>NC_141391.1:185411004-185887043 GCF_034619465.1 Leptosomus discolor
AGGAAACTAAAATAATGAGTTAAACTTACTGACTTCCATGAAAGTCACTACAGCCACAGCACTTAGGAAAATGAAGCATCAATTTAGGTGATTAAATAGCCTTTGGGGTTTCATTTGGCTCACAGCTTTGGTAAGTGTCAGCATTTACTGTCCATGTAGTGACATTATCACCTGTGGACACGTAGCTGCAGTAGTATTATTGTGCAGGAGAAGAGCAGATGACTATTAACTTTTCAGGCTAATGCCAATATCAGGTTCTCAAATCCAAACTCAACAAAGCAGCCATTTTGCTATCTAGGTTCTAAGAAAGTCTTGTTCAAAATCTTTTGTCTCTGTTATATTTTTTTCCTTACTGACAAGCAAAACACAATTTACTTTCAGCAATATCCAGAAAACTGTTTTTGCAAGAAATTCAAGGTGTCTAGTAGGAATAATGTACCTCACTTGTTAATAGGTACACTAACAGTGCAAATGTACAAGCCCATAAATCTAATCGTTTCCCTCTCTGGAACACAGCTCAGGTCTGGATCACACTTTCATACATGGTATTTTCTCTCTGTGGTCTCTGATATCAGCCTGTGCTATCCATCTGTGCTCACCTCTGGAGCGAGTGATATACACTATGTTCTTTAAGTTCTCAGCTCATAATTATGCAAAGTTCATTTGATCAGCTTTAGCCCTTATTGCTGAGGTGCCTGTACTCTTCCATATCTGGGAGCTCATTAGACACTGGGCTCAAAGTACCATATTTAGAATATAACTCTACTTGCAGAATTTGAAAAATAAAGCCATGCAAGCATACTGTTAGCTCATATTTGTATCTCTCATACTGTATGAAGAGATTGTTTCTTCTCTAAATCCATCAGCATCAAATTGCTAGTATTCATCTACTTCAGTGGTTTCCAACCTGAGGGTTCTGTGGCATACCTCCATGCAGTTTAAGAAGAAGAAATCAACCCAGAACTAGCAGGCTTAAGTCAGCTGCACAGAGGTGTCTAACTTCACTGGCAAGTTTTGTGGGATGTGCAAATCAGATGAGGTTATTGCCTCATTTCACTCTAGTCATGACAAAAGGGCAGGCAGAGGATGAATTTAAGAGCATTGAGGGGTTCATCCTAGTGTTGCAATGGGCAGAGGGAGCACCTCTGATTTCCATCAGCTACCTCGTTAAACCCAGAAGCACAGACGAAACTGGATGCTGCAAAAGAGGAGATCACGGTAGTTTGATTTTCTTCCCTTTGCTTCTGGTTCCCCACACCAAACAAATACACACACTCCCTACTGCACTGCCAAGTATTGGGTTAAGACCCTGCAGTGGAGCTGGCAGTACTGATTCGGTATCTCTGTAAGTAAAGATATTTTTACTGAGCATCAAAGCCACACTTGCTGATACAATATGGCCCTATTCTGCCCTCACCCGAAGAAAAGAGAAGGCATTGCCTGGGGAAGCCCTGTCCTGACCCCCAGCCAGGACATGCAGCTGCCCTGGGGCTTCTGCCCGGCCGCCGGCCTGGCGAGGCAGCCCAGGGACCCATTGGCAACACCCAGCGCTCTGGCTGGCTGCAGCATTGCACCTTGCTGCTTGGTGGTTTTTATTGCAGGCTCTGGGCCGTGTCTCCCCACCCCAGAGGACCAGGACCAGGTGCTGGCAGGATTCAGCAAGGATCATAAGCTGTCTGGGAGGGTAACACTAGCCCTCAAAAGACTGCATCCCACGCTTCATGCACGCACAATCCCACATCCCTCCGCCACCAGCCCCCTTCCATCCAGGGAAAACTGCCACAGAGAAGGTGGGACCAGGATTAAAACCCAGAAATGATTAATGGTAAACAAATGTGCCACGTTTTCATCTCTCCTGTCTGAGTGTAGCTCATAGGGTGTTTGGTACACAGTAAATATGAAATAACATGAAAAATAACATAAACACTGTTCAGATATAATCATGAAAGAGGACAAACACACACTGAATATTTCTGCTTTAGGTAGTGACGATATATGCTATATTTAATGCTAGGAACACATTCGTACTTTAGACCCCTCGGAATAATAAATAAACAAAAATAGAGGGGAGGAATTGAGAAAATGCATATATGAATGTCTATATGTGTGCTTGTTCCAGAAACTGCTTATAGCAATTTTTATTTAATTTATTAAAACACTTTTAACTTCTGAGGTAGAAGACTGCCTCTTAGACAGCTTTGTTTCAGCTCTCAGAACATGGCAGACAGGCAGGCAGCTAGAGGAAATTTAATGAGAGGCAAGGGCTATATATTTTTGCAAGTGTTTGAAGTAAGAAATGAACAGCTGGAATTCAGAGACAAAGGCCTGACTCTGTGGTGATCTCTAACTTCACTGCAGTACTGCAACTTGCAGTGATCTCTGCAGCTGAGATGTCTGCAGCTGTGAGCTGATAAAGTACAAACATAATTTTAATATTTCATTCAAACATACATAAGAAGGGAAGGCAGCAGCCATGACTAGAACTCACTTTCATGCCTGTGAGATCAAATCTAACTGCTCTGTTAATGGTTAATCTGCCTTTAGCACTACCACCTGTATACTTGTATGGCTTCAGTGGGGCTACTTAGCTCCCACAGGGAAAGATGACACATTATTCTTCAAAAGACCTCCTGCTTCATGTTGGGACTATCCGTGATAATCTATTCATAGTTTTCAAGTCCGGAAAGTTTTATTTGATCTGCTCATCTGTTTTGGCTTCACCTGCTTGGATTGTTATTGGCAACAACAATCACAAAACCCCATCAGGAACTGTGGCACAAAGTCCCTGATTGCAGACACAGCTACACCTTTTATGTCTTGTTTTAAAAAATTCAAAATATGGAAAATCCAGTGTAACAGTGGAGTAACTGTTTCAGTCGAGCTCCAACCTGCTGAGACAGAAGACTGAAGACAGCTTCCAGGACCAGACATGTTTACAGAAAGACTATCCCTGCACTATATGGCAATGTAAGGCATGGACATACCCACAACCTTGCTGTCATTCTCCATCATCTTTGTGATCTTCTCCTCCTCAGTCTTTGCTTAGCTTCTTCAAGCTCCTGGCCTTCCTCTGGAATGAACACTGCAAGTCTTACTTTCTCATTCGAGAAAATGATAATAAGAGAGCAATAACTCCCTCCTTGAGAGTTAAAGCAGCAATATGGCCTCTTTTTATGTGTGTGCTTGGCCTTGAATGACCCCTTCCATTAAAAAATCATTACAGAATCCTTTAGTCTATTATCAATTTCTGCTTATTTAAAGGCAACAATTCCCAGGCCACCCAGGTCCCAAACAAGCCCTGGGTCTCTGCACTTTTAATTTACACATTAATGTATTTTGAGCCTAGACAAAGCTGTGTATGCACATGTCCTCAAAACAGTGACCCTTGTTACTGAAATGTCCAAATTTGTATTTAGCTTTTCTACAGCAAGCTCAAAGTAATCTAAAAATTTCAGGCCACCTAAAATAAGAAGCGCTTGCATTTCACAGAAGGACCCATATCCATGCCTGATTTGTGATAGACAGCACTCCCTCTCTCTCCCGTGTAACTATAGCCTGGGTATTGTCTTCTATTCACTCCGCACAACCTGGTAATGCCTTGATATGGCAAATCTGTTCTGCATA
Source organism: Leptosomus discolor (assembly GCF_034619465.1). Lineage (NCBI taxonomy): Eukaryota > Metazoa > Chordata > Aves > Leptosomiformes > Leptosomidae > Leptosomus > Leptosomus discolor. The sequence continues at coordinate 185,414,629 of NC_141391.1, forward strand.
ACATATTAGAGATATAACAATTCTTTCAAACCCCACAGGTAAAATTTTTATCAAGGCTTTCATCATCTGCTGTTCAGTTACATCAGCATCTTTCCCTCTGGCCTTCACAAGTGCAGTTGTTCTCCACTGATACAGAAACGCTGCTGCAAAGACCATTTTCCCAGTCTGTTTCTTTGTCCATGTCACTCTTTTCTTTGATCAAATAAAATATAGGCCATTTCCTTTCATATTAAAATCCCTTCAGATCTTTCACTACCCTAGTTACAGACTGTCTTTATGACAGCTGCTCCTTCAATCAGTCTATAAATTCAGGCTATGAATCTTTTCTCTAAAGAAACTTTCCCTTTTGCAGTTCCCTATCAGCTGCAGAGCTTTTTCCTTTCTCATTTTCCTTTATAATTCTTCTTTACTATGGGAAAGCATGGGGATGTCACGCATTAGGTATCCTGGATTACTTGACATCCTGACCAATGAAGTCACTATTGCTTATATCCACTTGTCTAACCAGCCATAACTCTTGGGTTTTCTTTAGCAATGTAATGCTCTAGGACTGGAGTTGTATTTTGGTTGTCTTTGAGCATCATCTGGCACAGTTCTGCAACAGTCCTTAGTGACCACTGCTAGTTCCTTGATAGGACAAATATTGCTAGTAGTGTGAAGATATAACAGCTACCCATTCTTTAGGTTAGGAACAAATTGTTTTTGAAAACAAGCCAGTGCACAAGGAAGGATGGAAACTAGAAGTTCTCGCATCCTGAGATGTGCAGTGACCAGAACAACAGTAATCATTACTTCTCACTGAGGGAAAGGACTGTTCTTTCTCACAGCTAGCCTTTAAGTTTTAGCTACTCATGAAAGTCAAAGAGGAGCAAGGTGAAACAGCTTTATCTTTGCCAGAGGCGCAGGAGACGTCACTAAGCATAGCCTCTGTGCACACCCAGGATGCCGTAGGAGCAAGTCCATGAGTTTTTCCATCAGGCAAATGTAAGATCTCATATATCTCAGTGATGATGTGAGGTTCCTTTTCTTTGTAACTCACTCTTGCCTGTTGATTAGCTATTCATAACTACTGAAAATGCTGCTTAAAAGTAAATGTTCTTCTATTTGTCCCCTGAGTTTCCCCAATTCTTGTAAGCTTCTACTCCTGCTTTACTGTCTCACTCATATCTGACCTTGGTTGAGCTAAATAGCTATCAGGTAATTCATCTGGATGAGAAACACCAGTGTGAGCTTTTCCAGTTAATTCTTGAGTCTGATAAGCTTCTAAATAAAGCAGTAAAGTTACAATACTGTGTACCCATAAGAGACAAAGAAATCAGCTCCTGCAAAGCAACTGTGTCTTGTTCCCTATGTGAAACTTCCCTAAACCACCAGCAAGTCAGTTGTAATGTTTTTTTCTAACTAGCTCAGCAATACACTTTATGAAAGCCTTTTCTGTGGTGAATAGGAGAAATGAACATTCAGTAATAATATGCAATACTTATGTTTACAGATTTACTGAGAGTACAGCTTGCTGTCAAGGGAAATCACTTACAACAGAGCAGTCAATCTTTCTAGAAGACCAAATATCTGACTACGATGTGGAGAATAAAAATAAATTTTAAATACATTGCTACGTAATCTTCTTCAGCAATATGAGTACATACGCACTAATACACACGCCGTTGCAATGTGGAAAATATATCCACATCGCAGGTGAACAGTTGTGGTGGGCTGACCCTGGCCGGATGCCAGGTGCCCAGCAAAGGTGCTCTGTCACTCCCCTCCTCAGCTAGACAGGGGAGTGAAAATATAATGACAGGTTCATGGGTTGAGATAAGGACAGGGAGATCACTCAGCAACTACCGTCACAGGCAAAATAGGCTCGACTTGGGGAAAACCATAATTTATTACCAATCAAATCCAAGAAGAGTAATGAGAAATAAATTCAAACCTTAAAACAGCTTTCCCCCACCCCTCCCTTCTTTCCCGGGCTTAACTTTGTTCCCGATTTCTCTCTCTCCTCCCCCCGAGCAGTGCAGAGGGACAGGAGATGGGGTTGTGGTCAGCTCATCACACATTGTTTCTGCTGCTCCTTTCTCCTCAAGGGGGAGGACTCCTCACACGCTTCCCTTGCTCCAATGTGGCGGCCCTCCCACAGCAGACAGTCCTCCACGAACTTCTTCATCGTGAGTTCTTCCCATGGGCTGCAGTTCTTCATGAACTGCTCCAGCACGCGTCCCTTCCACGAGGTGCAGTCCTTCAGGAACTGACTGCTCCAGCGTGGGTCCCCCCAGGGGGTCACAAGTCCTGACAGCAAACCTGCTCCAGCGTGGGCTGCTCTCTCTCCACGGGGCCACAGGTCCTGCCAGGAGCCTGCTCCATCACGGGCTTCCCACAAGGTCACAGCCTCCTTTGGGCATCCACCTACTTCAGTGTGAGGTCCTTCACGGGCTGCAGGGGGATATCTGCTCCATCATCGTTCTCCATGGGCTGCAGGGGGACAGCCTGCCTCACCATGGTCTTCACCACAGGCTGCAGGGGAACCGCTGCTCCAGCTCCTGGGGCACCTCCTCCCCCTCCTTCTTCACTGACCTTGTGTCTGCACCATGGTTTCTTTCACATATTCTCACTCCTCTCTCTGTCTGCGATCGCTGCTGCACAGTAACTTTTTTTCCCTTTCTTAAATACGTTATCCCAGAGGTGCTACCACCATCGCTGATGGGCTCAGCCTTGGCCAGTGGCGGGTCCATCTTGAAGCTGTCTGGCATTGGCTCTATTGGACATGGGGGAAGCTTCTAGCAGCTTCTCATAGAAGCCACCTCTGTAACTGCCCCCCCTCCCAAAACCTTGCCATGCAAACCCATTACAACAGTAATACAAAATCTGGAGCATTTCAGGATTTGTAAAGAATGCTAGTGCCATTTGTACCTTTTTCAGAACAGTAAGCTCTACTTAGAGTTTTTTGCATTAAAGTCATTTTGCATTAAGGCAACAGTCTCCAGCTAATTTCAGCTGCATTAACAAGTATGTTGTCCCTTTCTCTTTCCAAAAACCCACATAAATGAATTTCCTTGTTTCCTGATATTCAAATAATAATGATGTTTTTTAGCTTTGCCTAAACCTAAGAAGACAGATTTGCAGTAAAATACCTGAGCGGATATTTTAGTCACTGTGAGCTTTGCAACGTAATAAAAATGGTGTTACAGAAACGAAGAGTATCCAGAGCAAGAGGATTATTGTATGTTGCTCACTGTAGGTGGAAAGTAAATCAGCTGCCTCAGCATTAGAAACAGATGGCTGAGGAGCCATTCTGTTTTGGACAAAATTCCTTCAGATCATACATGCTCTCAAGGGTTTTACCATCGTCTATTGTGAGAAAATTTGGGGCCAGTTACAAACAAATGTATAAAATCACCCTTTGGTATTAAGCACAATCTGAGGTGGCAGGTTTGACCCAATGGTCTTGGTTTGACCCTTCATCCAACTTGTTTTGGTTTAGCTGTAACTGTAAATTACATATGTGCTTGTGAAAGTTTCAAATTGCTGTGATTAAGGTAGTGAAACAGTAATATTAATTTTCTATTGAAGGAAAAAACAGCATTATATGCTGCAATTGACTGATACTGAGAAAATCAATAGAGACTTGATGAAGATGACAGAAAGTAGAAACACTGGATGTGTATGGAACACAGGGAGAAATGTTTCTCACAATTTTAAACATGGAGTTTGCAAACAAGTAAGTGCAAATTCCCTTTCCTTTAAAAAAATCAGTTATAACTCTTTTCCAAAATTATTTTCCTCCCCATAACTTGTGCTAATTAATATACCTGTTTTAATATATAAGGAAAGAATAAGGAAACTGGGTGTAAATGTCAAAAGAAGAAAGGCTGACGTCACAAAACATGGCTATCTGCACTTAAGTTTTTGTTTCAGGGACAAGAGTAATATGGAACATATTCGGTCTCCCCAGCTCCCTGTCTTGTCCTTTAGTTGAAGTTAAGATAATTTTCTGCATCCTGAGTTTTACCCTGCTAATAGGATTAGCAGCGGCAGCATGCTGTACTTATGAATGAGTTGCCTTCGTTCCCTGAAGGCAACATATCCTGTCTTGAACTCCTCCTCCACGCTCCTCTCTACCCCCAGTTTTATCTTCAAAAGCTGTAATGTGGCCATTAGGCACATCTGTTCCAGAAGTAATAGCGGCTTGTTTGGTATCAGTTGGTGTGGCAGTAGGAAATACATATATTATGTTTGCATAGCCATTATGTAAACACATCTGGGTAGCAGAAGAGGATATAAGGAAACGCATAAAGCTTAGAAGGCATGCATGTAAAAATAAAATCAGCTTTGCTTGCATATCAGTATCTCTGGAACATATTTTCAAACTGTTACCAACAATCTAGAATACAAGTGAAAATGGATATATGTAATATGGGCGTTTATTTTGCCCATTCTTATTTGCATTATACATGCTGCCAAATCAGTCTCTAACATTCATTGTGTGGATTAGATTGCCATTCACCAGGATGGGAACTGACTTACAGCTAGCTCCCTTGTAGCCACCTACATTTAGGGGTCCTGAGCTTCAAGCTGAATAACACTCAGGGTGTTTCAGCTGAGTCTTACTCCAGAAGCCTGATTAGCCACTCACAGCTTGCCAGTACATGCTGCAAAGCAGATGTCCTTCCTCACACTGAAGTTCTTCAGAATACATAAGCCCTAACTGGCAATGATGGCTCGTCTAATGACCTCCGAATACTTTTTCTGTGTTTGTCATGATCTACCTACTTTTTTCCATGAATTATAATTATTTTAATAATCATATGAAATGGCTTCTCTTGACTCCTTCACCAGGTCAGGAAGCTAAGCAGCAGAAAGCTCACTGAGCTGCTCTGGTGAGGTACAACCTCATGAAGTGGGAGCATCTCCCTTTGCCCCCTGGAACTAAAAATCAGTACAAACTATTACCTACTTCAACAGAATTTGAATGGAATGGCCCACTCTTCTGATAGAAATGGACTGGAAATGTTCCTGGAAAGTACAAATCCAGGAAAACAAAAGACAAGAGCCTTCTTAACTGTGCTGGTGTGAAATTCAGACTCAGTCTGGTGCATGATACAGACCGCCAAATTCACCAACAGACCCAGGAAACCATGTTTGACCACAGAACTAAAACTGCCAGCTCAGAGTCCCCAGCAGCTTATGGTGCCCAGAGGGTTTTCTGCCTTAGAGTGGCCCCTCGGAGAATGAGATGCTGAATAGCAACTGGGTCTTCACCAACCATCTAGACAAGGAAAAAGGGATAGGAGAACAAAGGTGCTCTCCCCAGTTTAACACAAGAGACTGAGAAAGAGAAAATGAGAGGTTCTTACACAGGTAGCGGTCCGATCTCAGGTGATTTCTGCTGAGTACAGAACTCAGCACTGGATCAAGGCCTCAAAGTGAAGTGCTGTGTGTTTTTGTAAGTGTATTAAATTCTAACCGTGTTATTCTATTATGTTAAATACTTTCCCAATTTCTAAAAGATGGCATTCTTTAATTACAAAATCATTTACTGAATCAGACACTAAATTATCATCTTCATCAACACACAGAAGCAAAATTATAGGAAAATCCCGCTTCTAAGAACCACTATAAGATCCTTGTCATAAGATACCCTTATTTCATTGTATCATACATCATTGTATTGTACATCACTTGACTACAGGGACTGTGAGAAAAATAAGGGAACAATAGTCTCCCTATGTAAGTACAGGTCTACTAGTTTTATTATTTTCAGTAACAATAAGAGACTACATAAAACTAGTGTGCTGCTTGGATTATTGCACTGTATCCTCCATATACACCATAGCATTACATTAGTCATTCACTGCAGATCCGTGACATGAAATATCCTCTTATTACAGAGAGTGTATGTCACCTAATAGTTGCAGAAATTATTTACTTAAGCTCTCCCCTTCCCATCTGCCCTCCCCTCTCCAAAAATCCATTCATTTTCTTATCCCTCGGGGAAATGCTGCCACTACTCTCTGTATGTTATGCATACATAATTTACATGCCTTAAAAAATGAACAAAATCATAAACCCAAAAATATAGCCTCCAATGTGAATAAAAATTAGGGAAAATAACTCTTCTCTACAGCCTCCTCTCTGACCCCAATGCAAAAGCTCAGTTCCTGAGTGTGAGAGAGGAAAAAATGCAATTTCAGCTTTTTATACCAGAGCAATACATCTGCCTCTGCCAGCGTATGCAGAAAACATGAACTTATTCCTAAAAGGTTTTCAATGTTTGGAAACCTCCTGGGAGAACTTGTCAAAAACACAGTGAACCAAGTTCTAATTGCACAAACTCACCCTGGTCTTGACAAACACAACAGTTTGGTTTGAATTTCAAAACTGTTCCCATCAAAATCCTTGGGAGCAGAGAGAATGTTGTTAAGGTGTCTTTTTGAATCTCAAAGACGAAATCAGAGGTTGGTGGTGTGCCATGAATTAAAGTGTTCTCCTAGTGAGATTTGAATCTAAATATAGCAACCATGCTGATCACAAGGAAAGGCTGAATTATATTTTTTTTTTTAGAAAAATGACTGATGAGACAGGGTGGACAACCTCAAAAGGTCTGGACATTCAGTGTAGATAAGAAACCATATATACAGCACTTGGCAGAAGCTTATCCAAACTAACAGACCCTTCTGAAGGATGTCCTCCTGCAATCCTTCTATTCAGTCTTTACTTTTGATCTGAAAGAAATCCCTTTTCCCCCTCATTGCCAAGGCTACTTTTGGAAGACAACTTGCTAATTTCCTTCCACAGAGAATTTTCTTCAGGGCCAATTGTAAGTGCCCCATGAGCCCCCCTTTTTGGAAAGGAAGATGATTTCTTTTACTGTCTGTTGTTTCAGAAATTTGTCTCTCCTTCACCTCCCCACATAACCTTACACCTCTTTGCCACTAACTATAGTGCTTACATGCTATTCCCCTTACTGTATTTTCTTCCATGACTTTCTCCTGAACATCTACAAGTGGCAGACTTAACTCAGTAGTGCGTATCTTTAATTTCAAGAACTTTCCTGACAAAAGTTTTGGGAAATGTTGCCTGCTCTCAGAGACGCTGTTACGAGGGCAGTAAGCAGATGCAGTATGCTGCCTGTAGATAAATGTGTGGCTTCCAAACTTCCAAGTATGACTCCTAAACTCTTAATTACTGGCCTCAATGAATCAGGGGAGCTACATTACAGCAGCTGAATGATTACTCTCTCAGTGTGATTAATAGACCAGGTGGAGTTTTAAAGCAAGGTTCTGCATGTGTATATGCATGTAGAGGAGAGGTAGATGCATGTGTTTTTTGGGGAGTTCCAGTTTAACTAGTCAAAGCCATATAATGCAGACAGCTACTGAAACTTTCTGGACAGAAAAATATAGAATTCAGGCATTATTTTCAATTGTTTAAAGAAATACGAAATCAATTTTCTCATCAGAGAAACTGTTTTAGAGCAATTCACCAAGTCAAGATAATGAATGAGTTGTTCTTTCACAGCATTCCTCAAGGAGGAATTATCCCAAATGATATGGTTACTTAATATGAACATTTATAAAGGGACAGTCATTATGCGAATTATGTATTTTACATAATTTATTTCAACTTCCAGTTTATAGCAGCACTTTTATCTTTTTTCATTCAGTGATAAAAAAGGCATCAATTATAATTCTCCTAGCATGTCTACAGAACAAATGTCTGCTAGTGAAGCTGCTGTGCTCATTCAAACATATAATTATACATTGGAGGGTCCTGGGCAATCTACATTTACCAAAATAATGAATAGATAAAACCCACACACATAAATGTAGCAGTTTATGTATATGAGAAATGCACTACAAAATATATTTAGGGGTGTGCTGGTCTGTAGCAGTGCTTTCTATCATGTGATGACTATTGGCCGGGCACTACTGCTGTTAAATATGTAAATCCACTTGGAGCACAGAGATCGATATGCTTGATGCCATATTTTCCAAAGAAAACAGAGACTATTGCTTTCATGTCGCCTCAGACTCCATACATTTTTACTGGGGTTTATCCAGTTTGCATGTACAAAGCATGGCTTCAAAGCATGCAAGTATGAAAGAATTATGAGAAAACCAGATTATAACGAGTATTACTGCAATTTCAAAGAATCTATAATCAAAGGTGGAGAGGTATAATGCAGGAAAGCAATTTAGAATGACACCACAGGTTATTATTACAGCAATGTACTATTTAGGAATTAAGGACTACTGGGCTATTGGTCTGCATGCCTGACAGCAGACGTTGCTCAAATGTTCTGGTTTGGCCTAAACGATATTTCACTGGCTTCTACAAGTAAAAATTCAAAAGCTGAGTTATTAATAAAATAACATTTGCTAATATACTTTGGCAAAGACCCTACTAGACCTTGCAGATGCTGAAAAGATCCGAGAGGTCCATCTCATAGTCTTTCCACTGCAAATTACAGATATTCACAAAAGCCAGACTCTCTTGATTTGGGCTACAAAAAACACTGACCAGAACAGATTTTTTTTTTTTTAAATTATGGCTCAGGTGAGCGTTGTGGAAGGTTCGAAGCAGCTATAGTAACACAGCACAGGGGACCTGGGAAGCTTGAGGACACAAAGCTCATCATAACATTTCCCTATCTTGTAATCTTGATCAATATAAAGGTTGATCAAAGTATCAGCTACTCCTTAACAATTACTTAGAATGATCAAATCTTTCATAAGAAACTCAAAATAACAAGTTCATGAAATAGGTAGGAATTAACTGCTCCTTCCTAAAATGTTCATGACTTTTCCCCCCTCTCATTTTATCTGCATTTCCCTACTTCTCTGAGTTTTCCTGCAGTCAACTGCCAAACTTCTTGCTCTAAATGCTGAGTCAAAATACAAGCATAATATCACTCATCTCACCCTTGTATATTTTTGTAGCAATCATTTAAGAAGCAAGCAGCACTATCTCCTTCTTGATAAACGTATACAGTTCCAGTACATACTGTCTCACAGCTAATTCTAAAGACTTAATTGTTTTCTATGAATCATTGTAGATACCTGGAAATCCTTATATTAATTAACAAAAAAGCAAAGCCCCATGAAAAAATTTCTTTGACAGAAAACAGTTATTCAAGGTGCACTACTTAATTGACACTAATGACAACATTCTACTTCCCTGAAAACAACACCAAAAGCATTCACTAATTTCTGTGATGTAAAGTCAATTGCCAATCGCGTACCCGATCTCTGAAATTCTCATTTTATGAGCATGATTCTGCACAAGGATTTCTGCAAGAATGCGTTACCTTTTAGAACTACATCACTAAGAAAAACTAAGTTCATGTTCTCATTCTGACTTTAATGCTACACAAATCTGTAATTTCCCCATAAAATATATTCATAATTTTATTTAATTTTCTTATATAACCTGGAGGTCCACCTAGACTGTATGCCACTATGGTTCTGTGTGACTATACAGACATGGTCATTCCATATCAAGGGAATCTGTAGTTTAACTATTATCTTTTAAGACTCCCACTGCTTTTCTGCATTTCCGACAGCAATCTATCTTATAAACTAAGAATACTCATAATTGATAGAGTAAATAATTGCATTTGATGGATAATATTGTCCTGACAGGCAGTTCCTTCAGCAATACTCACTGAAGCATTCTTCATAGAAGAAAATCATAACTGTGTATGTTTGCCCTGGGACACTTTGTGGAAATTCATTGACCAGCTCTGTATGGGGAACAAAAACTTTACTTTTCAGATCTTTTCAGTGTTCAAAGTTGCTTATACTTACAAGTGCTATGTGAAGGAAAAGCAAGCCTATTATCGCTATGAAAATGAGGTTGAAAAATGATTACATGGAAGTGGCTGTCTATCAACTCTGCTGATACCTTGAGCATCACCAGTATGAATTAGACATTTTGCCTGCAAATTAGCACAGTTGTGTCAAGTTGGAGCCACTGTCTGAGAGAAGACTAAAAATGGAACCAGGATGCTGGAGCACAGCCCTGTACAGCTGGGAAGAGCCTCACCTCTGTTGGTCTGAAATTCAGCAGGTGAAGGGGGCAGAGGCTGTTCTTCCTTCCAGACTGCTCCCAACCACAGAGCGACTGAGTGAGAAAACTCTGTATGGAAACCCCTGGTGATTTTCACCCTTCTCAGTCCTTAGGTGTAGTTTTATAAGTGAAAAAGAAAGAAAGAAATGCAACAAACTGTTTGCACTATGAGAAGAGAGTCTTTTTGGGTTTATTTCGCTATTGAAATGCATTTATTTCGCTATTGAAATGGCACCAGAGGAATTAATGCAACCCATACCACGAGGCACCCAGTTACCACCATGGCAGGTGCCACATAGAACAGAGAGAAATCATAGCATTGCTGCTTACCGTTCAAGTGTGCCTGTGTATAATATACTGATTTAATTTGCTTATAGCTTTTCAAAATTTAACTGCTTGGGTTGAACCAGCCCATGCCAGGTGCCTGCCTCAGGCTGTTTTTTTTCTGTTTGGTTCTATTTTACTGTTTTAGGGGTTTGACATTTTCAGCTAGCACCATTCAAACACTTCTGAGAACAAGACCAAAGAGAAAATAAACTGCTTTACTTTGTAGAAATACCTCATGCTTTGAAGTAAAGACATACATTTTACCAAGGAAGTAAGTTTGAGTCAGAGATGCGTCTTTTGCTTCCCTGTAAATATCTGCCCAAACTGTAAGATTTTAAGCTACCTTTGAAAAGTTGATAATTTTCATACTTAGAAGAATTTAGCTAAAGGTTCATAAACAAGTATCTTCACAAACTGTGGATTACCCAGCATGCCAAAGTGTCTCTCAGCTCCTAGATCTCATCAGACTATGAAACTACCACTCAGAAGAGAGACAGAACATCCTCCCATCCCCCTTTGCTGTGGCTGGCAGGACTCTGAGCTGTTCTCAAACATGGACTGAGCTGGCCCTGCACAGCAGCTGAGTGTCGGAAAGCCAGCTTTCCTTTAACTACTGATCCCAAGTACCCTGCGTGCAGATGGAACCAGGCACCTGGAGCTGAGAGAAGATGATGGCAGGAGGGTTCCTGGCTCTGGGTCTGAGTCTAGCAGGGACACAGAGGCCCAAGCCCTGTTCTCCCTCCCCACCAGCCCTCTCTAAGAGGTTGAGCAGAAGGCTTGGCATGTCTGTGTGCAGCCACACGGTTAAATGAAGGCTGTGCCCACCTGGGCCATGCTGTGAAAGCAAATGGAGAGCAGAGAGAGGAAGGTTTGATAGGAAAATTGGAATAGGCTACACAAAAGGAGCAGGAGGAGGGGAGAGACTTAAATTGGGGCAAGAGGGTGGAGTGTTAGAATGGGTGGTGGGGATGGGAGCAGGAGATTGGGACTGGCTGTCTGGGGAAAAGGAGCTGGCCTAGGGAGAGAGGGAAAGGAGAGATTTTGATTTGGACAGCAGGCTTGGGGTGGATGATTAGGATTCACCAGATGTGGAGACTAGTAATGAGAGACTCAAAGACTGAAAACTGGAACTGGATAAAAGTAATAGGATATGTCACAGAACCAGGGCTGAGGAAGACCTAGGATGGAGGCAGAGAGGGAGAAAGGGAGAGAGAGGGTTTAGAAGTGTCAGGAAGGAAAAAGCCGTTTGGGGAAATGGTCAGAAAGTGCCAGTGCCTCTTTGGCTCTGGGGTTTGGACTGGTCACTATGACTCCAGTTATTACCGCCCTCTGCTGTCAACAAGCAGATAGATATGAAGCCCGGAGCCAAAGTACGTGTCTCCTCTTCCTGCTGAAGTGGCTTGTCAGAAGAAAAAACACATGGGGCTATTAGCAGGTATCTCCCATGATAAACATCTGTGCAGGGAGCTAACAGTTCCAGTACCCTGATAAGGCACAGCGGATTCATATGGCAGATCTTTGATTTTGAGGTTGTTATCTTTTTGTAAAAACTAAAGGAGGTTTCAACGGTGAAGACTCATGAATTAGGAGATGTCAAGCTAAGGATATCTGTACTGTGTGTGGATGCATGGTACAACCCTTAGTTACATGATCATGCACTGTTTGTTTGTTCCAGAGAACACAACCCTTTTTCATTGAAGAGGATCTAACTTGTCATTGTGAGGTGGGAATATATAGTGAAAACCAAACTATTTCCAAACAGTTATAAATTGTTCACTTTTTTTTTTTTTTTTTCCCTGTGTAATTGCCTCCACATCCCACCCAAGCTTAGATTTGTTCAAGTGACAAATGCCCATGGCTGGTATTGAAATCAGTGAGAGCTGGACCTGAATATATCGCCACTGCAGAGAAGAGGAAGGGCTGACAAAATATCCATAGGTACAGCAAGAGTCCTGTACTGCATAGCACTACCTAGACAGGACTGCCCTGTACTCCTTTAAGATCAGCGTAAAAAGTAACCAATCTTTTTTATGAAGCTAAATATATGACATATTTATAGCCATCACTCAAAACAAGCAAAGAAACTGCTTTCACAACCGTTTGAATTCTACAAGGAAAATAGGGCTGTTGATATAATACTATATAAGATTACATCAAGTCAATATGTGGCTCTGTCTGCTCCTAATGAAATAATATGCTAGACCCTCCTCTCCCAATTAGGTAAGTGCTCAGCTCAAAGATGGGTAATAATATAAATTTTCATAATTATGTCCTCAGACATCTTAAATTAGGAACACTTTGACTTTAATTTCTTTGTGCCTCAGTATAAACTGTGGACAATAATGGACAATAATATTCCTATTGTGAAGGCTATCGTGAAGATAAATACATCAATGCTTGAAAAGCCCTTAGCCCTTAGCATGTCACAAAAGAGCCCACGAGGAAATGAATGATTTCATCTTCATATCAAGGTTTCAATAGTGTGCAGTAAGTAAAGCCTGGGGCCACATGCTGCACAGAAAGGGTAAACCAAAATATTGAATAGCTTCTCATTAAGTGAACACCATTCATCCAGTGCAGCGAGTGAGAAAGAGGTCCTGTGGAAAAATGGGATACGAATAGATAATTAAAGATTGTATCATAATCCATGCACACAATAGGGGTGAAAAGTTTATACCGGTGACCTTAATTCTAGTATCTCCTAACTTCTGAATGCATGACTCTACAGCCCCAGTTAGTGTTGTCTCATTTTTTACACTATTTTTATATGTGATTGCTTTTGTGTTGCTTAAATCATGATCTGCTCATTTCTGATATTAGGCTTGTTTGCATGATGCTTTTCTTTCTCTCATCGCCTGTATTTGGAACACTTCGGCCAGATATGCAAATCTTTGCAGCCTGACCTTGAGGAATAGTAGGAATTTGTATAATTTAGATTAGTGCAGTAATTGTTTGGCCCAGATGCCAGAAACATCCCCAAGGGTATTTAACATTCATTCAGAAGATGTAGTTGTTGCTTCGCAAGTTAAGGTCAGGACAAAAGTACCAACTTGCAGCCAAGAGAATATGCTGCAGCTCTTGCCTGGGAGGCAGCGGCTGCAGGTGGCTGGTGCAGCAGCAAGCAGGCTGCCTTCAGAAATGTTACAGTCCACACAGTCTGGACAGTTTGAGCAGCCTTCTCTGACACACAGTCTGCACAAACCGGGCCAAATTAGGGCCATCAAAAAGTACACTCCTGATGGGACAACAGTCCCTTTGGCTTCTTCTAACTCTAGCTGCCTGATAAAATAGATCACTTAATCACTTATTTTCTGCCACCTATTCCTAAGTAGATCATGTACTGCACATGGGATCACTGCTGCTGTTGAGGATTGTTTGTTTTGCCACTTTGGGCACACAGTTCTGAAGTGGAATGAAATTTTGTTATAAACCTAATATGTGCTGCACATTCTATACAGTCAAGCCCAAAGACCATCTGAGAGAAACTAAAAGCAAAGAGCCATCCAAGAAGGATTATAGGATTATATCCTTAAATCCATAGTGCGATACATTAGAAAGAGATCTACACTGTTTTCTCATTTTCATCTACAGGTGATAAAATGGATTACCTGACCACAAATTTCCATCATTTAATTCCTCATGTGGTACCTGATGTGGGAAACAACATCATTGCAGAGCTCACTGAGAACTGATGGAGAGTGAAATCGAAGGTTATTTGGTATGAAAGGAAAAGCTACAATGTCTTTCCTGAAAGATGAAATAAAATCACAGCCTAAAATGACCAGTACCAACCAGAGCAGTGACAGTGCAGTCTTCTAGATTACTGTATCACATAATTAATGCTGGCAGGGGTGAAAACCATAAATGCACTGAGAAATGCAGTGCTCCATAGGCTTCTACAGTTGCTGAAGAAGAGACGGAAACAGAGTTGGCCAGAACCGAATAAAAGCTTCTTGCAAGCCAAATATGCCTGGCCATAGCAGAAAAGTGGCTCTGCCAGGTTTGGGTCACTGAAACCATGTGAGTCCTTCACCCCAGGAGTGGGGCTCCACCACCACTCTTTGCTCTGTGCCTGCATCTGTGCCCCGGGTGCACCGTACACTGTTGCTGGATGGAGAGAGAGGATTTCAGGGCATCAAGCCAGTTTCAATTCCTTCTCCCTGCTGCCATGCTACCCTGCACAATAGCACCAGACAGCTGCCATCGTGGTCCTTCTTCAGAGACATGGAGCTGCTTGCAAATGGCTGCTTTGAGCTGGAGGCGGCCAAGCATGGAGCTGCAGCCATGGCTGCAGGGCCTGGGCCCCTCTCTCCCTCACGGCCCTTGTGAGTGCTTCAAACCACCACCAGCAACCTGCTGCCTTAGGACCCAGACTGCCTTGCTCAGAACCAGTCCTGAAAGTGGCTTTTTAATTTGCCTGTCTTCATCCAGGAAGAAATAGATTTGGTGCCTGATGTAACAGAGTTCAGAGGCCCTGACAGCTCCACCTTGCATTGGTTGACCAATGGATAGTCCCCTCCATGCCTCTGGCTGCCCTCCCTGCTAAGGAAGTGGGAGTTGAAGGCATATGGAGCCAGCTGTACTCATCACATACTACCTGAGACTGTGTTGTTCTGGCATCAGAGGTATCAATACAAGTTCAGCATTACTGGCTACTGCAGCAATTGAACAAGTGTTGAAGGAGGGAGGTGAAAAATACAGCTCTTTCCCAGTTTGATTAACATCATTTTTTATCTTTGTTCATACCATTTCAACAATAGCCACAAGGCGTTAATGCACCTACAGCACCTGTTGGCTCATGCAGGGCTCTAAGGAATCTTAATGAAAAATTATATTGCAAATACTGTCTAGGTACTAGGAAGACATAGAGAAGAGGTTAATTATTTGGGGACTAGCTGAGACATAATACAGTCCAAAAGCAGGTACAGAGCACTACTGAGACTATTTGGGAGACTCGATAAGTATGTTGATTTAGTTGCTTTGCTGCTCTAGTGGGAAAAACAGATTCACACTGTGTTGTGCAATGGTGGTCCCAAATCTATCTGTCAGATCTGGTAAGTGTTATGCTGGGGAACCTCGTCTCCCTAATGACTGGCAGACAAACACGCTCAGATTCCAGAAGAGGAACATTTCAGCTTCTGACCTGTAGGAGACTAGAAGCCTGGTTGAATTAAGGCCACACTTACTACACCCACAAGGACATGGCACCAAACACAAAACAGCTGAGTAATTAAAAGTTCGTTCAAAATCAGAAACCATTGCAACTATAATTTCAAATCACTAAAAGCACTTGGGAATACTTCCCCTCCTCTGTATATATGAGAATGAATTACTTATTGATGGATTCAATAAAGTGTGATTCTAACAGATACAAAAATGTCTAATGTACTCAGTATCTCAAGACACTCAGTGATTAACTACGTATGTCCCTTTTGTTATATAAAGAAAAGCAGCACCTTCACAGCACGTTAGAAGAACTCAAAGGCAATAAAAGTAAGCATGTCTTTTTGTTAATATCTCATGTAACAGTCTTCAAACTTTCCAAGGAACTATAAACAACTGCCATTCAATCAGCTTTGCAGAAGTAATGCAGTTAGACCAACAGTATCAGGCATATTCCTGTTTCTGTTCCCCTCTAAGGTTTGATTAAGAGCAACCAAGCTGGTTTTGATCCTTCTCCTTACTTGAACTCAGTATTGTTGCTAGGTGGATCTGTCTGCCCAGGTACAACCTGTCACTAAGTCCTGTAAATTCAGTATGCCATGTAGCTGAATGTAAGATACAGACAGGCACAAAACTTGTCTTAAGGCAACACTCTACCTAGTCATGCCAAACCGAGGTTTATTTTTCTTTTCTTAACTCACATGGCTGCATTTACAAATTGCATGCAATTCTATCACTTAGAAAACAGCTGAACCAGTTCAATCTCATCTCAGATTTTTCATTTTTAGATAAAAACCGGTGTAAAAATGCCCACTACAAAGCAGTTTTCTACAACCAAATAATATATTCTGGAGCATTGCTGGTGAGAGTGGAAATTACCTGAACGTCAGATATATGACTGCACTATAATCTTAAGCAATGCAACACTCATCAGACATACATCCCACAACAACAAAGCCTATCACACACTGATTATAGCAGAATATATGAAAAGACTTTCCTTGCAACTAATGATGAAAATAGTCCTGTGAAACACTTGCAAACAATTTCCAGCTTCTCTTGTTCCTAGAATTCCACAGGTTTTGTGCATTTGAGCTGTATATGGTGGTTTCAGGGGGTAGTGTGTGAAAATGCTAGGTCTGCTTTTGGATAACTGCTTCATTACGCCTGGCAAATACCTGCACTGCAAAAGGAGGGCCTCCATGTCATATGTATGGCGTGTACCCATTGTCAGGGTAAAAGGGAATGACTATGACAAATGAAAAGGTTTTTCAGCCAATTCATTTTGTGTGTGGTCATCTCAGAGCCAAGAGGCTCCAGCTGGTACTGGTGCCTGACTACACTAGAAGCTGTACCAAGTCAGACAGCATCCTTCTCTGAGCACCTTAAGGGCTGAGCAGACAATCAGACAACTAGTGAAAAGAACTACAGTTGTTCCTTTTTAGCAAACAAGCTAAAAAAAGAGCCCAGCCCTCAGCCAGTACAAATTGGAACAATAGGGTTCAGGTCAGCACAAACACACCAAGTTACAGCAGCTGAAGCAAACCCTGGAGTTGAAACTATAATGCCCGAGGCAAATATAATGCATCCAAGAAAGATTTCACTATCCCCAACCAGTGTAAAGGATGAAGCGTACTTTAAAATACTGTACTTTACATGTCTTGTTTGACAAAATCTACAGCATAAATGATGATGCCCATTATCAAACTAGACAAGCACAGAATGAAAACACTGCAATACAAAACAGATTGCTCATTAAAAAGGTAGGGTATATAAAGTGCAATAAGGGAGAAGATACACCCACCTCTTCTCAGGAGAAAATGATTTTGCTTATCATTTTCTTTGTCCCAAAGTAACTGAAAGAGTTGAAGAAATAAACTGTACTTCCCAGGGGGTTCTGGCAAGGGAACGAAGGAATGCTTCAGGGATTTTCAAAAGGAATTTATACTTCCAGCTAGATCTTGAAAACTATTCCAACAGAAACTTCTGCATTTTAATTACACATAACGATGTTGTACATTTCCCCCCTCATCACCCTTTTACATAAACACTACATACTCTTCCATCAAACTCAAAAGGTGGTTCCCTTCAAAATAAAAGCAGTGGATTTCAAATGCATTATTTTATTCTCTGATCTATGAGTATAGTACATTTCCATTCTCTTTGCCTTGTCCACAAAAAACAACAATGTGAAGGAGGTGTGGAGGGTCCATGCACTGGTTCCTCAGAGCCTCACTTCCCGGCCAGGAGAGCGACAGGGACCTTTCACTCTGTGGGATGCTGACTCCATTTCTAGCTGCTTGTTCCTGAGCTGTCAAATGGCCCATTTCTGGGACCACACTAACTCGTCCCTCTCAGTACACAATAGCCAGGAAATAACCCACCCCTTTGATACCAGTCATAGACAGAAGACACAGGAAAGATAACAGAAAATAGAAGTCTAATGGGATAGAAGGAAGTGGAGCTCCGGAGAGCTACTATTCTGTGTTCAAAATAGGAAGAAGACTTGGTATCCCTCAAACCAGTGACTGTCGGGGAAATAAAGCACTTGGACTGAGAAATTCAATGTAGATATAAATCCATGAGTAGCAGCTGTGGAGGCAGATTCAAGGAAAGGAACAATTGTAGGACAGGCAAGAAAGACCTGTGTCTGACCCACTAGAAAGAAACGCCATGGTGCAAATAATGGCATGAGAAACATTACCATTTTGTTGGTTTAGGAACATATTCTGTTAGGGTGTTTAGGAACATATTGTACTACTTGAATTCATAGTAAGTACAAATAAAGCAAAGCTGTACATCAACAGTTTTTTCCCTCCTAGTCCTTCTAATTCACTTTTATTTTTCAGGATTATTTTTGAATGTTTTGTTTCAGTGCTAATAAGATTTCCATGATTCATAGAAGGAAGAGGATGTAGAATGCAAAGTCTTCCCTATGCAAGAGACTTTGCAGAAAGGAAAATCTTCTACTTGGTACAGAAAGGCTTCTCCCAAAGTTACCTTACTTGAACTTGTCCCTTTCTCCTTTAGAGATCTGCAGGCCATAGGAGGTACAGTACCACAGAGCCAACCCTCACAGTAGGGTTCTTCAGCAAACATTGCACAATTAGCTGAGTACAAGCATGTGTTCAAAATGCTTATCCATTTTTGTAATGCTGTTTGACAGGCATGTCTAAAATCTGCTAGTGAAGAGCAATGTGCTCTGAGTGGAATGAAACACTCCACATAATACCTGAAAAAAGTAGTCCAGGGTATATTGTTCCTCGTCGTAAAAACTTGCCATATGGTAACGGCTGGGAACACCAGTAATGGAGCTGCATCTGCCGTTGGTTTTATTAAAGGTGAATTTCCATCTATCTTGACTTCTCTGAAAAACCTGTCACTGGTCACCTGCCCTTATGGTTAGGCTCCCATTTTGAAAGGGCAAGTAGTACATGAATAAAAAAACACAGTAACCCCTCACATACAAAAATCCTGAATGTCAGAGATGATGCAAAAATTGTTTGCCAACTTCACTAACACAGATGTTTCTCATGGGTTTTGACTTGTATTTTATTATTGTGTTTTGAAATCTTAGAAGTCCCAGAAAAGGTATGATGGAAGTACTCTGACATTCAAGTGCTCGCTTCTTCGGAAGTTGTGCTGAATGGGAGGTTTTTAGAAGGACATTTTCATTCAAAGTTTGGTAACTTACTTGAGAACAAACTATACATCAGTACTTTCTGCTGTTGTTTGTTAGGAAACAAAAAAAAATATGTACCACTCCTGAATCAAATGCACAGCTGAGAATATCTACTCTGACAGGAATGACAAATTATTTTGTAAATCCTGCTCTGTCTGTGACACAGAATCATTTCTTGCTTATCTGTTTCAAAGGAAAACTACTATACCTCTGTATTCTGCTTAAAGTGTAAATCAGGATTCTCCTCTCATTTGTATACGAGCAAATTAATTTCATCAAACTCCTGAGTGCAAATCCAGTTAAAAGACACAATCAAATTATGTTTGCAAAGTTAAATAGATTTTCTAAAAAAACCCCAATGTCTAAAAATCAAGTCTTGTCCACTTTGTGTGGACAAGACCATATTTCTACTCTATCTATAAACTATTCAATCAAATTATATCTTCTTCCATGCACTTAATGTTGTGGGTGGTGTTTTTTAATATGGTCACACATCGTGCTAAATTGTAATAAAAACAGCCTCTCCATCAGTGTAAAACTGAAAATAAATGGCACTGTCCCCACTTCATGCATTTGTTATTAAGACCAGAGTCTGTTCCATTTTGCCGATAACACTTCTGTGTTACTGTTTAACAGTGACACATACAAAACATAATTAACCTTACAAAGTAGCTAATTTAACTACTTTTCTTCCAGGGAAATATGAAGAACTAGAAGAAAAAAACCACAGCAGATCCTAAATACAGATTTTCTTCAATCTATATTTCTTTCTAAATGTCTTATTAAAAGTTTACCAAAGACAGAAGACAAGACACTGTGAAAAAAACAAAACAAAAAGTGACATGCCACCCACTAAATATGTTGATTTTCAATTGCAGTAGCAATGAGACATCTACAGTTACAGGTTAAAGCAATTTGCAAACAAAAATATTATAAAAAATAAATTTGAAAAATGGTTATTATTAACAAAAAATCTGTCTGCTGATAGTCTTTTATCTATGCAAGCAGAGATCCAGCACTCGTCATAAGGAATGTTGTTACTTATCTAACTCTCTTTGACCTTCATTTCTTTCAAGTTACCCAGAAGGACAAAGTCATATTCTCCTTATTTACAAGAGTATTTCCATTTGATATTAATAGGATTATTTTGCTAATTTGGGTAAAGATTCACATACAAGAGCTTTCTCAAAGAATCTTAGACATAAGCTCTGCCTGGTTTCTGTTTATTCCACTCGTCTGCTACAGAATTTCTTCAGTTTATTGAAGAATAAATTCTCCTTTTGGAATCAAATAGTATTTTCAAGTAGCTTTTATATCACTCAGACACTGTATCTGATTGTACTGTCAGATAAAAAGTTGCAGTAAGTCATAAGAGTTGCAAGAATTTACACCAGGGGACTTGCAAAGTGCTCAGCAAGGTAGCTACAGCGTGTAACTCCACACTGATGCTGAAATACTCAATGGTCTTTCAGAATTCTGAAGAAACCTGTAAATGCTCACAAAAGACACTACAGAGATGAAGCAATTCATCTCCCCGGGCACACAAGGTTTAGTAATCCAGTCACCACAGGCTCCTACCCATTCGCAACATCACTGAGAACATGACACCAAAGTATAGGCTAATGCATGAGTTACTGTCTACTTGCTTAAATAGAGGTGTTCAGAATGTGGGAGTATTTTTTCGTATTTACTCCTTTAATTAACAGCTTTTCCATTACATCTTTGAGAAAGAGAACTGAATATGTGAATTTTTCATTAAAACGGTAAAAAGTCCTATTACATGATAATAGCATTAGTACATATGCAGCTTTAGTACGTGTAGTCTTGCACCCAGCCTGAAACCAAGGCTAAAAAGATAATGATGCCCATGTACAGCAGTGATGTCAGCATCTTGACATCTCAATTATCAGGGCAGGCACAATTAAACACATTGTGAAAACGACTACCTTCATCACTCTCATATTGTGGAAAAAATAACAAACTTGTAGGGTTTCTACTTTCTTACTATAAGCAAGCACACATCCTGTAAAATGAACTACTGCCTACCTGCATTGGACTGAATTTGATCTATTGTTTTTCAGAGGGAAAATATACAATCTCTGTATTTAAAGAGATCAGTGTTTGCATTTACATTGTATAAAACGTCCTGACAACCAGGACTGGAATAGAGGCCTCTGTGCTGCCTCCCAGCCAGCCTAAAATGGGTGTTACCTCTGACAGAATGTCTTAGACCCAGTGAAACTTAAATTCCTTTCAAACCATGGCCAGGCAGCAGCAGGAGAAGTGGAGATCCTGGTTGCAAGAGTCAGACATGCTCTGAAGTCTCCATGATAAAACAGTAGCAGAGAAATGCTACTTTGGCACTTTTACCAACTGTGGAAATAGCTGAGCAGGATCCTTCCAGAGCTGCAGCTCTGGACTTAAGCCATGCCACCCTCACACACCTTTTCCTGGGTCTGGCTTAAGGGATGGTTCCTCTCAGCTCATCATGTTGGGTCTGTTTATTCTCAGTGGAGAGAAATGTGCACCTCTAGGGCCTGCTACATCTTACTGTAGATGTTCAAAAGCACCCCAACTATACCTCGATCTCTCCATTGACTATGAATATACAGTGATTAAAATCAGGTGGAAAAGTATACACATCAGCCATCTAAAATAGGTGCTCAGGGTCTGTTTTCTTCACTCCAGGGAGGGCAGATATGAAGTGACGTGTCACAGTGAGGCTGGCAGAAAACACAGGAACACAGCCTGAGCCAGAAGCCACACTACGCATGCCACACTATCCATGAAGTCCTGTTGTAGTCCTGCAACCTTCTCCATGATCTGTTTTCTTGGATTGTCTTAGTATTTTTGTGGTCATAACTTCCACATTTACATTTCAGTCACTTGTCTCTGTTTTCTACTCTGTCTCTCATCTGTGCTTGTCTCCCTGATCCGTCCCCTGAATATCCAGCAAATCACTCAGACTGGAGAAGCCTTTGCATGCTAGAAGGAGTGTGGGGCTGGGAGGCAACCAGAGTTTCTTGCAGGATGGAAACCAAAGGTAAAAAGTGCACATACCCTTAAGTATCACTCACGTATAATTGCTGTATAAGGTTCAGCTGTCTGTGTTCTCCTCTTCACTTGTCCCCCTGGATTATGTCTATCTGAAAAATGGTAGCTCTTCAGGGTAGGGACCACTCAGGCCTTTATTTCTTTCTTATGCTCTACATAGGGCTTAGATAAATACTAAATTATTACAATACTGAGAAGATAGAACCGGCCTTTACAATTACATAATTATTTTTCACAGCATTGAGAATGGATTTCCAAACTCAGTTCATTTTCTTTTGGTGCTAAACACAGTCACATTTGCAGTATTAATGCTACTGTTCAGAGGGACAGAAAACACCTGTACTCAATAACCAGATGAGACTTCATCTGTGCTCTTAGTTAACATCAGCCTCAAACAGAAATTGCTTAATACAAAGTGGGTTTGGGGCTTTTCTTCTAATTTTAACAGTTTGTTGCTAAAGCTTGTTAAGTTACAAAAAAAAAAAAAAAATCTGTGAAACAGACTACACTCTTAGAAAGAATTTCTAGAGACATGTAATTCTAAAGCATACTCCGGTCAAAGGATCATGATCCTGACCGTCCTCACTAATGATTTAATATTTCACTGTCTCAACTTGACTTTATTGCAGTAGCAATGCAATGATGCTAGAACTATACTGTAAATAAAATATGCCAACTTAGTTGCACAGTCCAAATAAATAACTTTAAATAAATAAATAATCACACAAACATCAGTCAAAAATGCAATTAAAAAGAGCCTCTTCCTTTGTGTTGTAAAAATACGAAATAGTACTTGAGACAGGCTGTTTCACATAAAAATCTTCCCTATATTCAGCATCTGCAAGGTCAAAGTACTGGAACTTCATTTTTCAAAGTTGAGAGGATGATTTAATAATTATTTGGTATGAAGACAACTCTGTTTCTCTACCATGCATACAATTTTGAATTTAGTATAGGTGGATACATCATGTATTTTCATTCACGTTGTCACTACAGCCCTGTGAAGTACAATCATTTATTATACATTCTTTTGAATCTTTTTGAAACAGCAAATGAAATGTAAAATGCAAAGGGAGAGAAAAGAAAGCGCCAGAAATCTTACTAGGAAAACAGTATTCCCTTTCTTATCCTCCTTGTTCTAACCACAAACTGCAGTGAGCACTGGACAGCGGTGGATAGTGGAAAATAAAACTGAACTATAGTACTTCATGCAGCTTTAATGTCCCAGTACAGCAGTGATTAATTCTGAGTGCCAGCACAGTGTCACCTCTATGGCAATTACTCAAGCAATAGATATCTCATTAAAGAGAACTAAGTGTGCCAGAAACAGTCTTTGCTAGCACAGTAAGTTAGTAATATATTGGAGAAAAAGGACCCATCAGTTCTTCTCAAATTCTTTGCTAAGCTTCAGTTCAACAGTCTAACATGTCTAGGACCAACACCAAAAGTCACAACTTCAATCCTCCTTTTCCTTGCCTCAGCCCAAACGACCTAATTTTTCACAGAGCATTGCTTGAGTTACTCACATAAGGCTCAAACCACAGACAAATGCAAAGGGTAGAGCATAGCATCACATGAAGGAGGCTTTTGGCCACATACTTGTGACCCAGATTCCTTTCTTAATAGCTAGATTCAAAAGAGCAGACACCAGGCAGACTACAAGGAACCATCTCCCCAGTTAGCCTTGCTGGCAGAAGACATTACAGCACAAGGACCTGTCATCAAAATAAAGAAATCTTCATGTGAAAGTGGAAATTGGAATCTTAGCAAATACTAATTTTCATCTATTGAAATGCTCTAATGTGTGTATACCTAATATTGTAAATGTTTGAAATATGGAAGTATTTCTTTCTTGTTTGGTCAAATTTCTCTCATTTTCCTTAACAGAATCTTTGAATTTACAAACCAACTAGCTTTCGTTTCTTTTTCTGATGTGATTTTTGCATTTGGAAAGACATGCAGTTCTTACCTTGTAGTCTAAGAAGAGAATTAGCAATATTTTCACAATAAAAGGTGAGTGGCCTTTTTGCAAAATCACAGAGAATGGCCTTATAAAAAGCCCCTAATAATAGCGATTGCAACCTAAACATTTATTTACCTTTACATAGTCTTAGCTAATCACCATTTGCTCTAGAGGAAATAGAATGGTGAGGCAGCCTCAGCAGCTTGAATGAAACATTAGGAGAGTGTACCTGCATGACAATAAGAAGGTCAAACACCAAGATGAAAGAAGCCAAGAAGGCTCTTGAGACCTCATCACTTGGCAGAAATCCACGATTCAGCTTGTCCCAGCTGATCCAGTCAGTAGTGATGACAAGCACAACTACAGAGGTCAAAGTGAACAGAACTGTCCTGCAAGGGGAAAAAAAAAATAGTTCAGAGAGCATATGATAGTAATGAAGATGCATCATTCTATTTTATCCGTCTTCTAATGGTCAACTAGCGCTTTATCAATACTTTTCTGCTGATGAAAAGAGATTGACGAGAATTGAGTATACAAACAAATAATTTAATTCAAAATAGTAAAGCAGTCAGCTGTATTCTTAGTAAAAAGAAACTTAGTAGCTCGTACTAAGCACGTTGCAAAATTACACTGGATGTATCACTCTTGCTCTTCCTTTCATATTTTTCACTGAAGACGCAAACCAAATACGTAAACTAAGATAATACTGTACCAAGGACTGTATCATCTAGGCCAAATTCAAATGGAAAATTTGAGAGACCACTTTCTAAGGCACCAGAGACATTAGAGGATTTGAATAGTCTTTTCTCAGCTATGAGCTATAGGACAATAACCGTGAAGTCTAATTTTTATACAGAAACACATCTGTGTGGAAGAAATTTTCATTGCACTAGATTAATCTTTAGTAAATTCTGGAGGTTGTAAAAAGATTTTGCTTTGCATCTCCTAAGATGTCCTTTGTACAAGTTTTCAACACATCTTACAGCATTTCTGAGTAGTCAGTGAAGAGTGAATTACAAAAGTAATAAAGACTCTGTTTGAATACTATGAGAATTCCAGAAGATGATTTGGCTAATCCATGCAATGTTGCAATATGGCAATTAAGAAAATATCTAAGATATCCCCCAAAATAGCTCTGCATCATTTCCAGCAGCACTTTGGTGACACCCTTCAGAGCTGGCAGCGATGACCAATTGAAGTCAATTTTAACAGGTGATTTGAGGGACAGAGAGGCTTATTCCAGTAGCCATAGCTGTCAGTAAATCTGTGCTATAATAGGGGCATATCAACATCCGAATGCATGCACGCAGCTAAATAATTGTGGCAGGGTGGAGTTTTTGTTTACAGAAATAGTCTCATTTTCTTCAGCTACCAAAGGCTGTAAAACAATGTGAAGAATATTTCCCATGACACTTTCAACCAGGACAAATACTCAGCAGAGTAAAAGAAAAATTTGCACACCAGTAGTCAGAGGCTAGCAGTCTGTAGGCATTTCTTTTTATATATCAGCCTTGCCTGTGTCTGCGTAGGAAGGGAAAACAAACATGCACACAAGCAGTAGTGTACATTTTTGGATTCCTAAACATCATTCTTCTGTTGCACGATGGGCTGTGTTTCTTCACAGTGTAATGAGACACAAAATGACTTCATTGCTATCACCTTTACCTTTGAACATTTATTTTTATTCTTAATAAATAAATTCAGTTATATTCAACATTGTGGTTGGCACCATAACAGTATCCCTTGAGTATTATTACCAGCATCTGGTCCAGAAAGAAATGAATGAGGCATTTTAGGCTTAATTAGACCTAAGCAATATTGAAGTCTGCTTATCCCCAAAACATTTGCTTAGCTACCATCCCACCTTTCAGTACCTGAACCTGACACTTTTCTACAGGCTCCACTTGGCACATACTCAGAACGACTTACTTCAGAAAGACAATTCGTTATGGTGCTTCTCTCACACATATAGTCTCTTGAGACTTACAAAGGTTGTTTTTACCACCTATTTCGCCTTCGTACCTGAAATTCACACGGAGCTAAACGTTCTCACTTCAGCTCAGAAGTTCTCCAGAAAGAACACTGTCCTCAGTGCTTGTCTGCCAGCCCATGTAGATTGCCCTGGCTGCTGGGCACATTGCTTTTCCTCATCCTCATGCTGAGGAACCCACATCTTCTGGTGCACGGACAGTTTAGAAATGTAATTCAAGTCTGCACAGTTTGCTATGAGAACCATGTATGCAGAAGTTATGCTCAACACTATTCTGCTTCAGTCTTCTTGAATTATGCATTTATGTTTTGGAGCAAGAGTTCAAAGCATGGAAGGTCAGACTTTGGCATGTATGCGAGCAAAGGCAGACATATTTTTATGCATGCTTCATTGGCATGCATGCAAAGACCAATGTGTGTGCTCAAGCCCTGATTTCCTTGAGGAAATGCATATGCACTTAAAAACCTGCTTCGTTATTCATTCTGAAATGTCAAATAGGGAGGGAAGTGAGCAGAAAATGGGTTGCTAATAGAATAAGAAAATGAGAAACCATTAAAAAAGGTTAGAAATAAACTTTCAAAATGGTTGCATTAAACAGCATAATTAGCACTCAGTTGTATTCTTGACCTACGATACTGGAACACAGCAAGACATTCAATACATGCTTTTGGAGTAATTATAAACTGAGTTTGTCTGGGTTAGAGTTCAATTCACTTCTTGTGAAAGTCCAGCATTGCCCCAGTGTCCTGGGTATTCAGAGAAGCAGCTGCGGATTTCATTTCACTTGACATAACTTGCGTCAGATGAACCAATGTGAGCTACCCTGCAATACTTAGCCCAGTGTAGTTTGTCCTTTATTCTGCAATGCACATTACTGAGAAAGCACTATGTCATCTAATTATTCACAGCATTGCTGGCAGAATCTCTCCATCTTCTGCTTACAGAAGGCAAGAGACTCTTGTCTGTACCAGACACTAAGAAATATAACTTTTTTCTCTAATTCACAGAGGAAATACACTTTTATACTTAACTTCTAATTGCAGCTTGCTGTATTGAATTATTATGTGCCCTGAGTACCTATTCAGCTACAGTAACACACATTTTACAACATAGCCCATACTTGTCAAGATATAAGGTTGCTATGAAAAATAAAAAGAAAAAGACATCTGCAAAAAAACACTCTCTAGGCCAATTGCATACTGAGAAGTTAAAATTATGAGGTAAGTCCAGAAAAGTCAGTATAGTGCTTATCACTGTCTGTGATGACCTAAAATCCTCAGTTCTATACTGAACTGAGGAAAAGCTTGAAGAGAGGAATTTTTTACTGCCAGGAACCTCTCAAGCAGCAGGTAATTTTTAGACTGTATCTATAATCTTTGATAGCCAGGACTGACTTTGGTCTTGAATTTGTCAATCGAAGTCACTCATGCCAAACTGAATCCACACTGCTGGCCCTCATTTGCAGAACGTTAATTTTGTCCTCACATACTTAGCACGAGCCAAACCAGATTTCTTTGGCTTCTGCACCTTCCCACAAGTGCACTTTCTTGGACCATAAGCTTTGACCAAGCTGACCAACCACTTAGCGTCTATCACCCAGCATATTATACACTACGAGAGGTTATGCACAGCATGGACCAGATGCTGGAGCAGGTTTTTGTCACTGGTGGTGGTTGCAGACAATACCTCATGGCAGACAGGGTCATAACATCAACCTCTCAACCTTGCAGTCTCTATCAGGCAGAAGTGCCATTTCTGGAGGAGAAAGGCTGTGACACCTCATTTTCCTCCACACTACTACAATCAGTAGTAAGTACAGAACATCCACATGCAATGGGTCATCTTCAACAAACCATGCCAAGTACCTGGAGTTAATTTTACTACAATGTCTCCACACTGCCATCCTAGCATTCAAGAATGCAGCCATCATCCTCTGAAGTCTGGACAACCCAACCCTCGACAAATTGTTTGGAAAGCACTTAGAGGTGGTGAAATTCAGAGCTAATGTATTATGTCACCAGTCATACACTCCTATCACAGGTGTCATCCACAGCCTTGCTCTGTGTGATCTCGAGAACTTTGCAAAAGTCTGAGATGCTGGTCACATTTGAATTTTCTGTTTGTTCAGCGGCGATCATAGTTATGTGAGTAGAAAAAGGCTGTCACCGCATTACAACACAGACCCTCGTGGATAACAGGTTTGCATGAAATGCTTAGGAAACGGGCATCTTTGATTTGGGGCAGTCCAGTATACAGGTACTGAGCTGCACTGTAGGCAGTGCTACATATTCCCTGCTGTCTCTGGGGAATATCAGTCCATAAATTCCTTTATACGCCCATAAATTTCGCTGCATGCTCATGATGCTTGCACTGGGCTGCTTTGCTATGAGATCACAGACTTCATTTTTTCACTTAGATACAAGCTTCCTAAACCCTGTACACATTAAGCCGGCATGCAGTGCACTGCATAGCTTCTGCTAAAGAAGGAACTCTGCTAACAGGACTGTTACTGGAAACAGTGGGCTTCATTTCACTGTGACAGCTACACATACCTACATTGGCCACACATTCAATGGCCACCATGCGTATTATCTCAGCCCTGTTTCTGCCTGTTTGGCTGAAAATACCACACCCTTCCCTTAAACATCCCTTGCTCTTTCAAAAATCACAAAAAGTTTCTCCCCAGACTTTCTGTCCCTCTGCCCCTTGTATACAATGCTGGAGCTGTCACTTGGCACATGATGACCAGAGATCAGGCTGGACTTTCCTACTGATTCTTCAAACAAAAATCCTGTTGTAAAGAAAAGCAGCTCTTCATCATCCCTCCCCTGCTAGTGGCCTTCCCTTATGTTCTGAGAAAAGCCCTCCTCATGGGCTACCTGCCTTCATCCACTCCAAAATATTGAGGATAGAGTGGGATTTCCTAAAAAGCTCTTCCAGAAGTCTACGATAAATCCCAAATGTTCAGTGAAACAAAGCAAAAAACGCAAAACCCAGTGGAGTAAGTAATCCATCCAGTGCTGTGGGGATCTAAATTTTTTTGTAGGACTCTGCCAGAATCTTTCCCCAGCAGATGTTTCCATTACTACACTCTGGGCTACTTCATGGGTGACATTACTCGACAGTGGCGAAAGTAAAGATGTCTCTTCCCACTACCTCCAAGCAAGCCTGGCTTGTTTCCATTTCCAAGTGGCAGGGACAACCTGATATACTCAGCTTCCTGGGATGTCAGAGGCAGGAGCTGCCACACTGCATGCTGGACATAGCTGTGTTAACAAGCTAGTTCCCAAAGGAGTTTTGCAAGCCCAGTCTGGCATTGAAGACTCTCAAGACTCTGCAGACTCCTTTATAGTGCTGTTTTGCCAGTGCACTCGTCTTACTGCAGACATTGTCCTTGACTGACTGGTTCGTAACTCTTCTCCCTTTGTCCTGCACCTGCACAATCCTGAGCTTATGAACTGTAAATTCTTTATGAATGGGATGAATACAAATTTGACTGTGGAGAAAAGAAACAGACATTTATTCCTGGGTTCTGCAAAACAGTCATTGCCCTCTGAATGTGTAACTGCATTCAGATACATCAATAATTCTCTAGATCCATAACTAGCAAGAAATAAAGACCTCTTTCCATCAGAAGCCAGCAATTTGGGAACTCCTTTTCAAAGAGTGTGGCAGGAAACGTCACAGTTGAGACTGTGTACCTTAGTGTGTAGACTGCCTGCCATACCGGGGTTTGCAGTCTGTCTAGTCTGTCTGCCCAAAGGGAAACGTCACCACTGCCATCTGAAATGCCACTAGCGCCACCCCATGCCTGTGCAGTCCTCGCCTTGAGAGAGCACTGGGTGTGCCAGAGCAGCAGATGGACTCCTCCGAAACACAAAGTTGGGCTCTGGAAGAAGAGCGGTGAGAAACTGAGCCAGAAAGGGAGAGGAAGGGAATGCCCATGTTTTGCAATCTGCTACAACCGATGTCAAGCGTTGATGTAAAACTAAGACTTTCTGGCTTTATTTCAGTGGGAGGGAGGGCCACATCATTTGGTTTTGTTTTAATTCCAAAATAACAGCACTGCCACTAGACAGTAAAGGTAAAAGGTTTTCCTGGCTGCATCTGTAAACCACCCAATGCAAGTGCACATACTCTAATCACTCAGTAACATTACGGGCCACAACAAAGGCAGTTCAAACTGGAAGGCTAGCTGGCCTGTGCCACTAGCCTTAAATCAGTATGCCAAGCATGAAGTTACTGATGTTCTCAGAAGTCTTGGCTGAGAGAAGACACAGTGTACTGCAGTGATCTTAAGTCCTAGCTGCTTGGAGACACCCACTTCTGCTGTTTTGTGTGTCCTACCTCCCACATCAGGAATTCCCTAGGTAGAGTCCATGAGGCCCTGACTCATCCTCTTGCAGCCCCAGCACAGTACCACAAAAGCATTTATAGGACATCCCCTCCAGACCTATGTCAGAAGTACTTCTGACTCCATCCAGGCCTGTCTCCAGGAAACAGTCTGTGTTATTTGTCTGTACCGAGTTTAAAACGGAACAAAACAGAATTTGCCCCTGGAAACGCAGACAAGCTAAGACATGTATACATGCTCACAAAACAGTTAATGTTGGAAACTAGAACTGTTTACAATCTGAGTCTCCTGATTCTTCATGTCTAAATAAGCAGGGCAAAGTATACTGAAAACAAATTCCGGTGTATGATGAGTCCTCATTTCTCAAAGTTTCACATAATGAAAGTGAAGTTTTCCACTGTTGAGATATCAAATACAATTCTTTGCACAACCATACATAAGAGGAAGATAATACTACCTTCAATTTCCCAGCAACTTTGAGGTGCTCATTGTTAGAGCTATTTATAATTTTCTTCTGTCTTGCATGACCCTTTGACAAATCTTTTATGAAGCTGCAGCTTTGATGATCAGATAGCAAGAGTTCTGCTAAGGTCAACTTGTAGAGATGAAAGACAAACTTCGGCTGTTTTCCTCATCTTCATTTTGTCTTTTCCAAGAGGCAAAAAGCAGTATCTTGCCCTTTGACTACACCTTTTCCAGAAAAAAATCCCTACCTGTGCTTAGTCAAAAGGAACTCTTAGACTTGTAGGACTCAGCATTATGAGAACTTTTCATCACACTTTCACTCATAATTGCCATTAAGACAGGTTATTCAAAAATTGTTAAACATGTCTAATAAGCATTCCAGGTATTGCTAAATATTATGTACATTTGGGACAGAAGAACACATTAATAAAGAAATGAGACCTTAAATTCTGTATTCTTATTGTTCATGAAGGAAACAAATATATATACTTAATACAGTATATAATACATACATGAAATTACTAAATAAAGAAAATTAACTAACTTATAGTCTGGGTATATTTAATGTCTAAATAAAACCACCTAGCTGTTAATCAGCATTTATCAAAATTTTCAGCTTCAGATGGTGCTGTAGAAAACAGAAATGCAATCCTAATCAATGTTTTATAAATTATTATGTTTTCAATTGCAATGGCTTATAAAGTCAGTTTTCCATGAATGTACCTAAATAGCTAAAAACACCCTGTGAAAACATATACAAAAAAGGAGGAACAAATTTTTCTGCTCTTGATAGTTAAAAATGCTTACTAGTCCTCAGGAAAGAAAGATCATCCATCCAGTTAAATACTTTCCATAATTTTTAATCCCAGAATCAGCACTGGCCAAACATACCGTCCCACAGTGTACAATAACTATAAAGAACAATGCTACTGCAGATGTTCATATGCAAATGCCAACACTTTATTTCACTTGTTTTAATTAGGAAGGGTTCCGTTATTAAATCTGTCAAAAATAGCAACTCTAAAACCATTTAAAATAAAATATTTAGTCTGCCTGTTGCTTGGTGTCAGAACCACTTCTGTGATTAAGCAAGTAAGGGACAGATGCTCTGCTGGTGAAAAGCATCTGGGTTCTCTGGAGCAGCATGGATTCAAGCCTCCAGCTGGCCACTGCTGTTCTGCCCCGGTGGGACAGTGCTCTGGAAGGAGAGAGAGCAGGAGCTTGAGAGCTCTGCCCTTCTCAGCAGCTACTGCAGTGCAACAGGGTAGTGCAGTGCCATAGGGTGACACAGCTGGTGCCGAGGATCCCATATTCATAGCGTTTGCATCTTGTGGGCTGAACTGAGCATCCATCCATAACTGCAGCTCACGAGGTGAGATCCCAGAGAGCAGCTTCCACTTCAGTTGCACTCAGAAGAAATCATACTTGTGCACCCCAAGATCAATCGGTGCCATGAATCAAAGGGCAGGTGGAGAGATCACTGGGAGATCCACTTCAGAAGTGTGCTACTGAAGTGAACTGCTAGTACAGACACACACTAGAAGTCACATGCAACAAATGTCTAGGAATATTTGGAGAATGAATTACACTGGATGTCTTTTGTTAAAATACAGTGCTTGTTCCCCTGATGGGTACAAATATGTGGTAGAGATACGGAGCAGTACTGCTGCCACATTTCAGAGTGCCACACCCCCCATGGCATCCTCTGTAGGAATAAAGTGGGAGAAAGTACATTAATGTAGATTAACCATCAAAAAGACTTAATTATCTGAAGTTAAATACCAATTAGAAGAAAATGGCTTCTAATTCAAATTTGAATCACATTATCTTTTTAAAAAACTTGCCATCACAATAGTGTATTCCTGACTTCTATCCTACAGTGGGAAGTAATGGGTTAGTAATTCAGTACTCGCCAGCAACTGCCAGTTCCGAAATATCTGTTCTGAAATTGCAAGTTCTGAAATACTCAGTTTCAATTAGGGAACAGCAAAGGGAACTCTATGTTGGGACTGGCTCAAATGCTTATCAATAGCAGATACCGCAAATTTTGAGAACCTTGCATTCCTAATTAAGTCTTCTAGTCTACACTTGTCGTCGTTCTGCCTGGTGAGCTGAAGCAACCGGACACCGCAGGGTATAAAGGATGCTCTGAGGTTAGCAAAACTGGAATTGTTTATTCTGCATTTTTATACATTCGTTTTACTTGGAAAAATGAAAAACATTTTTGTCAATGTAAACAGCATTTGTTTATTCTTTCTAGTTATATCCATTTGTCAAAGAAAGCATATTACCTCTCCCACAAACCTTGCTTTACTTCTATCCTTTGATTGTGACAGTTGCAATTTTATTAGAGTGTATCAATATGATTCCAGAGCTATTTGGGATTTTTGCACCAAGATTTGTAAAAAGTCTGAAATTACATTTATGTTAATGCACGGAGGAAACATTTTACTGTGTTTCATGTAATAAAATGAATAAGATTAGGTAAAGCAATCACATGGTGAAATATTAGAATTCTAGAGAGCATCATTTTTTTATTATAGGTAGAAGGATCTTTGAGTTTCCTTTTGCCACACCATTAATTTACTAAAATGAAAGTGTTATCTATTTCAAACAGCACCTCATTTAAATTAAACTCATCAGCCATAAGCTTTAAGTTTCAAATGCCATTTACTATCTGTGACACAGAAAAGGAAAAATAGTTTAAGAAGGTTCATGGTCTTGCTTGTAAAAAACATTTTCAATCAACACCTATCATATGGGAGGTAGTATAGGACTCACGTGAGTTATATCCAAGGAACTCTACTCCATGTTCAATTTCTAAAGTTAGAAGTTAACTGCCTAACTCCAGTAGGAAGCATTTTGAAAAAACCCACAATTCTACGTAAGGTAAAGGGCATCCATTTTTCTGGTTTACTTTCAGATGGATACATCACTTACTGTATCAACAGAACGGGGGTGGAAGACAGCTGGCTCAAGAAACAACAGAAACAAGACTTTCGAAAATGTTTTCAGGGTATCAAATGTGCCTCAGGATAGACCTGCCTGGCAATTTTTCAGTGAAAATGGTTTATATTCAGACAAGAGTAGTTCATCAATACACGGAATTTACCTGTGAAAGGGCTGATTTCTGTAATGTGAGGGAAGCTGCGTTAGAACTTGGCATGATTCCCACATTTGCTGCTCTCGAGTCAGGGCAGCATCTCAGCTGCATGAGATGAGACAAACAGACCAGCGACCAATAGCTGTCCTGTGTGATTCAGACCAGGTATTTGAATATCAGTCTTAAAGAGACCAGCTGAATGCCATAAAACCCAGTCTTTTGGATGCTACACAGTACTATGTTCAGATTCTCCAGGTGGAGCTGCTCTACTTTGTACAAACAAGTCAACGTTAGTACAACTCTCTGGACACAGATTTCCAACTGAGACCCAACTGAGTGTCTTAATGGCTAGTTATTAAGTCTTTACAATATTCTCAGTCCCTAGTAAGACTGAGGTAAAGGCTTGCTGTTCACCATAGCAGGAAGACATGGGATCATATGCCAAAGCATACATAACTGGGACGTTGGTTTTCCACGTTTCCAGCATCCTGAGAAACTGGTTATGCAAAGAAAACATTCTTGGCCTCCTTTACTCAGTGTTCATGAAGTACTCAGTAAAGTCTTAAATTCATTGCAATATAAAACGGGAAAAAGTTTTTGAAACGGAAAAAACATATGTCTTTAGATTTAGAAGGCAACTGCCATTTCAAATGCATTTAGTTGGTAATTGAAACGCTACTCTAAGAGGTTCAAATTAGGGTCTTCAGATCTATAGCAGGAGCTAGAGGTATATCCCAGCACCTCCTTGATTTTCCTGAGTTGAAACAAGTTATTAAGTTCTAGTTTTAGAAACAAGCAAGAGCATATATAGAGACTTAACAACACATTTTCAAGATTAACTGTGATCTGGGTTATCTGGATTTCTAGATAGTTGATTTAAGACGGACAGATTGATCTTCAGAAGATCGCATTAACAACATGCAAGTAAAAAATTTGGTAAAAATCAATGAATTAATAAACCAATTCTTTCATTAATAAATAACTTAATTTATTATTTCCCAATTATTGAATTTACTAGCATTGCTTGTATTCACAATTTATTTCATAATTAGTGAAACTTTAGCCCTGATGAAAGTTTCACAGACAACACCCTGAACGTTTACTTCAGGATATTATAGACTCATATTTCTTTTCTGCATTTAAATTATTTTTTTTTTCCCAAATCACATGTGAAATCTGCTACATTTTGTCTAGAGCCAAGTGAACAACTGATCGTTATTATTCTTAACACAGGGTATTGTTACATATGGTTTAGTTCAGTACAATTAGAACATTTTATAAGGAATTCAGACCCAGACAGAAACTTAATCATAGCTATTTTTTTTTGTGGAAATCTACATGTAAGCTAACATATCTAACCTCTCATTACAGTTGACAGAGATGAAGTGTGAGATTTGATTGCCTAAACATATGTGTTTAGTGTGATTTGAGGCACCCTGGTTGGCCTCCAGACCCTGCAACAGAAGTCTCCTCTGAATCCTGTGTCACGTCTACCATACCTGTATGCTTTTTCAATACCCTAAAGCATTTCAAACTATAGTCAGTGCCTATGTTTAAGCACCTGAATCCCACCCTGATACAGTCAGTGGAGTCTGGAAAATTATACAGGTGACTAAATACAAGTTTCTACTAGAGGCAAACTGAATGACCATCACCTGCATTGTTCAAAGCTCCATCGGCTGTAGTAGGAGCTGGCATGCTGATAGCCGTAATCAAGATATAAGTACCAGGCATCTGAATCCAGAGCTGAATCTCAAAACTGAAGACAGTTTTCTATGTTTTAATTTCTTTCAAGAAAATAATGAAAAGCCTGCTTGAATTGGAAAAAAAAAAAAACCAACACATTTTATTTAGGAACTGTCAAAACTCATCTTTTAATAAAATAATGGAAAAGTTCTAGTTAGAAACAGTCAAATGAAAAATACCACTGAAAAGGTGGCATTTATTTGCTTCTTAGAACACATTTTAGAAAACTGAAATGACTTTGCAAAGCATTTTGATGTTGCAGTCTTAAAATTGTCCTTGCAAGTTTTTGGAAAAAAAAAGAACAAACCCCACAAAAATTCCTACTGTTTTTGTGATCATAAGTTACAAAGCATTAAGTATAAAAACAGAGTCTGATTTTATCTATGTACAACACACGGAACATGTTGTCCTTGATCAGATGCTGTCATGTTGCTGCTCTTAAACAAAGCTTTTAAGGGTAGGTGGGAAGGCTATGTATAGTATACATGTATACATTCATACTTTCACAGCTTTTCAGACAACATATTATATCCACGACCAAAATTTAAAAATATAGTTCAAATTTAGAATAAGCTAATCACAACAGTTCAATGTTCTATGTTCTAGACTAGATTAGCTGTATATTGTACCTATAAAGTAGTTTGACAGAATAAGAAATTTCTCATTATTTTAGGTTTCATGCACCATGGTATCTATGGAATATAACTTCTCATTCATCAGGATGCTGTGCCTTTTACAATTACATTTGTGCAAACCCTATCAAAGTAAAATATAATTACAATTGTTTTGCATTGCTCTTTAATGTTTTTTTCCAAAGCATTTTGAATAAACACAGGCTCTTTCATCTAACAAGCTGATTATATTTTGAGTAAATGTATTTCCAAAACAACTCCAACACACACACACAAAAATAATCCAAAATCTAATCTTGCCTCCTGAGCAATGCATTTTTATGTCAAAAATCTTCTAAAGAATATCAATCTTAACTCAGAAACAAAAGGGCATTAGTAGGTGGCAAGCTGAGCATAAACTGGGTTGGCAGCAAAGAGGTCATCAGTGTCCGGGGCTGTACTAACAGGAGCACAGCCAGCAGATCAAGGGAAATTATTATTTCCCTCTACTTAGCACTTGTTAGACCATTTCCAGAATATCACATCCAATTTTTGCCCTACCCAGTGCATAAAAAAGCACCAATAAACTAAATGGGAGGTCCCCAAGCTGGTTGGGGGCTGAAGCACTTGTCCTGTGAGGAGAGGCTGAGGGATGTGGGCAACTTCAATGTGGAGAAAGGGTGGATTTGGGAGCACCTAACAGCTGCCCCTCAGTACCTCTGGGGAGGTTAGCAAGAAGATGGAGCCAACCTCTTCACAGCAGTAAATGACAGGAGGAAAAGAGACAGTGCGTATATTGAAACAAGAGAGATTCAGACTGGATATAAGGAAAAACTATTTCTGATGATTCCCGACAGGCAGTGGAAGAGGCTGCCCAGAAAAGCTGTGCAGTCTCCATCTGCACAGGTTTTTGAGGCCCAACTGGATAAAGCTCTGAGCAACCCAGTCTCAACTCAGAACTAACCCTGCTTTGAGTAGGAGTCTAGAGACCTCCTGAGATCCTGAGTTCCAGCCTGAATTATCCTGTGATCCTACACTCCTATGATATTTTCTGAATTTCAGCTGGCATTGTTGCTCCAACTAAGACTTTACAAATGCAAGCATTCAAAACTTCACTTGACATTTATAGTAATTGCAACGTATAATACTTTTTGCAGATGAATTAAGAAGAACTCAAAATTCACTCAGGAAATAAAAGTTAATATGCATGCTTTTCCACAAGTTGAGCTAGTTCCAGCATAAGGCTAACACGTCTTCTTAGAAGACAAAGAAAAAAATCACATCTGAATCCTGTGATTTTGATCTCCTAGAAGTTAATCTTTCTAAGAATATAACAGCGTTAGAAAGAATGAGCAGAAAGAAGTTAATAAAGAGACTCACCAGAATACATGCTGAAGGTCAGTGCTCCTCTGATAATTATATGCCCAGTTCTGTGACAATACAAATATTGTCACTTTTCCAGTGATAAATGAACATGAGGTACTTCCAAGAAGCAGTGAGCACAACAAAACTTGAGAATTGTTATGGCTGAATTCAGTAATGTCCTGGTTTGGCTGGGATAGAATCAGGGGCCAGCCATGCCAGGCAGGCCATCAGCAGTTCTGAGTCAGCCAGGGCAGCTGAGCTGAGTTAGCTACAGGTGTAGCCCACACCATAACGTCATGGTCATTATAAAGGGGGGAGGTTTGCTGAGGAGGGGCAGCTCCTAGAGGAGTTTGCCTGCCTGTCTGCTGGCTACTGCTGTATATTTATTTGGCTGAGCACAACTTTGTGCACCTTTGTTGGTATTAGTGTTGTTCCATTAAATTGACCCATGGGTCTCCTCTCCTTTTCCTGATTTCTCTTCCTGGCTGGTGAGGGTGATAGAGCAACTGTTATAGCTTAGCTCTGGATATGGGCTAAATGCTGACATCTAAGATGCCTGGATATATATTTGGTTAAAGTTTGAGCTTGTTGGGAAATGGTTATCCCTGACAAATGGAAACTTGTCAGTATTTCAGAAGAAGCTCTATGTTGTATCCTGAGGCTAATCTGCACTCTTTTTTCAGCTTGTCAGAGTAAACAGAAATCAGAAAACAGATGAAACCTGGAAGAAATAGAAAAATTTGAGGAACTTGGCAAAGATGTGGTAAACCCAGTCTGAAGTTTCTTCCCAGCATTGAGAAGTGCAGGGGCTCAGATTAATATTCATCCATGGGGATTTGAACACCATGGTACTGGCTACTCTGAGGATACTGAGTCTCCCACTAGTTTTGATCAGAAATTCCTTCCCACAGATGAGAAACATTTCTCAATGAAAGTTTAATCAAAAGTGATGCATTTCTGAACGTCTGTTTTCTTGAAAAAGTTTTGTTACAGGATTCCCAACAAGGTGGGAAGCAAATACCTCTCTCCTTCTGAAATAATTTTTCATCCTTTACTTTCCAGTGTTTGTCTCTTCAACTTCACACCTGAGTCTTACTTGTTGGACATTAGAAGATGCTCAGAATTGCCAGCTCAGTCCCATGTAATTGTACATTAAAAAAAAGAAAACCAGCTCTCCTACAAGTTGCTTTCAGCTGATATCCTTGGCAGTTAGTACTCTTGTGGTTTGCTGTCATTTTCTGCCTCTTCCCTCTTTGGTCTTAGACCTGCTTCTTCTTGACCTGTCCCCTTGACCTGACTTCTGTTCTGCATGACTTTCAATGTGGTTTGTAATGGGTCTCCCTGGCCCTAAGATTTGAAGTGTTTTGGTGATCTAGGACTCATGCAAATGAGTAAGGACACCTTATCAGGATTTAAGGCAGTGGCATAGCCTCGTGCTGGATGACACTGCAGAGTTCAGGCAGTGGGGTTTGACAGCAAGTAGAAAAAGGTATTTGTTTTCATTTCCTCTGGGGTATAATCAGTGGCATTGTTGCTTCTCCCACAGTCTTATCTTGTGGATCTCCTTTAGGTTATAACCATCCTGCAGGATGTATTAAAGAGTAGATAATCAATGTACCACCTCTTATGCCTGTCCAACAAGGTAGTTCTTTCACCAGAGCCAGGCTACAAGCTGGGGGCAGCCTTTTTTTCTTGTCCAAGAAATAGGTGAGCTGTCAGAACAAGGGGCCACATTTAGGTCAGGTTAGGCATCCACCCAGTTTACCTTTCAGAGAACCACATACTGCAACAACTTTTGCTTTGCCTCTGTGATTATACTGAGTTCAAAATAGAGTAGGTAGTGCTAAAAAGACTCTGAGTTTAATAGACATTTTGCTGACCTAAATTTTGTTGAACATATATTCTGTATTTAATATTCTGTTAAACACTTTACCCAATGCTGATTGGGTCCCCTCTAATTTTACAGCTATATCATCCTTTTCTTCCTGTAAAATACTTCAACGTATTTGACAAGCATAAAAGCCTACAGGCTGTGTCCTCATCGCTTACATGATTGCTCAATCAGTCTTCAGCAAATATATATAGAGAGCAGCTGTAGTTTTGGAAGGGCTATATGTTGCAGTGCCTCACTTTCAAAACAGGGAACCTTTGTGGTGTTGATGAGACTTTGAAACAGAGGAGCATTTTAATAGATGGATGCACCTGGCTTCTTTGATCAACAACCACTGGAGAGACTAGAATCAGCTAAATTTTTAGATCTCTGCAGAGCAAGTAACTACATCCACTTCACAAAAGCTGTAAAATGGAGGACAGCTTTTGGCACTGGGTACAGTGTCTTGGAAAGCTTTGTTTAGTTGTCTTGATTATGTTTGTCAGTATTTTCTTCAGTTTTCTCCTAGGTCATCCAGTCATGGTACAGAGATATTGAATGAATTTGGCCAGTTCTTCACTGAGTTTTCTGGCTTTATGTTCTTCCTGTGAGATTTGAAAATAACTGTCATCTCTAGCTATGAGGCCTTGAAAGAGGAATGTGACTTACAATCTTTCCTAAGCCTTTCCAACTATTGCTGGCAATCTATTACAGATTTCTGGGTTAACTCCAT
This sequence comes from Leptosomus discolor, assembly GCF_034619465.1. Taxonomy (NCBI): domain Eukaryota; kingdom Metazoa; phylum Chordata; class Aves; order Leptosomiformes; family Leptosomidae; genus Leptosomus; species Leptosomus discolor. The sequence continues at coordinate 185,455,123 of NC_141391.1, forward strand.
CAATGCATACTGAGAAAAAGGAAATCTATTTCACCTGAGGCAATGGCTACCTTCACTGAGTTAAAGTAGGTCTTCACTTTGGTGGGGGTATTTTGATGCTGTATTTAAGGAGACATGGACTTTACATTCCCCAAAACCAGTGAAATACTATACCAGATCAGCTGTTTTTTGAGTTTGAAAAGTGTTCACAAACCCTATAACTAATGACTGCTTATATATGCATGTCATTCAACATTTAAATGTGGCTTCAGAGATAGAGTATACAGGATTGCGGTAACCAGTTGTGTTATGAACAATAATTGCAGAATGCCACAACATCTCCTCTGCAGCCAGCTACCCTCGAAGCAAGATGTCCATAGCTGCATTCAATATGGGATCTTCTACAGCCCACAGGTTCTTGAGAAAATGCTGCATCATAGAATAAATTTAAACAATGCTTCCACTGACTAATGCTGTTACCAATTTCTCTGCCAATCAATAGATAGTCTCCCTGAATTTGCATAAATCTAAATGCTGGGACAAAACATGTTTAATTCTATTTAGATTTCTGGAATTACATTTGCATTAAATTGGTTTAAAAGACAGGATGTGTGACTAATGAATGACTAGCAAAAGCTCTGTTGCTTCACTTAAATGGAAAGAAATAAGCACATGAAGTATTTTGGTTATAAAGCATAATTCAGAGTGTATACACCACCTGTTTCTTAAGAAAAAAAAAGTGGGTTTATCATTCTGTTTCAAGTATCAAGACTATTTTCTAGAGGGACATACCATGTAGACAAATGTCCTGAAATAACTTTTAGAAAGGTAACAGAACAGCTCATGATGTCAAGAAGTTTGGGATGAACTACTACCTTATCACAGACAAAACCGGCTTAAAATCTCAGTTCCTGCTTAACATCCTATGCTGGCAATATGTGCCTGCTGTGTTGACAGCTTGTCTCACATTGGGCCTTCCCATCAATTTCATTCAAAATAACTCTGCCCTAGGAGCTCTTTAAAAATGAAATGTTTAAAAACATCTCCAAGAGCTTTCTACTTATGTTATCACACTTTGTATTACAGAGCAATGATTTGTTAAGCCTGTTCTCTTTGTAACCCAAGGCTTGCTAATGATTGTTTAGTTTTAGTTCATTTATTACTGAAAAAAAATAATAAAATGTAGCAAATGGAATTACTTCTTTAATTTTTGGGTTGTTTTATAATATAGTCACACCTGCAGCCAAAGCAGTTATTAATGCTCATCCAGTTTGCACACCCTGCAAAGAGAATAAAACTGAGCTCTAATAGGCAGTGGAGCATAGCTGTGTCGTAAAGTCAAAAGGTTCCTGAAACAATCCAAAGCCCAGACCTTAGATGGCATCATCTATACCATGTCCATACAATCAGATTGGAAATGGGATAATATCTTTTTTTTTTTCCTGCTTATTCAGGAAGTTACACTGAAGTTGAATCTTGCCTCATTGAGCTCAAGGAGCTCTGATTTTGTCCTTGTGCTGGGAATGACCTCAATCACAGAAAGTCACCTCACTGCAGATACCCAAATAGCGTGAATGTTCTTAAAAACTAAAATGATAAAATTGAGGAGGTAAATTGAATAATGGCATAAAAAATTAGAGGTTCATATCTCCTAAAATTGTTTAATCTGTCTCTATTTCCAAACTGATCAGAAAAAACCAAAAATTAACATACCAAGATAGACAGATAGTTAAAACATGTGAGATTTTCACATGGTCCACGTAAAGACTTTATGACACAGCTTCATCTTGTGTCTTAAGCTAGGATCCTAAATCCATAGCCAGGGAATTATACTGAAAAAGTCTGATTTTCTGGAGTACTGCAAGCCCCACAAATCTGATGTAGGTCAAATCCAAGGGAATTTTTTATACATTTAGATGCTTAAAATATTAATATAGGATAGTAAATTCAGATGGTTAGGGTACGAATATTTTGGCTATGACTCATTTTCTTAGAAGGGTAAAACATTTTTCCTATGCATCGCTTTCTGTGTACACATACCTAGATCTTCGAGTCAACTTCCTTTATTAATTTGATCTTGCTATTGGGAGGCATAACCTGCTGTCAGAAGACACATTGCAGTTTAGAACATCTCTCTGCACAAGGTATACATGCAACTTCTGACACTCATAAAGCCAGATTATTTACCCACATACCATAAGCAATAACACAATCAAATTTCTGATACAAGAAGCATAAGGATAGAAATCTTAAGAATATTATTATTACTCAAAATCAGAAAAAAGGCCTTTAAGAAAAACAACAAGTCAATAGCAAAACTCAATAAATGAATGGAAAAAGAAGCCTGCTGACATGGAAACAAAAAACCACAGGAACACACAAAAAGCACCAGAATTTTCCTTACTGAATAATGAGAAGATATGAATCAACACTGTGAAGAAATACAGGAGTTGCAAGAGGGAAATATTACCAAAGGTGAAGAAAGAAAGTGTTTAAGACTAAACTAATCAAACAGCATACCTGTCATTGTATGCTTCAGAAATCTATTTGTATGGATGCCAGGGAGCTCATTGAATACTGCAGGGGAAAATGTCCCCTACAACTAACTGAAAACAAAGCTGTCAATATCTAAAAGAGTGTTAGAGTTTCACCGAAGACTACTGGGCTTCTACCATTTACTTAAAAAAAGATGAGGGTCAGGTGCTTATTTCAATATACTTATGCAGATGTTATTTTTCACTAGGAAAAGTCAATCATCTTGATTGCTAAAGTGGATATCAAAAGCCATCGACCACAACTGTTCACAAGCACAGGGGTTTCCTTAATCTTGCAACATTATTGAGATTGCTTATACTATGCCTGAACTGAAGGCCCTAAATTAATTCTGTTTCTCTAGAAAATGATGTGATCTGGGGGCACTTCAATGACATATTGGTGGCATCTCCAGTAAGCGGGATCATATTAACATCACATTTTTTTCATAAACGTCATTGATATTATTAGCAGTTATAGATTTAGCTATGGATATAAATAGAGTTTTTTCTCCACTCCACTGCATTTAAGAAAAAAATTAGCGTGTCATTCAAAAGTAAGTTTTGCTACAATAACAGCCTTCAAACTAATTAAAGAAACAAAAGCAGATTTCTGGCTTTAGCTCAGTGTTTACTTTACACAAATACCTTTGCTTCACTGTGCCATTATCCAGCAGTAGTGTATGCCATTACTGGAACACAAGCTTTCATTCCACTAATGTTATTGCTTAAAGAACATATTAAGATGCTGGTGTTTTCACACAGGAGATATCCATACATCTTCTACAAGTAATTACATTACCAGTAATCCTTTTAAAAGGCTGGTTTTGCTCAGTTGCTTTGTCAATAGCTCTAAGCTTGGTTATATGAGAATCCCACTTACCCATAGTGTATGAATTGATAACAGATGAACCAACTAATATGCGGGTGCTCTCTGATCAGTGACAAACCGTAGAATTGAGACTTACCAAAAGAAACAAACTCTCTTTACAAAGCCCTGAATAGTTTGGTTTTATTTATTACTGAAAATACCAGAGAGCGCAAAGAATTACTGACCCTGAAAATAACATGTGTTCTTTTACACATTTTGCAAAGAAGAGTAATTATCAGGAAATTTAACCACTAACTTTTTAAAGAGCTGTGGCATTCATGGTGATATAAAAAAGCAGCCTCTAGCTATAGTACAAGCATCTCTTTCATGAAGGATAAAAGCAGTGATATGAAGATAGGGAATACAGGCCATGTCATGCAATACTCTAATTTGAAGACCTAATAATGCCAGCACATTCAGGCTAAGAGGTTTTGCCAAATACTCAAACGCTGTTTGAATTAATACTGGTTCCCATACTGCGAATCATGTTAAATCTCTTAATGAATAAAAATTGTTAACCTGAATACTAACGCTGCACTTTTCTACTACAGAGTCTACTCCTTGCTCCTGAGATGGTGATTAAAAATAGCAACTGTCACTGTATCTGTCAGTCAGTGGATACACAGATGATGCAGGAGGCAGTGTGTAGACATGGTTTTAGACCATGTCATGGTTTAACCCCAGCTGGCAACTAAGCACCACGCAGCCACTTGCTCACTCCTCCCCCTGCAGTGGGATGGGGAGAAGAATCAGAAAAAAAAAGTAAAACTCATGTAAGAACAGTTTAATAATTGAAATAAAATAAAATATAATAATAATAATAATAAAAAAATAATTATAATGAAAAGAGAGATAACGAGAGAGAAATAAACCCATGAAAAGACAGGTGATGCACAATGCAATTGCTCACCACCTGCTGTTGGATCCCCAGCCAGCAATTCACCCCTCCTGACCAACTCCCCTCAGTTTATATACTGAGCATGACATTCTGTGGTACGGAATATCCCTTTGGCTAGTTCAGGTCAGCTATCCTGGCCATGCTCCCTCCCAGCTTCTTGTGCACCTCCTCGCTGGCAGATCATGGGAAACTGAAAAGTCCTTGACTTAGGACAAGCGCTACTTAGCAACAACTAAAACAGCAGTGTGTTATCAACTATTCTCTCACTAAACCCAAAACACAGCACTGTACCAGCTACTAGGAAGAAAATTAACTCTATCCCAGCTGAAACCAGGACAACCATCAAGCAGCAGTACACAGAAAGGCTGTGAATAAATTAAACCAAAAATATAATCCTCAGGTTGATGTGTTTGAACTTCACTGAAAATATTCTTCATACATATTTAATTGCTCCATTGAGACTGTGACTGTTCTGGAGATGTTCCAGGCATTATTTCCATTCCATTAGTACGCTTACAGTATGTGTACTCCTTAACCCAAAATGATTGATTCCATAAATGTCTTCCCACTTACTGACCTGAACACTAATTGAGGTTGTGTATAGATTAAAAGAGAGCGTACGCTTCTTGAAACCAGCCAAAACATACTGTAGTCACTGAAATATCTTGTGGCACAAGAAGAAAGCGGTACTTCCAACTGAAGACACCAAAATACTGCTTCACAGAAACGTCTCAGGTAGGAAGAGCTGGAAATTACACAACGGGTTGAAAAACTGCTAAACAACACTTTAAACAGAAGGTTAATTCTAAGTACAAAGCCGTACTTTTCTGAAACATAGAACAGTGTCCAGAAAGTGTCTTTCAGGATAACAAAGTGGTGATAACCGGAGCTAGCCTCATTGAGTGACGTTGAATAACTTCCTCCAGGTGGACTTGCAACCCATGGGCACAAACCACAACACATTTCATACCATCTTTCCTGCCCTGAGAGACTGCTATGATAGATGGAGACCCGCAATCATGAACTAAATTAATTAATGAACATTTATGTAAAAAAGACAAATCATAAGCTAGTGATGTGTATGATGTAAATGGTATAGAATAAGGGATGGAACGTCCTGGTTTGAGCTAGAACAGAACAAATTCTGTTCAGTGATTTTACTTTCCAGCTAAGTCTCTTCTAAGTGAGCGCAGTTTCTGAAATCAACAGCATATTTTTCCAGTGTCTGCTTCTAGCAGTGATAGCACTTGATGTGTATAGTTACTACCAAGGAATAGTGTGCAGAAAGGCTCTTGCTTATAATTGCTCCTACAGCAACTGCTAAATTTGCTACAAGGTCACTGCTAAATCCTGTACCCCATGTTGAAGTGTTGTAAGTAAAACGTTTGTAAGTAAAAAGGTCACACTTGCGGGGAGGAGCGGACAGGACAGGTAACCCAAAACTGACCAACTAAGTATTCCATCCCATATACTTCATACTCAGTACAAAGCTGAGGTGACACAAGAGTTAAGCCCTCTTCTTCAGTGGCCAGCATCTAAGGCGGATTCCATCTATTATTCTGTCTTTGATCCCAATCCGTGGGTTGCTGAATCCAGTTCCGGAATCCAGCTCCTGAGTCCGGTTCCCAGATGCTGCCGAGTCCAGCCTGGGACTTCCCCAGTGCCTGCCCTGCAGCATCAGTTGTGATGTGATCATCACCCGGGGAGCTGGGTTCAATATTGGTTTTGTGTATATTTGTGTATATATTATAATTTTCTTATTAGTATTATTATCTTTTCTTTTTATTGTTCTTGTTTCATTAAAGCTGTGTTAGTTTTCTTTCCAAACCCATAAGTCTCTCTCCCTTTTCTCTTTCTTTTCCCCTTCTGGGAGGGGAGAGGGGTTAATAGAGAGTATCTGTCATTTGTTAGTGGACAGCCCAGCTCTAACCCGTGAAAATAAGGCATTGGAAGAATCCCTGGGAAACACTTAAAATAATATTATACTTTATTTATAAAGTTTAGAAGCATGAGTATGTTAGACTTCATGTGATGGAACACTGCAGAGGAGCTTAGACAAGAAATCTGGGCTTGCCTTTGAGAGGAGTTTAATCCTGAGAACTAACGCACTGAAAGTGACATTGCCATTGCACGTGCTGTCTTCCTCCAGATTTTCTACATGAAATTTATTCAATTTAAAGATGATTGTTTCCCACCTAAATTCCAACTCTTTCAATTCAATATATCATTTAAAAGTCAAATAAGCTATTTCCAGCTTGTTTACTGTCATTGAAAACATGCCTCACTATTTCCTTGCCCAAGAGCTATGCTCCCTGCGCTATGCCAGTGGGCCTTGAATATTCAATGAATGAGGTCAGGTCAAAGCATGCAAATAACTGGAAGCTGAGCATGTGTTAAGGGCCATTTTTTTACTGACATGCTACTTTTGTGAGCAGCAAATGTGCATTTGCAGATGAGAGATTTAGCACATCTCTGTGCCATGTTTCCTTTTAAAGCAGGAATTCCAGACAGTCACCTCCCTGGGGCAGAGATTTCACTTGTGCTTGCGCAATGCCAGGAAAATGGAGGGCCCAAATGAGTGCATTTTTAATAGCATTTGTTTTGAAACCATGGCCATGGATGTGTGTTCAAAGGAAATTAATTTACTAAAAGTTTTAAATTTATTATCTGTTTCAGTTCATAGTAGACACCTTTGGGCACTTCATTATTCAAAGTTCCAACGATTATGTATAAATTCACATAAAAATTAAAATGAACCCATCTAAATGAAACATAACTAACCACCCAGAACAAGAAAGAAAAGAAAAAGAGAAAAATATCCTGTGCATTTTACATGTCATGCAGTTCCCCAATGTATGAAAAAGTAGAAAGGCCCAGGAGCTTGCACTGGAGCTAACAGAGTCACACAATCTCAAAAAGAATGTTTGTTCAGCACTGGGAGAAAGCTGTATGTGGTATCTCTAAAATAAGAAACACCACCTTTTTGTTTTCAGCATATCTTTGAATAAACTAAAACTGCCATAGCAAGTCATGAAACTGAAATGAAAATCTCCTCCATTTTAATGTAATATTTTGACAATTTATTGGCTTTTGTGTTCTACCTTCCCAATTGTAAGATGTTCTTTGCTTAATGAAATTTAATTCAAACTACTGTATGGCAGAACTAGTGGATTCTGGTAGGGTATGTAAAAAAGAAATGGGGAAGCAGTGAACTAGAGTATGAAGAACAAAGCTTCCAAAAACATAGGCCTTTCTCAAGGCTGAATAGTTTTTTTTCCAACTATTGTCACTGGCTTTGCCTTACCCCTTCAGCCACCACAGACAAGAAGAGCTGATGCACTTTCCATTGAAATCCAGAAAGATTTACTCTTTGTCTGCACGCAGAGCAGCACGGTGCTCACCCATGTACCAACATAATCAGTAATACAAAGCGAACAACAGTAAACTACAGTCAAGGTGTTTTTTTCATCAAGGAAAAGATCATTCATTTCAGTTGCTAAAGAATCTGAAAAGATGGAAAATGTTCAGTACTGTAATAATAGTATCTTTACACACTGTTTACTGAAGCTCTTGACTTTGATTAGCCAGTATGATGAATTCATTATGTTCATCAGGATAACTTCTTGCTGGACAAAGTACCTCAAATATGCATGGTCTGAAATTTAACCATCATCTGCTATTGTAAGGACTAAACTGCTAACATGATTTTTTGGTGTTGTTAAAAAAAAATAAGCCAGAAAAGATGCTAAAGTATCGAAACATACATTATGAAACCAAGAGCCCTGCAGGGCACCTTTTGTTAACAACCTTTTGTTGTGATTTTATTGTCAATTTAATCTACCCTTTGTTTTATGCATTTTTCTACTGTCACAATTACAGACAGACAACATGCAATTATTTGAAATAAAAATATTGCCACAATATTCTCATTAAGTTATCCAGCCTAAAACAAAGATATCTTGAAGTTGAATGTCTTGATTAAGATTGCTGTCAGCAAGTTCTTTTAATTTTACAACCGTACTGACTCTTTTAAAGTAGAAAAGCAAGGAAGGAACAAAAGAAGTGCTTCCACCTAAATGGAGATTTTATACAAGGACTAATTAATCATATGAATCTTCATATTACACAACATAGTTGTGTAAGTACATCCTGAAACATTAGTTTTAATTAAGGTTTCATTTTCATTGAAATGGCTCTATTTTGACAGTGGCCATGGGGTATAAGAATCTGAAGGGGACAGAATGGGTTAGGGGATGAAGTCTGGCAGCATTTAAACAATAATTTCCTGCTCCACCTTTAAGTCCAGTCTTTGCAAAAGACAAAGTCTCATCATTTTTCTGTTAGCCCTAAACAACAGAATTTGGATGTAATAAGCTATTTTTTTCCTTTTTTTAAAGCATCACCAGTTAGAAAGTAACTAGTCCCATGCAGCAGTTGGATCTCAAGCTGTGATTTCACTAGAACCACCATTACTCTATTGCTGTTTGTTTGCCTGTTTGCACTGGCAGAACGGGTTGATACAGTGAAGAGTTTTGCTAAATTCTATTTGCAAAATTCTGTTGATTCCCAAGACACAGCAGAAGTCATGTCATCAAGGACTATCAGGAAATAAAGAGGAATAAAACTTTTTCTAATCAAATGCTCAATGGATGACAACTGCTATATCCCCCTGAAACCAGTGGAAGACTCTAAAAATCTCATCCAAAGTGCCCTCAGGAAGGGCATTCTCAGTCCCCACTATTAAACAATTCCGTTAACATAAGTGGAATAGTTTCACTGTGTTAGTGCTTCCAATTAAACATGAAATCCACTGGCCCTAAAAACTTCCAAACTTATTTTCCAAACTGATTTTCACTAGACACAAATCAGTTTCAGAATGGCTTCTTCACATGGATCTGAAAGGCAAAGAACAATTGATATAATCAGCATTTCTTGCAGTCTTTGCCATGGTAAGAATGTTTGTAGTCTTGTCTATTCCTCTAGGCTTTCCAGTCCAGAATGTGTAAATACTCAATATTTATGGGAAATATGGGAATATGAGAAAGATGATGAGTCAGGAGGTCAGCTAAGTACATCAGCAAATTCTGAGGCACTAATTTAAACATGCCGTTATGGAGAAATACAATTTTAAAAAAGTACGCAAGCATTCCAGGAAGGGAAATAATTTAATGGCTTTAATCATCACATTTATTTTACAAAACTGAATTGATTTTTGGATTCCAGCCATGACAAAATCTATGAACTCTGGCTGTGAGCACAAGCTGCTGAAGCACTAATTTTCTGATCTCCATTCAAATCCGTGGGCTTTCAGAGTGCATGTCCTGCACAAAAACACTGACTGAGGCTGCATCTTCTCCATGCACCATGTCTTTGTGTCACGGATTCTTTAAAGCTTTCTCCAAAGAGACTTCATTTGAATTGAACTGACTACGTTTTGGGCTATGATTTTGCCAGGCCTCTGCACACTGAAGCAAGGATGCAAGATAGTGAATTTCTACCTTGAAAATCTGTAAAGTATCCTTCTGCTGTATGAATAACAGTCCACAGTGTGCATGCTGATCTGATTGCAAGACTTGGAACTTCTGTCTTGGGGTGGCTGTCACAATTATCTGATTATATACTGTTATAATTTAATTTTCAGCATTTTTTTCTGCCTACACAATCACATAATGCATATTATCTGACAGCCATACTCATCCTACTTTTAGAGTTGACCTAGAGTGAGGCTTAGGCTAGCTGTAAATGCTAAAGATAGAAAAAGATGGTTTTGCTAATAACAAATGGATTTATACTGTGGAAAAGGAAGGAAGGAAAAGCACTTAAGCAGAAAGAGGGCACTGACAGAACAAGCAACCATATCAGTGATTCTGCTCTTCTCCTGCAAAATCTTCCATGGGGCCTGAGTGGAGGCAGAGGTGTCTCCTGCTCAGCAAAAACTCTGTGAAAAGAGGAGAGAAGGTGCTAAAAGAGGACTTGCTGCAACATCCCTTCTACACTGGCCCTGTGCCTGAACTGAGGATTGCAGCTGCCTGTTTCAAAGAAAAAAACTTTCACAACCTGCTAAGGAAAATTTTCATCTAAGAATTAGAGCTTTTAAGTTTTTGGCATAGAACGTGATTTTGCGAAAGTATTTTCATTTAGAAGTACCATTATTACTGAAACATTGCAGACACTGCACTTTGAGAAGTTTTATTAAAGCTACGCATTGAATAAAATACTTCCAGTAATTGTTCGTGATATACTTCTTGCTCTCTAACAGGGGTAGAATAAAATGCAGTTTTTAAAAGAAGCGAAGACAGGTTGCTGTATCCATCCAATTATGAGGGCTATACTTAGGGATCTAGCAATTATGCAGGAATAAAACCAGCCTTTTTTTCTAACAGGCTATCTCCTATCAAATTGCAAGCAGATACCAAATATAACTCAAAAAGCTTAAACAGGCTAAGGAACTGAATAGATATGCTATAAAATACATATGTACTACAGCAGTTCAAGGAATTTAAAGCCAAATCAAAGGTGAGATTCAAGTCTATGGGCACAATCCAAAACCCCACTGTAGCTAATGGATGAACCTTTTCTCTCTTCAGTATAACTATCTTTCAGCGAGATTGCTCTATGAATCTTTTTTTACACCCCAGGACATGAAATGCTTCCACACTAGAACTTACCAGGGGAATGGTGTTTGTGCAGAGGTGTTAGGAGCTCCCTTCCTCCCCTCGAGTGTGTGGTTGCATGTGTGGATGTGGATGTGCATGTGTGTGTCCTACTTCATATCAGAGGAAAGCTGCCATGCTACACTCACTCTCCCTCTCTGCCAGGTTTCTCTTATTCATGCAAATATAAGTAAGAAACAACATATGTTTTTGTTTGATCTGTAGGAGTCTCCATCAGGAAAAAAGAAATAGGATGAGACCTCTTTATGTAACTTGAACACGACAAATAACAAATTTTATCTTAGTGCTCTGTGATCTCACTATTACAGTATTTTTTTTTAATCTGAGATCTCAGATCTCCCTAAACTTTATTTTACTCCTTTGAATGCTTTTCCTTCTGAGAAGAAAAGTGAGATGAGGAATAATTTGTCTCACTATTCTTCCTACCACAAATAGAGTGGGTGGAAATGCATGATACAGCCTTTCCAAATATAGACTGGCATAGGCAAGATATGAATTTCTTCCTTAATAGGTGAGACAGATGGGAGACTTTCACAGGCACTCCCTCACATATGGATACATTCTCTCTACTCATATATAAGTAATGTCATGCAAACTGTCTGTCTCTCATGCAGTGCGTTACTAGTCCATGAATAACATGCTCCATTTGATTGACAGCCAGCTGAACATGAGCCAGCAGTGTGCTCAGGTGGCCAAGAAGGCCAACGGCATCCTGGCCTGTATCAGGAATAGTGTAGCCAGCAGGAGTAGGGAGGTGATCATTCCCCTGTACTCGGCTTTGGTGAGGCCACACCTTGAGTACTGTGTCCAGTTTTGGGCCCCTCTCTACAAGAAGGACATTGAGGTGCTGCAGAGGGTACAGAGGTGGGCTACCAAGGTAGTGAAGGATTTGGAGTGTGTCTCGTATGAGGAACGGCTGAGGGATCTGGGGCTGTTTAGCCTGGAGAAGAGAAGGCTGAGGGGAGACCTTATCGCTCTCTAAAACTACCTGAAAGGAGGCTGTAGCGAGGTGGGGGTCGGTCTCTTCTCCCTAGTAACAAGCGATAGAACAAGGGGAAATGGCTTTAAGCTGCACCAGGGGAGGTTCAGGCTGGATATTAGGAAGAATTTCTTTACTGAAAGGGTTGTCAGGCACTGGAACAGCCTGCCCAGGGAGGTGGTGGAGTCACCATCCTTGGAGGTGTTTAAGAGAAGGGTAGATGTTGTACTTAGGGACATGGTTCAGTGGTGTTGATAGAGCTAGGACCAAGGTTGGACTCGATGATCTTGAAGGTCTCTTCCAACGGAAACTGTTCTATGATTCTATGTGGCCACATGGGTGGCCTGTGGCCTGACTCCATTTCCCAAGATGTTCCTATCTCCTTGGCTTTTCCTAGAAAAGCAAGGGCAAGGTTGAGACAGGACATGATGTTAGGGCAGCGAATGCTATCTTGGAAGCCAATCATCCCACAGCTGTCAGAGCCTCAGGTCTGCCTTGCCATTTCCCTGTTGTTTCTGCACACACTGGGAGCATTTTGGGCTACTGCTGTGTTGGAGGGAGGGAGGAAGGGAAGAAGAAAAAGTACAAACATGTTCTGTGAGGGACTGGAGTGATTGCTTGTACTGGAAATCAGTGGGGAGGCAGAAGCATCTTAGAGGAGGACTGAGTAACACTTCCAGCTGAAGTGGAGGTGTTCGCTATGGAGAGCAGATTGATGGGAGTTCCCCAGAGTTCGTTGGGGAAAGCAGATTGATGAGAGAACCCTGAATTACACCATGTTCTTGATGCACCAAGGAGTGGGGGGAAAGCATCAGGTCCCAAATATGGGTCTCATGCGGTTGTCAAGCTTCAACCATTCTGCTGAGTCTTGACCACCGTTTTCCATAACAGACACTGTAAAAGCACTTTGCTATCAAAATGGAAGAGTACTCTTTAAGACATGAACCAGAGAGTTTGTACAGAATCAAACAGTGGTTTGAATAAAAATCTTTTTTCTGAATATTGTAGATAATACAATATTTTCATATATATATAATATTTTCAAATATAGGATGGTTAAATTAAAACTAAAATTAGGTAGAAACCTTAAAAAACTACCATTTCTATGAAAGAAAGTCCAGTGGCCTGGATTATGATGATTTACTTTCAACATTTTTTCATGTTAACCAATTGTAATCTTATGGCATAGTTTACCAATAATACCCAGCACAGAAATTAAATGCTATCAAAACCAATTTAGTCATCTCTTGACAAATCGTAATCATACTTCTTGACTGCCAGACTAAATGAAACAATTACTATTCATGGGCAGTTTTATCCTCTCAGAATATATCTAACAATATCTGCCCAGACTAGTAGTCAGATTACTCAATATAAATCCTCTATAGAGGACCTTAGTGAATATTTTGTATTGAGACAAAACCGAAATAGTAAGGAACTTGTTTATTGTCTTGTTCATCCAAATTAAAGTTATTCACTTTGGTTAGAGTATTAGAAGAAAAGATTTACTGGTAGCAATAATATTGTCAAATATTTTATGTTCTTTCATATTGTTTATACTATTTAAACTGTTTACCAGGAAATCTGCCTCACCTTCTAGATGATTAGAGGTTTCTGTTCAGTAGCCAGATACATTACTTAAATATGAAAGAATGAACAGATGAAATAAAACCCCTCCAAAATAGGGAGAGAATAACATATGTACATCTATAAGCATGTATATTATAGACATAATTATTTCGTTGTTTCATGCAGTTGTATTTGTGGGACTGCATCACAAAACCCTTTACTGAAACTTAATGAAAGGTTTGTTTTGTTTGGGTTAATATATAATTTAGGCTGACAAAGCTATAATGTCTAATTAGTTTTTCTCAGTGCAGAGTATAATGAAAAGAATGGATGTTTTAAGAAGCTGTCTTTTGAAACAGATGTATGAACCACATTCATATATGTGAAAAGAACATAATCGTCCAGTAGGCATTTATCATCTTGACTATGAAAGCATAGAATATGGAAATACAACTTATCAAACCAAACACTCAAATAGATGCATAATAGAAAATCTCTTAAAGAAACAGTGTTTTATTTCTGTGTGGGAGATGTGGCTATCTACCCTATAAGGAAGTTTCCTCTACTTCCAGGGTACAAAATATCATCCAATTAAGAATTCTACACAAACCCATGTTTAACACAAACCTCTATAAACATATGTACATGAATTAAGACCTGTAGCAATTCTGAACAATTAATTTGAATAAAAGCTTTTAAACCTGTACTACCAACTTACTGAATCAAACTACTGTGATTGCCAACATACATTTCTGAGCACGTGTAGTTTTATTTTTTATTAACAAAAACTAGAGAGAGATTATGGAGATACATACTAAAAGAAGATTATTTAGTTTGCAAAGTCAAACACAGCAAACATAGAGAATCACAAATTTACAATTCTCTGTATTACTTTATTTCTTCTGCATGTTGGTAAGTGCTTTCTATTACTTCAGACAGGAGTCCTATGTCAAAGACACATTATTGCACCAATGAAGACTGATCATTGTGACCATGTACAATGAATGTGTAGCCAGGCATACCACAGAAATGGATTCCAGTCTGCTACTTGCATATTCAAATGTTCAGCTTGTATATATTATTCTGTCACCCTGCCTGCAATCAATATTCAGCTGCACAATCCACTGCTATCTCTACACTCCCCCATTTTGATAATCTACCTCTGAATATCAATTTTCTCTTCCCAGGTTACGCAGACCTCAGCAGCTCTTTTCCTCTCTTCCAGTAAACTCGTTTCTTTTTGTTCATGTTCTTTTTCTTCCCTATAGCTAAAAGTTAACATGAAGAACTCTTTATGTCTTGCTCATTATAACCCGCCCCATCCTCTGTTAAGAAAGTTTTGACGACAATTCATATTGGAACAGTTTGTCAAAAGAGAGTATATGGGTCTTGCCTCTATTAACCAAACTGCACAAAGCCCAGAGATGTTCTGGTGATTTTATACTACCTACTACATTTGATTCTTCACAGGTTGTGGGAGGCCACTGCGGAAGACATTGTAACAAGGAGACAGTGATTTCAGGCACAAACTAGGCAGAGGTTAAACAAAGGCCTTGGTGGCAGAGACCTGTATGTTAACATGTGCGACGACTACACAACCTGAGCGCATACTGTGGTGTTAGTGTGCGCTGCCTTCAACAGCGTCACCTGCGTGTATTGCTTGTGAGAACTCGCTCCTGTGCCTATGTGTAAAAGCGCAATGCTCTCTGCAAACCTCGGTGTACCATCTGGAAAGACCAATATTGCACAGGTTTGTTTGTGGTATTGGAAAAATACTACAAATTCCATAAAAACAGTGACCCCATAACTATTTACCAAGTTACTTTTAAGTAATTTTTCATGAACTCTCTTAATATTATTCTCTTCCATTTGTAGTTAATTTTAAACATATTTATTTGTCTTTCCTCTGTTTTAACAAGTGGTTTACTTTCTAAAAAATCCATATAAAAAGAGACATTTAGTGTAGGTTGGACTTACTCCATGTTCCTTGGGAATAAGAAACTATTTGCAAAATAATCAGTCTTCTCACATTGTACTTCTATCTCTGCTTCCTCTAATATTCAACATTTAAAATAACTACTGTTCTATCTATTTATTTAACTTATCGATAGCTACTGCTATTGGCTTGTCGTCAGTTTTGTCCAAGATCTTTAGCTGGCTTAATTTAACAACCTTTTTTTTTTCTTGTTGCTTCTTTCAAATGCCAGTCCTCTCATTTCATATATAATTTGTCTCTCCTAAAACAACCAAAATTATCAACATATTCAAAAAGTATAAATCAGCCTATTTCAGTTCATGCTTGTAACTTTGCAATAGTGATGGTAACCACAGAGCACTGGAGACAGCTATCTCTTTACCGCAGCCTCATCTGACTGCCAGGTGGTATGGATATTTAACTCCCTGTGGGTATTGTTCTTTCATAACCTACAAACATGTCGGCACCATCCCAGTAATTCCAGCAGGGTTCCAGATACTTCATTGCTTTCTAAAAGCTATCTTGACAACACACTTTCTTAAATCTGTAAGTAGGTGTGCTTGTATTTGCATTGTATCACTATGCCATATAACACAGACCTTAACAGCGTTACACAAAGGTGCCTCTGGATGTAGACTTAGCTATGAGTAGAGCTGGAAATGACCAAAATGGAGACCTTTTCATAAAAAAAGGACAACCCCTCACTGTAAAAAAAGTAGAAAGCATTTCAATGAACTCCTTAGTGATGGGCTAGACAAAGGCAAATAGCAAATGGATATTTTTGAGGTAGCTGAGCTGTTTGTGGAAGAATTATATCAGGAAGACATTCAAAAGGCAGCCAGAATCTTCAGGAGCAACCCACAACCAGTTGCTGACAATGTTTCCAGGGAAAGATTTAAAAGAGGAGACGATAAGCTAAATCAAAACCTCTGCTAATTAGTTACACTGGAGAGCTGAAAACATTTTCAAATGAGAAACACACAGCAGTCACATGATCAACTGTTATAAACAAGCGGATGGTGCCTTCATCCCCGTGACAATCCATCTGTCTTTGATATGTTTGTAGACATTTTCTAATTTTACAAAGTAAACCTGAAAATAAAAATGACCTTAACAGAAAAACAAGTCCAGTGTGTAGCTAAAATTTTTGTTTCATCAACCACTTTAAACTGGGCATCACATATCTATATTTGGAATAATTAAAATACAGTGTACTGTATTAGACTATCTCTGCTAAACAGGTGTGCCACCAGGAAATGCCCTGAATAAATGGATTTTGGCACACCAGTATCTGTGTGGGACATAATATTGAGGATGCTTCATTGAGGACATTTCAGAAATGAGGCTGCTCACATCACACTGCTTAAGCAACAATAAATGAAATACAAATACTCCATATTATCGTGCATAACATTATCCACACTTTAACTCCCCCCTCTATTTTTCCTACTTATGAGGGGGAAAAAAAGTCTACCTTTACTGATGTCTAATGTGCACTGTCTAACTAATGTCTCTACAGAATGTACACTGTTGCCTAGGGCTATTTTACTTCACTGCTTAAAGCTAAAAATAAAAGCATTTATGTCACTCTCTAGGTTTTTAAATCCCCATTAAGCATACTCTTTAGTATGAGAATCATGCATGAAAAAACCCATCATTTTCTACTTTATCTCCATTTTAAACTTTTGGTAGGATTTGTTAATGTGAATATTATTTGAAAGAAAACATGGATTTATAACACTTCAGACAGCAAGAAGCCAAAACATCTCTTGTAACAATATTTAAGTACTTTTAATAGTGTTTTACTCTTCTACCTGTCTGGCATGCAAATTTGAAAACTCCTGTCCTGGTTTGGGCTAAACCAGAACTAATTCTGTTTTAGTGCTTTAACTTTTCTGTTACGTCTCCTCTAACCAACGGCACTTTCTGAAACAGCAGCATGTTTTTCAGACGGTGACTGCTTCGAGCAGTGGTAAGGCCTGATGTTTATAGCTCGTACCAAGGAACAGGATGCAGAGAGGCCCTTGCTTATACTTGTTCTTATAGTGACCAAGGTCACTGCTGAATCTTGTACTCCGTGTTGGGGTGCTGGGAGTGAAAAGGGTCGCAAGCACGAAAAAGGTCGCACCTGCAGGGAGGAGAGAACCAGACAGGTGACCCAAAACTGACCAAGAGAGTATTCCATCCCATGTACATCGTGTTCAGTATAAAGCTGAGAGATCACAAGGGTCAATCTTCGTTCTTCAATGGCCAACATCTGAGGAGGAGGTCCATGCATCCCTGAATCCAGTGCCTGAGTCCAGCTCCTGCATCCCGTCCCTGTCTGCTGCCGAGTCCAGCCTGGGACTGCCCCAGTGCCAGCCCTGCAGTGTGGTGGTGATGTATTGTCACCAGGGTGGGGGGAGTTGGGTTCGGTATGGGTTTTGTATATATTTGTATATATTTGTACGTATTGTATATATTTCATTATTTCCTTATTCTTATTCTGATATTTTCTTTTATTGTTACTGTTTCATTAAAGCTGTTTTAGTTTTCTTTTCCAAACCGTAAAGTCTCTCTCCCTTGTTCTCTCTCTCTTTTTCCCTTTTGGGAGGAGAGAGGGGTTAACAGAGAGCATCTGTCATTTCTTAGTGACCAGCCCATCCTCAACCTGTGACAGCTCCCTATCATGCCACCTTGCTTTCAACCCTTTTTCCATTCTTCCAGTCTTTTTGTGTAATTAAGTTTTTTCCTTGACTCTTAACTAATCTCCTTTCCAGTCTTTCAGACAAGGCTATTCTTTGGACAAGGGTAAAAATTCCCAATGCTGTTCTAGACCGAGCTTTTCGCTGACTTAACCAAATGACACTGTAATCACTGCTAGCCCACTTGGTACCTATCTGAGTATTTTTTAATTAATCTGCTTTACCTTTTTGCCCACCTCGGCACACTGAGATAGAATCTTCCTCTGCACATCCCACAATGATGAACGAGGAGGTGTTTGTGCTCCCCCTTACCTCCTCCACAACTAAAACTTTTCAATTATGTTATTTTTTTTCATCTAGCTTTTTAAGAACCCTCTTCCATGCCTGCATTTGACAAATTGTTCATTTCTTCTTTAAATTCTGCCATGTCACTAATATATATGGTGTACACAAATAATGAATACTACTTCTAACATTCAATAGTGGGACTCCCCTGTCTTATCATTGTAGCAGAAAATTGTTATTTTATTTATTCCTTTCATTGTACATTTCTGAGATGGCTCCTAAATGTTCAGCACACTCCATATGGCTTACTAGTTTTCTTAATTGCCTTCAGTAAAGAACTTTGTCAAAAGCCTTTTGAAAGTCCAAATAAATTAGATCAAGCATTTCTTCCTCATCCATTATTTTGATGACATGTTCAGAGTTCTAGCAGATCAGAGAAGGTTTTCTTTCAGTAAAGCTACCCTGGCTTCTTTTAGCAAAATTTAATCTAGTTTTGCTCATAATTCTATTATTGATGATGTATTCAATCCGTTTAGTCAATACTGAACTCAGACTTGCAGGCCAGTAAGATAACTCGTTTGTTGCAAAAAAAGCAACAAAACCAAAACAACAGCCGAATTTGAACATTCAGTTTTTTCAATGGGCAATTAAGTGCGAGTAAAATTTGCATCAGCTCAGCCCCTTCAGTTCCTTATAAACCTTGTTTGTAGCCAGTCAGACATCTGATTCTTCTTTCTTTTTAGTCTTTAAATTTCTCTTATTAATTCCTTTAATTGCCTCAATTTAATATAATATCTCACTTTTACTACTTTAAAAGTAGAGATATTTCATTGCATTTTGTGCAGCAGAATCCATGTAAATAAATCTGTCACAATTCCTTCTAAATCTACTCTTTAAAAAAGAGCAGGTCTGCTGATGTAGTTGAAAAAAATCTTTGCAGTTTCTTTCATCTTCAGCTATGAGGTCTTCAGACCGCCTCTTAGACTGTACATTTTCCATCCTCCATTTTTCCTGCCACAATTTATTTTCTATTTTAACAGTTACCATTTACCTGGAGGAGTCTACATTTCAGGACAAATAAACACTTACCCCTCATAATTTTTCCCATTGATTTTTAAAATACTTTTCTTAATAATCTATGGCTGATTCACCATTTGAAATCCTATTCATGTGTTACTTCAAAGAATTGCTATAATTAATTTCAGTGTCACAAAGGGATACTCACATATCTATTTACCTTAATTACAAAGACTTACAACGGGATATCTAAATATTATCACATACAGCAAAAATTTTGCAACTCAGTTATAAACAGCATCAAAGATATAATAAAAGAAACAGTAAAAATCAATTTTAAAATTCTATTTTTACACCAACTATTTTGATCAGGAATTGTTCACTCATGTACAGCTTTTGTAATGTTTAAATTTTTGTTAGACCAAGTTTCATTTTTTTTCCAACGATATATTCGTTTTATATTTCTTACTGCCAGAGACAATTAGAAGATAAATTTTCTAATGTTCTAGAAAGGTACATTTACAATAATTTGATCTTACTATTTTCCTACCAGAATAAAATGATCCTAATATTTCCTTTCTTCCAGAAAGCTCTAGCAGACTTTCCCCAGTCTGGGTAGGGTTTGTCCTGAAGCATCATATCAGTGACCTACAGGGAAAGAAGAAATAATACACAGTTAAACTGGTGTCACAAAATAAGGAATTAACACGGACTTCACGAACACTTTCTTTTATTTGTGACATACTTGCTTCAGTTCCAATAATTTTAATAGTTAGACAGTTGAAAAATAGTATCTCTGGTGTCACTTGCAATCAAGATAAATTATATTGGCCTACATATGCTGCACACAACTCCTTGAGAAATAAGGAAATCTGTGGACATCCAAAGATAAGAAGAAGAGGAACTAGTCTAAAAGTTACAGCAACCTACAGTACGTAAGCTACGTTCCCCTATGGCTACGAAACTTTCTGGTCCAGCCTGGGAGAGGGGATCCACCTCCCTGAGAGAAGCATCAGCAGAATTTCCACTCTTGAAATCAGAACTGCAGCCAGGGAATGCAAGCCTGCAAATTAAGCACTATGTGCCATTTATAATATCCTCTTGCTTCCTGGTATCAGTAAGAAAAGCACACTTGGGACTAGAGACATGAAAATCCCTTAAAACTTGCACGAAATTTAAAAAATATGAAATATTTATTCTCATTTTCATAATTCCTGTCTGAAGAGACCATCTGTTTCTCTGTCCAGAGACTCATATGCATGTACTACTACTGGGTGGAATATAAAAGTATCAAAAATTACTTTCAGCTCAGTGAGGGAGGTGAACAACCCACGGGGGCTTGCACCTTTGGGATGCTGTGTTTTCATATCCATTTACCTCAAGTTAACTGTACTAAAAAGCACCAGAAGTTACATTACAGTAAACTCATCAATTCCATTGTGCAAAGATCCAGAAGATCTACCCATACGTAAAAATTAAGAAATAATTGAACAGATAAAGGAAATAGGGGTGAGCACCCGCTTCAAAATACAGATAAGCAAAACAAATTCTTACTGTCATTGCTATCAGTACACAGTGGAAAATTACTGTTTTGATTAGTCTGAAAATAACTCTTAATAAGATTTCAGAAGGAAATAACTTCAAATTGAAGTCAAGATTTCTTGTTTTTATTTTCCACTACATTCATTTTGATATAGAGTTTTTAAAATCCAGTTTACCATCCAGAGTGTGAGCGACCACTTTCAATCAACGACATTAACAGTGCTTATCAAAAAGAACACATACCACATAATTACCTTAAACCCACATATAAGCTACATTCAACTTCTGAATTGTGGTTCCAAGTCCATTTGGGGTTAAAAGTGCTCAGAATATTAGCCTGAAGGGCTGGATCCAAAGGACAATGAATATGTTAAATAGAAGAACACATTCTAGGATTTTATGATTCCATTAAGCCTAGCCTGAAGAACGAGCAGATTATATCCCAAAATACCACCTTTTATCATTGTTTTATGTAGGTAAATATTTTCTTAGATCAGCATGCTATGATACTTTTCAGTAAGATCCCTATTATCTAAATAAATATTTTGATAAATATTTAATGCTGAACAAGACCTCTGTAAAGATTTAATCCACTACTTTAGTAATAACTTTTTCTCTTAGGAAGAGTCTACATAGTAATGAATATTTTCAAAGAAGAATAGATATTTTGAGAGGTTTTATTCAATTTTCAAAATATTTTCTCCAGACACTTTCTGGGAAATACTTATTATATCTGGTAGAAGGATGCAATCTGCTGCTCTATGACCAATTATCAGAGTAGCATGTTTCATAAGAATGACATTCAAGAAGGAGACATTTTCTGAGGAAAATGGCAAGACGAGGCAGGAAATGTTCTTTCTGATATCAGACAGTTGGTCCTTCATCTCCCAGCTTTGGCATTTATTTAAAGTCATATCACCAGATCAATGTCAGGTCGGTTGCAGCTAAATTGGCTGAAGCAGAGACAGTCATTAAAGGGATGCATTCCATAAAGAGAAATCCAATTACCTTTTGCATTAGAGAAATCAAATTCATTTTCTGGTTTGGTCAAGGACAGTGACTGTGGAAAATGGCTCACAGGAGAAAAGCACTCAACACTGTCATAGTGCAAATAAGTTTTAGATAGGAACATCAAAAACTCATTGCTTCTGTTTGAATGATGTTTTTAGAAAAATAAAAAATATAAATTTCACTTTAATTTGCAAAACTTAGTATAAAGTGATGCAAGAGTGTGTATTTTTTCCTCTCTCTTCTTTGTATTTCATAATGCAATTACTGGCCAGCAAATATTTCTCTGGTTTTTTTACTGGATTATATTTGCAAATGGATAGCTACAAATAAAAAATAGTTGATCGCTTCAGTAATTCTATGTATGCATGCACACTACATAATCAAGATAAAACAGGGAAAGCCACTTGCAAAGTAATTAAGTAATGTATTTTTTCCTTGAACTAAGAGATGTGATATACTTTAATCAATTAATTACACTACTTCAATTCAGAAAGGAATGACCCTTACATATAATGCCTGTATCCTCTTTCATTTTATTTAGTGTCTCACAAGAGAAATGGTTACACTGCCTTAAAGTGCACAAACAAAATGCGTAATACACACTGCCTGACTTTTTAAGTTGCACACATGCCACGGCAAAATATTTTCATAAAAAATTAGTATGCCTTGTACGTATGATAGAATCTTAAATGTCACTTTGCTAAACAAAAATATGGCTTTAATGACTATTCATAATATTCACTCAACATTAACTATGAAGATAACTTCTAATGCTTTTAAAAAGCAATATTACTATCATTAAATTAATAACAACATGTTACAATTCACATTTTTTGTTACAGAAAATTAAATTGTTCCTTTTGATCTGATATACTACAATAATTTGAAAAATTACGTCATTATGTCACAGGATTCAAAGTTGTGTTCAGAGCAAGTAACTTAAACAACAAGAGCAGAAAGCAGAATTATAAAACTTAAAAAAACCCACAACAAAACAGTAAGATTCCTAAGATACCTGAGATATACTAAGTGGAACAGTAAGACAACTTAAGGCTCGTTTACTCCTTACATGAGGTTGCTCTTTGAGTGTATTGCTCAGGATGGTCAGCACACACTTTAGATCTCTCCTCCCTGGACAGTCATGTTAAAAGGTGCTACGCTGTAAGTCACAGGATCCTTCCCAGCAGAGGCAACATCTGCAGCGGGAGTTTCAGGCAAGGCTTTCTATTAATAAGCTAACTGCAAGTGAAACTTTCTTTTAAAAAAATGAAGAAAATGACCTAATACTTTGGTCATGCCTTCAAAGTATCTTCCAAATTCTTCACTAGTAGGAGCTATGCTGTCATCTTCAGAGTGCAAACAGATCATTCCTGGAAACCTAATGCAGCATGGGCTACTGGCCAAGCTGTTTTCATCTGCCAAATTGCATTTTAGAAACCTAGAAGTATAAAAGTACATCAAATAGTTTCATAGTAGCACTTCTCCACATAAGCAACTGCAGAAACTGTATCTTGAAAGAGAATTGGACTCTGGACAAGCTCTCTAGGAGATGATATATTCCATGATGTAACATTCATTAAGTAGAGACCAACCGTCAGTGGAGGATTTTGATTGCTTTATTCACACTTGGATAAATCACCAAAACAGGGTAAGAGAAGCCCTCCAGAATTTAACAGAATGTAGAAGAAGCCAAGATCCACAAGAAAAGCCTGGAAATACAAATGAAATGGTGAACTCCGAAACGTTTTTGATTATTTTGATACAGTAATGAGCAGTGAAAGATCTAATGGACAGTAGGACTTCAACATCTTATGTCAGTAAAGACGTTTATACACAACTGCTCAGCCAGGAGGACAAGACATCACAGTGCTATTGCTGGAAAATGGAGTAGCCTGAATAACTCTGCATTTGGCAAAATACATGTATCTACCATGGTCAAGTACATGACCCAAGCATTACAAGTGCTAATTTTTTCTATTCTCTTCACAATTTCAAAATATCTTACTTTAAACCCTAAACCTCTTCATAAGCAACACTAAATTAATTTAATTTGAAACTCAGCCTTTAAATAGTTCATAAGTAGCACTTTTCCACTCTCCCCAAACTCCTTACACAAGGAACATTCCTGCAACTGAGGAATTTAATTGGTAAGCATGAGTATCATAAATTCTAAAAGTTTTCAGAAATCATAAGGATGCCATAGTGTCGGAGCAGGTCCAAGGGCAGTTTAGCAGGGCAGGTGCACGCACGTTGCTCAGTTTGGTGCAGCACAACATTCCTCATCAAAAGAACCTATTGACATCTTTTGCAAAGACTCAACACCGCTTATGTGTTTCTGAAAAGTACACTTTTTTTTTTTTTCTAGAGAGTGGGGCTAAATCAGGTTAAAGTAATTCTGTTTCCTGAAGTCAGAATGTGAAGTCAATGAGAGCTAATGTATACCACTCAGTGCATACACTCCCTTTGCTTTGCTGTTATGGGCTTTTAGGTAAGAGCTATATATAGTTGTCCCACTAACTACACATCAATTCTTTATCATACCTGGCTTTGAGTACTATACTACATCATGGTAATCATATACCAAACCAGGGAAACATTTAGTATTCAGCCATTAAAAGCTTCTATCCATCATTTTTGTCTTCATCTTCTTTGAGATATCTAAAAACTGCAGTGCTGTTCACTTGATGTACCAAAGTAATCTATATGGAACTTGCTTTTATGCTTCTTTCATCTGCATGCCAGGGTGAAAACTGTCTTCTGTGGATCATACCGCAACACCTCTATGGCCTATACAATGATAATATGAAATACCTCCTTCAATTATGAAATTGTTTTGGCAGTTGAGCAGAAGCGTCAAAAACTTTGTTACACATCCTTCAGAAATAATTGTTAATTTATTTTAATCCACTCTGCTTTATTTTGGAATATACAAAATGTGTAAATGTTTGAAAACAAATAACAAATACTTGTAACAAACACTTATACTTAGGCTTACTGATCTATAAGGGGATATTTTTCAAGCTAAACATTAATAGTCAGCTGTAGATACATGGCTAGATTTTAAAGCAGTTTTGTCTGCTTTCTACATTTTCAAACATTCCTAATGTAGTTTCATTCCTACTCTGAAAACAATCAAGCTTGTGTTAGGTTATGTTTCCTTCGATTTAATTGTAAGAAATTCTTCTTATTGCATTTTCAAAGCAACGGCAATCACAGAGACAAAATACGTCCCCTTCATTCTACTTCTTAATTATTTTTTCATTTTGTTCAGAGACAGCACATTGTTTTTCTCTTACCAACACATATTTTTTTAACAATAGGTAAATCCTGAAAAACAACATTAATTTGCTGTCACAATTCAGTGATCAATATGAATGATAAATACTACTGTTTCACTTCTGTTGCTTCTGCAACAGCCCTCAGTATTATTTTGTGCATTTGCACATTTCCCACCAATAAAATGTTTTCAGAGTGTTGCTTTTACGAGCTATTATTCTCCCGATCCACAGTATTTGCACATGTGCATTGTCTTACATCTGAACTTCCAGCAAAATCAGTTAGAGAACTTCTTTTCTACAAACACTGAAGGGGCTTATATTAATCATCACCATTTACTAATCCATGAAAATTTATTTCTTCACCCACTGAAGAGGCAGAAAGTCTCTTCTTTTTTAGCCAGCAGATCTTGATTTATTTTT
The DNA here is from genome assembly GCF_034619465.1 of Leptosomus discolor. Taxonomy (NCBI): domain Eukaryota; kingdom Metazoa; phylum Chordata; class Aves; order Leptosomiformes; family Leptosomidae; genus Leptosomus; species Leptosomus discolor. The sequence continues at coordinate 185,480,836 of NC_141391.1, forward strand.
TCAATATTATCATAGCAGTTTCTTCCATAATCACAATCCATGCAGGGATAACAACTCAAAACCAAGACAAGAACTACTAAAAATATATACACTTTAGATTCAACTTCAGAAAAGTCACCCCTGCCAGCACTTTCTATTTCCAAATGGAATTAGGGCAGAATTCTTCATAAAGCCAGTGCCTAGTCCACAGTCAATTTGTGGTGAAAAAAACCTTTAGATATCAAAAGGTGAGTTAGGGAGAAACCTGGTCCACAATTATTTTAGGTCTATTCAAGTTGTTCTGGAAATTATACTTTGTATTTCAATACCAGCAGAAATAATTCCTGAATAAATTTTGTTTTAAAAAACAATGTAAAACAAACAAAAAGGAAGAATAATTTTGTTTTAACTGGAAATTCCTTGACACTTCATAAACTGTCTAGGAACAACTGAACAATAGACGTAGGGCTTCTGCAAAAAAATTCTAAGCTGCACCCTCTCGTTTCCTACCATATTTCAAGTCCCTACTGTGCACACAAATAACCATGTATGTGCAACAAAATATGCTGGCTGCCATGCGGCAAGCACTTGCTGTTTTTATAACCACTGACATCATGTTTCAGAAGACATTTTTTTCCCGCTTTACTCCTTCTTTATTAGTGTTACAAATGCAGAACCAAAGGTCTGGGTAATATCCCGTATTACAAAGCATGAGACAAAAAGCCAGACCATGATTTTTATTTAGGGCATTCAACTCAGGCTGACATTGTAGAAGAGCTTGCTTTACTCATTTAGGGAGCTTGGTGGTTTTGGCAAAACGCCAGAGATGGAAGTCATGCCATGTTTGGTGCACATATGCCACCCACATCTAGACCAACGTAGGTATTTTTTGTAGTCAGTGAAGAGAAAAAGGCATTTCTGGGGTGCAATTAATATCAAAATAGGTTCTGTTGTAAAGATGTACCTATTTCTCTTCACTCTAAACCAGGACCTGCACTGCTGACATTAAAAGTCTGGCAACATGAATCCCAACCTAGTTTCCTGCAGTTCTTGGTGTTTTTCATCAAAGTGTCATTAACTCAGTCAATGAAATACACGATGGCTCATAAGGGATGAGGGTTCGTCATAGCCAAAGGGCCATAGTCACACATCCTATGCCTAAAAACAAGGCTTTAGCCCTCAGTGGGCTGATAAAGACAGAAAAACTTAGAGAATCCAAGTTCCTTGGGCAGATCCTTGAGGGAAGTAAGCAAGGGATTGTAGAAACACCCGATACAAAGGTGCATGCTTAGGTGCTTGACTCGGGTTTCCACAGGATGTGTTTCTGTATTTTTGAGATTAAAAATGCAGAGCTCTCTAGGGAACGATGCCACAGATGCATTGTTTTACTTTTGCACAGTAGACTATTGCTTAAAGCAATCGAATGGAAGTGCCCATTTTTACTCTTGGATCTACCAGTGCTTTAAATGTAACAAGTGTTATAGGCTTTATCCATTGACTCTGGTGCAAAAGGCAGACCAAGTGCCTAGGCTAAGAATCATCCATTAGGATTCCCCACCTCCTGTAGCTACATAATCAGACACTTTCACAATTTATCCTTTCTTTCTGACTATGAATCTTGTACACCTAGTTACAAAGCAAAGCACTGAAGAAAGAATCGAGCCAGTGTGTGATTAGCATATAGGTAGCCTCCACTGCCTTGATGGAAAGCACAGAAGGTTCAAAATATGTTCAAGCTAAAAGGGAATTTTTACGCAAAATGCAAGTAGTAGTTTTTAAGTTCGGGTGGGATCCATAATATCTTGGAATATTGCAGGAATGTCAGCATTTCCACATTGACCTCCAAACTACAGCAGCATACAAGTTCCAGACTCCCAGCTGTGTAGTCACATCACATAAACATAGGAATCTGTTTTAGCATATATGAAACTATACACCAAATGGTGGCACATAGTAATTAAGGTATGATTCATCCTCTGAGACTGTCTTAACATGGGCAAAATTTTGATGTCTGAATGTGCCTGCGAGTCACAGACAACAAGTTCAATTGACTGATCTCATAAAGGACATAGAGCTCATAAAGGTCACTATCAGCAGCAATGAAAAACTGGGAAAAAAATCTGGTTTGATTTGGCTTCATACAACATAGCTGCTGAGCTGTTCTGGCTAGATTGCCAACAGTTCTGGACATACCCCAACAAAGAGTAATTATGTCTCTAAAGACTGTTCTTCTGGACTTTGCAAACAGGAAGCTTACTAGAGTCCTGCTGTGGTATGCTACCATGGCATGTGTATGAGCACGCTACCAGCTTAGGCATGCATTTAAAGAAAATCAAATGTCAATTCCCAAGACACAGAGTCCTGTGCAAGACATGTTCACAAGACAAAGGTTTCTACTGGTCCAATTTAATTTCAGGCCTGCCTTCTTTCAAAATCTCCACCTAACAGTTTTCTCAGTAAGACTTGCATGTATTCATGTGCTGTAAGAGATGCTGACAGATTTCTGTGTGGGCCATTAACTATTACTCTTGGGCAGCAGCATCATTTTTATTTGTATCATGACACCCTCAGAAACTCAGTCAGACTTGTAAACTGTCAATGCAAATTCTTCTATGTAGTCTATGCTTTGATGTGTCAGAAGGTCGTAATTTGCTGTTCCAACAATTGTAGTTTTGTAGTTCTTACTCTTCAGAAAAAAGTTGGTGTCCATAAATGACAACACATATGCCGCCTGGTGCCTTTTCACCTGCCTCTCCCTTTCCCTCAAATTCTTTTTAATTATATTAAATATATTTGGTGAGATAATTATATTTGGAGAAGCCAAACAAATGTATAGGCAACGCTTGCAGTGAGGACACTGTGTTAGGGTGACTCTGTGGCAGATGAGGAGGTGAAAGAAGAAGAAACATTTTGGACAATAATTTGTTACAATAGCATATTACTAATGAATAATCTGGGAGGTTGACGTTTTCTTCTTTATTTAACTTTCACTTAGTGACTATTAAGGACGTACCTTCTTGTGGAGAAGGCTAAGCGAATGCGAGATAAATGGGTGTGTTTTTCCACTTGATTGTTGGGGATTGTTTTCACTTTACACAATGTGTTCTAGACCAACAGCAAACGTCAAATAGAGTAAATATAAGTAGCACAAGCACACCTTTCAAAATTCTCTGTTGGTGTCTACAACATGCAGAACCTGGTAAAAATAATTAATCAATTCAAATAAAAACGAAGGATATGATTTCAAGCTCTGATGTGTACCCTTTGTCTTCTACCACTCTCTCACACACAGGCATGTAAACCACAGGAGAACCATCTGAACACTGGGAGGCCTCCAGCGAGGTGTAGGAAGCACACAGGTCACTCTGCTGAGACACTCGCCTGCTTCCTCTTGCCAGAACAAAAAGCCTAATTAAGTGGAAATCCATCTCCATTGCTGCAGACACTGTGCTGCTTTTCCAGTTGATTCAGAGCTGTGATGTGCTGACAGCTCAGAGTACTTTCAACCCATTCCACTTCTTTACGATGACTGGCACAGAGAATCCATAGCTTCAAAATAAGTAAATGGGAACTTTAAATTTCCTTCACATGGCCTTTTCTGTCCTGCACTCACAGCAAACACAGTTTCTATATGGCTACATTTTCCCTCTGAGAATCAGAACAATTCTGCACAAAACAAGTTTCTCATCATTTATAGAAATACTAACTTGAAAATGAAAACAGAAAACAAACTGAAAAAATTCATGAAGGACTTCTGATAAAACCTTCCTATGGCTCTTTACAGTATTTTCTTTGGCATACTACAGGAGATTACACAACTAAAAGAATTTTCTGCTCAGCTCCTGGTCCTTTGCTAGATTTATGGGCAACATCATTAATCGCTTTTAATTACCCTTTTATACTGACGCTACAACCAGATCAAGAACATAATTCATCAACAATTTAGAAACCTTTCTATTTGTCCACATGCCCTGCACAATTCTGCACTTGAGGTAGAAGTATTGTCAGAGTTTTGTCCAATCCCCTTTAAAAAAAATTGCTTTGGTCTTCCACAATAAATTGTACATGGAAGGTACTCAGTGGAAGGTGGTTAGTACTAGTTCAACTTCAACAGAAGAAAATCTCTAGACTCTGTTGCAAAGTCACCTGCTATTCTGAATTACAAATATTTCACTTTGAAAAAAATCAGACAATTATTTTTTGTGTCAGATTGTGTTCTTTAAGAACATTCAGGCAGTCAATTTTTTAACACCTCAAATTATAATTAAAATATAAAAATACCCATCAAAAATGCACAAAAGGTATGTACTACATTTTCAGAATGAGAGAAATAGTGATTACTCTTAAACTGTATTGGGATTGTTCAAGGTATTCTTAGCGCTGAAAGACAAACATAAAATGAAGTACATCCCTATTCCCTGAAAAAGGAACTTTTGGGATTAATTATTCAGAAAATTCAGATCATCACTTAAGTTGTCTCTATTAAAGAATCATAATATTGGAGGCCTTTAGGGTTTCAAGAATAGTGATATTGCTATTCCCTTAAAATGGTGTGAATCATTCAGCTCAGATGTACCAAATTAAGAAAGGTAATATCACTGTTTCCTTTTATTTGCATTCAGGTTTTAAGGTTTGTGTTTTCAAAGACTTCCCACCACATATGATGCCTTGAAATGAAGTGGAAGATAAGACACACTCATAATCATTCAAACTTTGTTTTCAGATAAAACTCCTGCTACTTCAGAGTCAAGACAAAATACTACAATTTTTAACAACTGAGAATATCAATATCTTTTTGTATAATAAACACCAAAGGGGAAAAGCTGGTTATTAAACATTAATGGATACAACAGAAAAAGTTTCATACTGATCCTTGTTTGGGAAGAATATTGAAGACACACAGGGGATAACGGTTTGTGAGGAATTTTTAAGTACTAGTTGGGTTGCTAGAGGGTATTTTGGAAAAGGAGGTACAGCAAGGTGAGAGCTGAGAGAAATTACTGTAACTCCAGGGACAGGATTTTACCCTTTCTTCTGGACTTGTGCTGTACGATGTTCCACAGCAAATTTGACAGTAAGTAGATACCAGGCTTTGCAGGCTGGGAAGTCAAGGATGGCTAGAAACGATTGGTAGTAATATTGCTTTCTCATATCCCCTTGGCTATAGAAAATAGCACTCTTTAATCAAAGTGCTTAGTTATCTGGACACAGGCAGAACTTTGTATTTTTGTTGCTTTAGTTCAATAAGGAGTGAAAGAATGCCAGGACTTCTGGGCAAATAGAACATTCAAAGAGAATGGAAAGAAATTTGTTCCACTTTTAAGCACACTTGAGAACACCATCCTTAATATATAGTTCTTATTCAGCCTTCTATAGCATAAAGTCTGTGCCCATGCTATACCTTCATTTGAAACCGAGTCTCTCTTATATAACCAAAGAATCAAGACTTTTTTTCAGGTTTTCTTTCCTGTCTTCATATGCATCACTATTGGTCTGCAAAAATTCATCCCATGGGGAAGAAGGATTGATATCATTTGGAAGAAAGCAAATAACATTAGATCATGGTTGCACAGTTATTTGCCATTTGTTTGACATGTTTATTCTCTACCTACTGTCTACACACAAAGCCATATGAAGTCAGCTAATGGTCACTCATTAAAATGTACTTTTACCTTATACATATTCATAAGACACACTGTAGAGAAAACCAATATATTCTTTAATAAAGAACAAAGGAGAAAAATCTCAAGGATATCAACTTTACATGAAAGGGAAAGTTGCTTTTCTTAAAGGTTCAGATGTTACAAATTAAAAAATGCTGCTTTATCAACATGGTGTAAAGCAGATTTTTTTATCAGATTCTCTTTTGAACAACAATTTTGGTCAATTATTACTTCTCGTGGACATTTCTCAAGGCTGAGCCATACTGTGTGCGCAGCTGATATGGTACAATCTTTGCTCTACAGCTGGTCTTGTTTGTCATCTGAGCTTACTTGATTAAGCATTTTAATCACTGTTTTGCATAAGATTGTGCACCTTCTGTTGAAAATTGTCTGGCTGGTATTTAGTTGAAAACCAGTTGACTTCTCAACATCTTACTTAGGCTTTGGCCATTTCTCATTCCATAACTTTTGAAGTGTTTATAATCAGTATCTTAAATTCTTTCTTTCTTTCTTTACGAAGCAATAATGAATGTTCTCCAGTAACTGTAAAATTCTCTACTAATAATATTAGTAAGCAGCTTCCAATAAAGCTGGTAAGCTGTTTTACATTTAGCACAATGCCACGGAGAATACATAACAAGTCTGCCTTATTTTGCCTTAAGCTTTGACCTTTGTGCCTCTAAAAAATAAAATACTAGTTTTAGTACTGTATTTACCCCCTCTCTTCTGATGGACTGTGAAGTCATCCCTTTTCTTCACCCAGATCAGGTGTTTGGTGAGGTTTATTTTTGGACAAAGTAATTCTGCTTTTTTTGAGTTCTCAGGAAATTGAATGCAGATTATATTTACATGCTTGAATTAGATATAATGTACAATTTAAAATCACCTTTATTTCATTCATCCTGTCTATGTTTAAATATGTTTCCCTTATGATATTAACATGACCCAGGAGCATTATCATTTGGGCTTTTCATAGTAGACCATTTGGCTGAGCTCCAGCTCTTTGCCTTGATTTCCTAGCACAAGGAGGGAAACACCATATTTTGGGAAAATCTAAGTCCGCCCTCCAGAACCCAGATCACGTTGTCGTAATACCTCTAGAAATGTTTACTGATAAATGAGAAACAAAAATCTCCCCAATGACTAAGCATAAACAGAAGGACTTAAAAAAAGAATATACTTTTGCCTTATAACTGTAAAGAGAAGGCAAAAATTCAGTTAGATTATTAGTGTTCTCATATTCTCAAGGGATATGAGGCAACAAAATTGACTTTGTTTGACTTTATCTTGGAAAAGATAAAGATATTATATTTACTGGATATCCACTATTGCAATAGGTAAAGTAAAAACATATTTACAATTAATTTACTTTAAGTTATATTTTTCCACAACTTTGGACACTTTTAAGATTCAGCTGGACAGGTTGATGGGCCATCTTGTCTAGACCGTGCTTTCACCAAGAAAGGTTGGACCAGATGATCTTTGAGGTCCCTTCCAACCTGGTATTGTATGATTCTATGATTATATCACCTCTATATCGAAGATATACTTTCTGCTTTACTAGAATCTCATCCTCCCTGCCTTGACTATGATAGGTTATCTTTGAACCAGTCCCTAGACTCCAGTTTCAATGCCTCTGAATTCTCATTGTTAATCATAAGTCTTTGCTCAGAGAAATGTATTTTAAAATTACTCAGCCCTTGACTGAGTCACCTGATTGTATGAGAGCACTGTGACATTGTACCTGACAACTCCATTCCACCTCCAGTGGAACACTAAGCTATGCATTTTAACCTAGGTACATATTAACCTAGGAGGCATACTTCTGGCTTAATACTATCTAGCAGAATTAATGTGGTAAAACTTCAAGCGTAAATGACAAATATAAGTGGTGATGCTCAGTATACATATAATGCATGAAGCTGGAATATAGACTCCCTGATTTATCTTGTCACATAAATACAAGTCTCAAGAAAATGTCCATGTCAGTTGGCTGAAAAATTGGAACAGATTCTTTTAGGTTTATTTATGTAAGCACATAAATATAAATCTATATACGCTTGAAAACCAGTAATATCTTTTATTAAAATTGCAGCTCCTCTGTGTATATTGGCAAAAATATTTTATACCAGATGAAGAATGAAATATGATTACAGCTCTAGATTAGCTAAAATTGGTACGACCTTAGGTCTAGTATGAAGTATTTCTCTTGTAAAAATATAGTATACACAGGTATTTTTAGTTTGTAATAGGACTTTCTGAATCCTACGCACAGAAAACCAAAGTTTAATAAAGACCCTTATCAGCTTTGAAAAATCTAATCATTTTTGATGGGAAAATGAAACAAGAAAATAAACAGTTGGAGATGACTGAAACAAGTTCTGGAAAGAGAGAGACCTTGATGGAAGATAAGGAGAGAGAAGTGTAGAAATGATAAAATACTAAAAATGAGAGAATCAGGTTGAAATAAGCTCAGTAAATGGACATACTAACGTACAGTTGCAAAGAATGGAGATCCAGTTCAGAGCCTAAAAGTACCTGTTTACACACATAAGTTATCCCTAGATTAGAGAAAGCTACCACTTTAAGCTAGGTATTAGAATACTTCCTAGGACATCTCAGATTGACCATTCATTGCTGAAATGTTTAAAAGAGAATCCAAACAGCTGTTCAAGCAATACAGGAGATCAACCCACAGGACAAGAACCAAGCCAAGACAGACTAAAGACACAACTCGCGGGAGCAAAAATTCAGGTCTAAGGCAACAGTGTTATCACGTGCTTGAGAGACAGGCAGAAAATGGATAGTACCTGAAGTTCTTAATTATAAAAGTATTCCTAATTAGAGTTTTCTCTAGATTTCTCAGTTTCATGAGTAATTAAGATATCTTAAAAATACATGGAATCCAGAGCTGTCATGTGAACCTCTATGATACCTGCTAGAGAAACAATGGAATAATTGCTTAGTAATTTATAAGCTTTACTATTTCATTCGATAAATATGTGAAGAGACTTTATATGAGTCTTTGAGCACCTTTGTTCCACAACGCAGCAATGCTGGAATGCAGGAAAGAAATCTCTAAACTTGCATCAATACAAGCTAGTGTGTCTTCTCAGTGGACCACAATGCCATCTTGCCATCTGCATGTACTTAACTTCAGTTCACAGGCAGCTGACCTAAAATGCCTTGGCCTCCAGAGAGGCAGGCATATTAACTTTGATGCAGTACCACAAAACACAGCTTTCGTTCTTACGACCCAGGCCTGACATCTGTCCATTGCACATCCTTGTACTTCTTATGCTAGGGTTTGCACATATGGATTTGGAATTAGGCTGGACACTTCCTTTTTTTTTCTAATTGACAAACAAAATGTAATGAAGTTGAACTGCTTCATGATGCGAATATTTCAGTACAGCTAATAGGCTAACAGGTTAAACTATGTTGTAATCCTGCATTCAGCAAGCAGCAATTAAATATAGTTTAGCATGAGAAGACTTTTGAGTTTTCTCTTTGCTCTGATGATCTATCAAATGTTGATTCACTGGGGCTTCTTCTGTACTAGGAGTACAAACAAGAAGGTGATTAGCACTGTTGAATATAGGTTCTCTGTGCCAGCACTGAGCCCAGACTCACCCCAGCAACCGTGAAACTTTGGGTTCCAATAATGTAGGACATAAATTTGAACAGCTCTTGAATCCTGTGTTGCAAAGCTATCTATCCCTGGCTTTCCACACAATGTGTCTGCCGTCAATCACTTCCACTACAAAAATAAGGCTGTAGGACAATCCTGCAAACAATTTACACACAGAATTTGCAGGCAAGTTAGTCATCAAGCAACGGAAGGACTGTCTGCGTAATCACATTCTTCAGTTTCAGTTCTTTAAGCAAAGCACAACACACACAGTCAGTACTGGAAAGTAATATTTCTGCCATTTTTAGTAAAATTGTTTTTTACATTTCTGACTACACAATTACCAAAAATACACTGCAATTACCAATGATGGTAAACAGGATGTATTTGGAGCTGTTGCTTGCAATCTGGTGCATGGAATTGATGAAAATGATCAGGAAAATGACAATTTGCTAGCTGTTTCAGTATAACAACCAATGTAGCATAAAAACAGCAAATGAGTATTTGATTTCCTGTGTCACAGAGATACTTATATTAAGCCCTCTTACAAGCAGAAAAAGTGGGATGTAGGCTTTTGGAAAAATAAATTACTTGAGGGAATTAAAATTTGTAAATTGACATTAGTAATTAGTTTATTTTTAATGGTAAATTTTTTAGTAGTGCACTAAAAAGTGATAGTCACAAGTCTCATGCTAGTACAAGAAAATAAGTTTATACATAAATGACAGCTGCATTTGCATTTTTTGTTGTGCATTTTTGCATGCATTTTTGTCCATGCATATATCTTATGCACAAATGTAGGATTAAATATTTCATATGCATATGCCTTTCTGGCCTGAACAGAGTGCTCTTAAGATCAGACTGGCAGAGACTAACAGCCTGAAAAATGAACTTACATCCCAGTTTCACAAAGACTGTTGTATAAGCAGCAGTTTACAGACTGCAAAGCCAAATGGAGTCAACAATGTGAGGCTCAAGCTCTTGCCCCAGTCTCGAAGGCAGAGAAGTCTATAACGCTGGACTATCCACCGCTCTCTTACTGAATGACCCTCCTGCTTGCCACCTGCCTCCCAATAGCATGCCATCCTCAAACTAGTCTCACTGGGTATCTTCCCATTCCTATGATGAAACAATATTATCTAAAAAAAAAAAAAAAAAAAAAGATTTCAAGGCTCAAGAAATTTTTTGTTAAAAATTAGCTCGAAATTAGCTCAGGGACTAATTTTGTCCTCCATCACTCCAGAGGGATTTTCGCCATTGATTCTTCCAGTTATACAAAATGATCTAAAAGTGTTCTTTGGGAGCCAACGAGAAAGCTCAAAGTACGCCAACTTTCTGCCAATCTGCATTGGCTCTACACTCTCACAGGTCCACTGCAATTATTAGTAACAAAATAATTTCAAAATGCTAGGAAACAAAAACGGGCAGTGAGAAAGTGCTTCTAGAAAGGAGAATGAAGCAGAGGTGAAGATGATATGTTGCTACAGAAGTGTTACAAAAGCAAAGAATTAACTACTCCAAATGGAAGAATTAATATCAGGTTTAAGTGCATACCCAAGCAAAACAAGTAAGGCATATTTACACATCTGGTTTTAGCTAGAGCACCACAAAAGTTGTCATTGGAGCACTGAAAAGGATATTTCTGAAGGGTGCTATTTATGAAGGGCATTTATGTGCCAAAATTCTTATATGACATCCTAAATATATGGTATGTACACATCCACACTATCTTACAGCAGAATTGAGCAGAATGCTCAATCAGCACAGACAGCACATGTATGGTTGCTCTTAAAAAATTCTTTTATAATACTCATTCTGCTGTGGGAAGATACTGAAATGGAGTTAAAATACAGTTTGCTTCTGCTCATTCTTGTTTTTCTCAGTGTTGCTTAATTATTTGATTAGTTCGGGTGTGAGGTTTTTTAAACTAAATTTTTGAGTGAGAAATTCTGAATTGCTATAAATGAATCCCCAAATCTCCAAATTACTTTTTTTTTTTCAGCTTCTGTCTTCTTTCACATTCTAGATACTTTGTATTTTTTGGATCCAAGAGGTTTCTGGCTTTTTAATTTTTTGCAGTATTTCTATTAGCATACATTGTACAAATGTGTTCCACTTCAGGGAAAATCCATTAATGATAATTATTTTAACAGGTTTTTAGAAGTTTTATAGATAAGAAACTTGCAAAGATTTTTTTCTTTCTTGGGAAAGACATAACTACCTTGTTAGTAGTGTGATAGCAACAAAATTCCAGCTTCAAAACAAGTCCTGTGGTTTCTGACTACATTAATTGCACTATAAATTAGAAACCCACCAATAAATATTATGGCACAACGATTAGGAATGGATTGTTGTCAGCTGGAACATGATTAGCAGCAGATTCCTATGGGTTATATTGTTTTGTGACCTTTTCCACTTGTGAATAAAATTGGGGAGTTTAAAATCTGTAGTTAGCTTTCTCAGATCAAAATAATGAAGCTTTTGGCAGCATTTTAATCCTGCTGACTTTGCATTGAAGCACATGGAGATGGTTCATGTGAGCCATTCTGCTGACTTGTGTGTGTGGTCATAATATCCAGCTGAAGAATAGTAGAAAAAGACTGAAGAGGCCACTTAAGAAAGTTCTGCATGGCCATGGCCATCTTCATTTCCACACTTTTGTTTGACCCCAATAATGTCTTGGCAATAAGAACCTGCTGCTTTTTAGCGCCTGTAGGATACAAAACCCCCCAGACAAATGGTACCAAACACACAGAAATGTTAAGGAAGGCAAATAAATAAAACCCATTTAAATTCAGCTATTTGAGTTCAAATGAACTTGCTCAGGCAGCTATGCCTATTTGCTATACTGGAGATTTCAGCATTTTTTCATCACAGTAAACATCGTTACAGGCACATTTTGGACATTATTTTTTCTGAAGTTGTCCTTGTAGACAAGTGACACTTGTCTTTCATGTGATAAAGAGTCTAATGTGACTTAGATTTTAAATAAGTTTCTGAGACAACAGTACTTCTTGGCCCAGATCCCTAGTCTGAGACTTGGGCATGAGAGGACAGTAAAAGCTTCAGACAACCTTTGTACCTTTCTGCTCCTAAAGCTCTGCAAACTCTGACTCGGCATTTAGAGTTCAGATTGTTAAACATCAATGTTGTTTGCCTACCTCCTCAAGGCATCATCATCACACCAATTTCCCATCAATCAGCCAGGCAAAGGGCGTGACACATTACACCTGTAGCTCCAGCTATAGATACGCAGACTTCATTGTTCACACACCTGGATTGATGAGGTATAGTTACAGCTTGACAAGGACAACTTCTTTTCTCCTGTTTGTTGGGGTGTTGATAACGAGATGCTGCAAACAGAGTACATAATGGAAGTATGGCTTGGGACCATCCAGATATCTACTGGAGGGTGAGCTTGTGTGAGACACTTCCCACAAAAATCCAAGAGGCTGCCCACGCATGAAAAGTATAATATATTTCTGTGGAATTGTCCTTTGCAAAGTTAACCTTTGACATGGAAGAAAAACGTCAGCTGTTCTACACATGGCAATAGACGTGAGTTTGCCAAACCAAAAGAAAGATGGAGGAGCTTATGATTCATGAGGGATCCCAAAACACCTTCTGCTCATTTCTGAAGGTTAACAGCAGTTCTGACTCAGGATGTTCCTCTTGCCAAAATCAGTGAAAAGTTACTATGAAAGAGGATAAAGGGGCTAAATTCTGCTCTCTGTTACACAGCTGTAAACTTTAGGACCATCAATGTGAATACATGGCAAGAAGGATCATTATTTTATACTCACCTAAAAGAGAAAAGAGTTTAGCCTAAAGACTTTCCTGTTCTTGCATTCTGGTGTTTCACAAGGCAGTCAGACTTTCCTGTCACAATTTATAACACTCTCACCAGAACTGTTTGACACAAATTACAGATGTGACACCCTTGGCGTCTGTCACTTGTTCCTCATGGACAATGTGTAATGCATATAGCACAATTAGCATCAATGTGGATGGTACGGTCTATTTAGGAACAGGTATGCTATAATGTTGCTGCAAAGTACATATGAAATACAGAATTTAAAATGGCAAAACTGCTGCATTCACTAAACAAAATTAAGAAAATTATTCAATTCCAGTTATGGCACACCGTTTAAGAAATTAGATAAACAGTTTTAGAAATTACACCAACTGCAAAATGGTTTCTAAATATTAATTAAGAGTTCTATTTAGAAATATTTCACACATGGTTTCCTTACCATCTGTATTTGTAAAACTTGAGAGTAAGAAAAATGTAACAACATCTGGTTAAAATTATTCGAAGGTACTAATGCTACACTGCTTGAATCTAAATTTAATAATAGTATTCACCTCCCTTAAAAACATATTCTTTCATAGCTGAAAAGAATACCAATATATTCTTTGTGTAGACATGTCATGTGTCTACAAGAAGTGTCAAACTGTATTTTTAGCTATGGAGTTTACTTAATCCCACAAGACTTTATCTTGCCTTTATGTTGACAAATGAACAAGGCTGAAATATACGGGATCTGAACTTCTGTCAAGAAACACTCTCTTTCAAAAGTTATTGCTCTTGCACAGCTGCTTCCTTTAAGCTATTGACTTAAACACAGTTTTATTATTCTTCTGGGCTTATTACAGAACTCCTCAGTAGTTGCAGTTAATTGTCTCCAAGCTTTATTTTTCTAGACAAGCCCAGAGAACACAGCAGAAATATAACATGATACCAAGATGTGATGAGGTGACTTTGATAACTCTCATTCAACACACACAGCTGTGTTCTGGCTAGGTCTTCTTACTCCACGTTCCTGTTTTTCAAAATATACTTGTTGCATATTACCAGATTAAAGGGAAAAATGCTACCTGCATTACTTGTAACACCTTTTAGTCACTAACACAGGCAGTAATTATTAGTAGTATTAAAATAGTGTTTTGGTTCACATCTCAGACTTCATTTTATCTTTAATGTGTCTACATTGAACAATGAAAGAAGAGTCTACCAGCTGTCTGTTTCTCCTGTACTAATAAACAGTATATCTCAACAGTTTCTAAATAAATATTAATAATATCTAGCAGATTAAATATGAACTTTTTATTTTAGGTTTTATAACAGCTTTTTTTCCCCTGCAAACTATTATATTCTTGGACTAAATTAAGCCTGGGAGCAGCCCTAGAAGCTTCCCTGTCAGACTAACATTTTTTCCAGATATTTTTAATACAATGAAAATAATGTGCATTTGTCTATTTTAAGACAAACATGGACAACCTCTGCTAGATCTCCTCTAGAAATATTTTTTCTAAGAAGGTTAACTGCACAGATCTGTAAATTCAGTAAAATTATACGTACAGCAATTGTGTTCATCTTATCAACACAAGCCAAATCTTGGATTCCTTTCTAAGTTTCCATTTATGTTAAAATAAAAACCTGTAATTGAACTTAGAGAACTGGGAAATAAAACGCCCAGTATTGTTCTGTACCACCAGAGAACTAACAGCAGTTGTTTCACTGTTGGAAGACTTGCTCTGGATGACCCCATTGCACAATCAGGACAACAGGCTTTTCCTTCATCTTACAGAAAGAATTGATCATGGATCCAGTTTGCCAGTCCGATGGCCTCTGTGGAACCAGAGCAATTCCCATTGATTTGCATCACTTCTGGTAGCTGGTTGCCCATTCCAGTCCTCAGCAGGCTGTGGGACTATTACAGGACTCTGACTTGCTTAGAGCTACCTTGCCACTGGTGAAGGGACAAGTAGCCAGTGTGATTCTTGTGCTTGCTCTGGAACAAGGTGGGAAGGAGGGAGGAAGGTTGGCACCTACTACTGTAAAAGACGTGTATCTCCTTTCACAGTTGGGGTTTTGCTTAGCCACCTCCAGGCAAATTACTAAACCAGAATTGCCCTCGTATAACAAAAAAGATTATAATTCCGGGATGGATGACAATATTGTTTCCACTCAGTAGAAGAGAAGAAAGAACTACTTGGATCAACAATAAAAGATTTTCTTATTTAAGTTGGGTCTGGCTAGTGTAGAAAATTAGCATGCAAAAATTGAGCATTCCTTAATTCTACCACTACATGGAGATGTCCTAATAAACTGCAACATCTGTGCAGCACAAAGGGGATTTAAGCTCTCAAATAATTTAATTACAGCCAGTATAAGCACAAGGAATATACGATGTGAAAAAGAACAACATTTCTCTTCAGTACATGCATTTAAAAGATTAACCTCAGAAGCCAAACAGAATGCAATGACTGAGATTAACATCAGCAGAAAAGAAAAAAGTAGAAGCCATCTATTTCTACTTCTGGGTTCAGCCCTGTCCTGTAGTATCTAGTGTCCCTGGCAGACAGTGTGAGGGCATATGCATGCTAAATCTCCTCGTGGGCATGCTTGGCATTCTCTTCTTTTAGAAAGAAAATATAGACTTTGACATGTCTTGAATGTTTTCTTACTTACCAATAATGCACAGAAGAGCCTTGATTTCTCTCATGTAACTTTGGAAGTTTAACTGCTGTGTTTGACAACTCTATAACCAAGACAAAAAGGCAGACACATTCAGAGGACACTCGGCTCTTGGAAAGACTGAACTGCCCTCTGAACAGAGACCAGTAGCAGTCTCTCTCCACTGCCTAGAGAGAGGCACAGAGGAGGTGATGCTTTGCATATAGGTGCTGCAGTTAAGTGCTTAAGTTAGCAAGGTGGCTTGCTGAACACAGCAGCAGGAGACAGATTCCTTGCTTCCAATTCCCAAGCCCTTTCAGACTAGTATTCTTCACAAAAAAGTTCTCTCTCCTGGTTTTAAACATGTATGATCAACGAAGGGTTGCTAGGCTGCCTGTAAAAGTCAGTAAGGTGCGCAAATACTTAAAAATAAGTGATTTGCTTATTGCCACTAAGATAAACCAGTGCAAGAACATCCACAAAATACTACAGTAACGTTAGTGGTGATAGTAGTGGGTTTTCTTCCTTTTTTTTCAGTGCCTGTGTATGGCAATACGTGCTCAAGAGAAACACAATTTTGAGTAATCCTTCAAGGTCTTGTTAGCGGCTCTATGTAAAAATATTTCAAGAGTCTGACAAGGAAACTGTTTGTACAAAGTAGTCTAGCTGTCAGACACGCTTATGAGCACTCAGTCTTCTCTTTTCTACATTTAGGAAAGGGATATGCACATTTTTTTCTTAAAGCACCAATTAGTTCAATGGAAATATTTTTGTGTTATTATTTTCAAGCAAATTAAGAGCTAAAGAAAACACTGGAGAAGCAAGAAAGGCAATCAGACTACAGACAGGCTGTTGCTCCTTAGTTACGCAGACATGAATATAGAGCTAGATTAGAACTGTAGTTCTTAACAGGACATTCTTTATCAGCTAGTCAACAACTACCGCCCTATGAGCAAATTGGGGAACACATAAACCTCAATCTGTACACATGGAAACTGTGTATCCTGAGGATGTACAGGATGCACAGGGTGCAAGAACTACTCCTACATCCTGTCAAACCACTAATTCTTCCTCTTCACTCACAATGAAGACAACAAAGAAACGAAGAAAATCTGCCACCTTACTAAATATCAACATTTTGTTGGGTGAAGTACTGAAAAACATGCTTCTCTCCAGCATCTATCTGACACAGACTTGGCAGCAAGAATCCACACATATATGACCTCCAGGCTTGATTACTGCATCTCATTGTATCCAAGAATGAAAAACACATATTGTGAAAAATCTCCTGCTGCTACAAAAAGCAGCTGCCAGTCTCCTTAGCAACACAAGCCACTATGAACACATTGTCCTGGCATGCTGGTTTCCGTGCAAATTCCCCCATGATTTCAGAGCCCAGGTGAAGGTCATTGCTATGGTCCACAAAACTCTCTGTGGGATTGGCCTTATGCACTTGAGGGACTGCTATCCCCTCTGCAGCGACGACCTTCTCTGACAGCTATGTTCCCTTGGAACAATGAAACTGTCAGCCAAGGGAAGAAGTTCAGCAATGCAGAAGACCTAACTTTACAGAAGCTAAATCTCAGTGAGAGCACTCAGAAGAGAGAGAAATGACTGAATCTCACCGGCTGCAATGCTCAGACCTTTAACTTACCTTCCCCAATAAGTTTCCTCCCTGCCCAGCCAAACCCTGCAAAACAGGAGGATGGGTTGCATACCAGCCACCAGCGTATAATCATTGCTAAACGTAAATACAAAATAGACATAAATAGTAAGATAAGTAATATACTTTCACAACTGCTCTTATCGTGTTGCTCCTAGACTAGGAAAAAAGTCTAGAAGACTGTCTACTTACTCTATTGCAAACGTATTTTATGTTGAAATCAATGAAAATAATTGAAAGTTGAATTTCAAGTCATTCTTCACAATTCCCTGTTTACTGAATTAGATATTGGTAATTACAATTAAAGCTCTTTTCCTAGAAAGACAATATTCCTTACCACCAGCAAAGACCTCCTCTCTCCTTCTCCCACAAAGTGCTTTTTCTTTTACATTGGGGAACTGCTCAACAGTGATAGGAAATTCAAAGCAGCCTGCTTAAAAGTGCTGTATTTTAAACAGTATAGTGCTTGAGATGGACAGAAAAGTTTCCTCTTGAGTATCTTTGAAAAAAGAGAGGAAGATTCAGTCTCAGAAAAATTATAACCAATTCAACAAGAGTTGTTAGTATCTGAAAGAAAAAGGGCACAGGCTATAATAAACATTTATTAGGAACAGATGGAACGGGCCTGAACTTTTAGCACTCTTCTCATACTATCATGACGTCACACTTAAGGCCTGGGACTTTACCCTCACCTGAGATATGGGTGCTACTGAAGAAAAGTGCTGACCAGACTTCAAAAACCTATCACCTAGAGGAAGATACTGGACCATTTATAAACCTCAGGGTAATAAGATGACCTGGCATGAATACAAATATGTATAATTCACTCAAGGGATTACACTTCTGACATCATAAACTACAAGAACATTGCCTGAATGCTTTATGGTCAGCAGCAAAGCCCCAAGAGCGAAATCAACATTGCTGTCTGAAGTCATTCAGTATTTTATATAGAATAGACTGTGAACTCTTCAACATTTGAAGTTCAAAAACTTTTAAAAACACAATGAATAATTCAATTTTTCTCCCAAGTGACCTCAGTGAAATGATGCTGGGGGCTGGATTCAATGTTTATAAGTGAACTGAAACTTGAGCAGCAGCTAGTAGAGCTACAGCCTAGAGGGAGTGGGAGCTCTCTTAAAACTTTTAAGGGGCCCCTCCTCATTCCCTGGTGTGTGAGATTGATCTATACACTACTTTTTATACCAATACAACTGTATCAGTTAGGAGACAATCATTGTCATGTAGTCGAACTAATTTTGATAAGGGTGCAGTTGTATCAGTATAAATGTGTGTGTTGATATAGACTTCTCTTTTCTTTTAAAAATATATTGGCTCTGACTTCATCATTGCTTTTAACCTGTGGCTACAATAAAAGGGTTTTTCTGACTTTACCTGTACTGTTGCTGATAGCTAGGACACTTTGCACAGATGTTCACAAGCTATAGCCACACGGATGGCACACTGAGTGCTTCTGTAAGGGAGCCATGTTTTGCTGCCTGGTAATGCTGTTTGTGAAATGTTGTACACAAGCTCATGTAGTGAAGTGAGTACATTTTGCCTGTGCTACTACTATGTTTTAGAATATACTTTTATTTAAATACAAGTGATTCAATCTGCTCCTCTTTCAAAAATGAACCGATAATTTGCAGCAATTGTACACCTAATCGAAATGCATTATATTTTTAGCAATTAATTTTTTTCATGAATCACAATATCTAATGCCAATCTGAGTTTTCTCTGACAAGTCTATCCTACATTAGAGTGTTACAGTCAATGCATTTCAGTCAGCACCTGTGCATCATTACTAATAGCAGGTGTAAAGACATAGTTTAACTGCAGAGAAAGGACCACATTCACCAAGTCCCACCTTGTGCAACTCTGTAAAAGAAAACAGTTACAGCTAGGGTTAATTCAGTCCACTGTGTCTTCTGTAATTTCCTTTAATAGTGTTGTGAAATTATAGCCCTTAGAACTGGCTAGTACATTGCTGTGGTCATGACCCTGCAGTATTACTGTCAATCTCCCAACTTCAGTTACTTCTATACAGTCTTGTGCACCACTGATTAAAACCTCAATAAAAGGTATTCAACCATTTACATTTTATTGACACATTTGACAGATAAGTCTCTCCTGGGCTGACAAGCACAAAGATATCAGAGGATATGCATCAGTACTGCACAGCAAGCATGGTCCTTGGTGCCAGTGAGAGCTGTAAGCTTGTACACTGTCCCTTCTGAGCATCAAAACAAACTACATCATTGCAACAGAGAACAACATGCATGGCGGTGCAGGACTTACTCCATTTCTCATGATATAGAAGAACGAAGCAATCATGCTAATGCTAAAAAATTCAACCAGCACTAATGTTTGTAATTACTGTTACAGCATACCCTTAGCATTGTACAGCTTGCAAAAAAAAACCAGCCAGTGAAAGACAGTGTCAGTGCCCTTTTTACAGCATAGAGGTGTCAGAGAAAATGAAACACAGAAGAAAGAAGTACAATAGATTATGTCATCATTAATTAAGCAGGTAGATTTTTAATTCTATGCAAAACAACTGGAGTTCAATATGAACTGAGAAGCTGTTCAGTCTAAAAATACTGCGCAAGAGACTCGGAATGAACAAATGACAATGGTAGAAAGAAAACTGAATTTTAAGATATCACAGTGTGGTGCACAGAAAGGAGGAAGGGAGACATGTGGAACTTGAAATAAAAGATATTTAGGAACAACTTGG
Organism: Leptosomus discolor; assembly: GCF_034619465.1. Classification (NCBI taxonomy): domain Eukaryota; kingdom Metazoa; phylum Chordata; class Aves; order Leptosomiformes; family Leptosomidae; genus Leptosomus; species Leptosomus discolor. Next base: position 185,500,969 of record NC_141391.1, read on the forward strand.
AGTATTCCAGAATACAGACACTGCATCTCCAGTTTGAAATGAATGACAGGGGATGAGTCCAAAAAATGCAACCTAAAAGGAAAAAGCTATTTTTTAAGGTAACAGATTATGACAGCATCGTTCCACGGCTAGATTTCAGAGCTTTTACTACAAAACCCACATTACAGCTAACTTCTCAGTACCCTCCTTGTTATCTCTTCTCGTCAAATAACTGGAATTCTCTAATATTTTTTAGTAACTCAGGTTTCATTCTAGCAATACAAAGGTTCATTCCACTGAGTACCAAACTATCCTTCAATAACCCAACAGAGCAGCAGCACTTAACCTTCAACATTAGAGTGGCATGCAGCTCTCACCGTACCAGACCTTCAGCTCCCAAACATCTATGCCTTTCCAAAGGTGAAAGAAGATGTACAGCTGACCTGACAAGAAGCCAGAGGTATGTCCTCACGGAGGAATAATCAACCAGTGGGGGCATCTGTTCTGAAGTCATTCCCAAATATCTGGATTGGAGCATCATGTGGCAGATTCAAGCCTTTCAGGCTACCTCAACTCATTTAATAGCCCTTAGTCTACTAAATAGCATAAGATAATCCTGGAAATAGGTTAAATCAACATAAATAGTAGGTTAGCAAAGCATGAATAAACATTGTAGATGGTATAGGCCCAGTCTGGCTTTGGTCATTCCAATAAGAAGATCACCACAGGATAGGAGATGCAGGGGAAATAAATGAGCTGAAGCTTTCTGTGATCACAGGTCAGCTTACTAATAAATAAGGTGTATTTGTTTGTCTTATACAGGTTATGACACTTTGGTATTAATAATATTCAGTTGCCTCATGAAGATTAAGGATGTTTTGTATTAGTAATGAAAGAACACAGAAAAAGGCTGTCTTTCAGGCACAGTGCTGAATCTGTGCACACACACATATTTTTATCTATAAATGCCCAGAGACCTTCTTTGAAATTAGTTGTGAAATTTAGATAACTTAAACAACATTTCTTCTCTACAGTTTTGCTAACTTCAAGGTAAAATTTAAAGTTCTGGATGAAACAGTCGTGCTTGTTCTCATTACCATCCATACAATCCTTGATTTCACACTGCTGTTGTACGTGAATTCTTTATGTTTTATTTGCCTTATGGTTTAATTTATTCACTGCTGCACAAGCCTCAGCTTTATGTGAAGTTCTTTTAATGTTTCACCAGGAAAGCCTTGGCACTCTGGAACCTTCCTTAGCTCCCAATGGATGTTTGACAGTAGACTTTGCCATGCTTTAACTCAGCTAGTTTGTGGGACAACTTCTAGCATTTCTGTATCGCCTCTATTCAGACACGTAACCTTAATACCTCAAATGTAAACAACTAAATCTGAGTCACCCTACAATTCCTTTATTACCTGTGGAGAGAAATAAGTGGTTTTACAATATGATTCAGTTGCATCATTTCAGATGTCAACCACACTCCAACGACTTAGCAGGCCTTTATCTCTCCATTGATTGTAAAGATAGCCCAGAAAATCAGCTCAGATTAAAATGTCAAAATCTCTAGCTGTCTCAATGTAAATCATACCACTTTTATGACCAAACCACCATTTGGTCTCACAAATCCTACCTTCATTCTCTGGGTCAAGTATTAACACAAGCAAAACACAAATATCCCCACTTCCCACTTCTCCTATAGTGAAGACCGTGTGGCAAATGGATAACTTGGGACTTTATTTTTAGGCACTATAAATCCACACAGGTATAAAGCCTGTTCTTTGTCTGCTGTGGATATTCTGTGAGATATCAAAAAGAAATGTGTGCAAAAAATGTCTGCAGTCTGAAAAGTAAGAGCCTGCCTAATACAACACCTAAGCGTCATAACTTGAGCTGTACCTTGCACTAGAGCTGAACCTTTGCCAGTGGTGCACTGATGTAATCATATCTACACGATTTGTCCTTATTCTGCTCAGTTTTTTTCTTGACTATAAAATTGGAGTGTTGGGTGGTAAAACTAATTTTTGCGGCATCAGATAATGAGCCAAAAATTTAAGCAAAGGTCCACCTAATTTCAAGTTAAGAGAACTGGAATATGCACCCTGATTCTCCACAACCAGACATTAGTATAAACTCCATCACTTTAGTAGATTTACATAGGCATAAAAGGAATGAGAAGACAGGCCAGATGTCTCCATAAATGGGCACAGAACAAACCTTCACAGAAAAAACCATGTATTCTGTGGTTCATACACAGCTGAAGCCAGGAGAAAGGGAAGCACAGTCCAGGACATCCACCCCTTGGAAGCATCCCTTCAGCTACATACCAGTGAGGAGAAGTCTTATAATATGTTTTAACTGCCAGCTAGAATAAAAACTCAGAACAGCTCCTTACCTTTATATACGACCAGTGCACATACATACTCTTTCAATTTTCCATAAAAGAAACTATTCAGTATCTTTGCAGAAACAGATACCTTTTAGATACATTGGAATGCTGCCATTAGTGGAGACAGAGAAAACAATTTCACTTAAAGGTTTGAGGAAAGCAGTGATGGGACAAATATAAAGCTGAGAGCAGGCACTTGTCTCAGCTCCATCACCAATTCCCTACATAACGCAGACAAGCACCAAAGCATTTTCAACTGCAAGATACAAGGACTGAGAATCTGCTGCACAAAATAAATCTTTTTGTCATCATTTACATTAATATAAAGGTCAGTGTAACTTTACTGGAAGCTGTGGGTAACGCCTGATTAATTTGGCCTCAAAAAGCTTAACTTCTTCCCTTTTCCTTTGCTTCAGTTCTCTATTGTAAAACAGGGGCATATTAGCATACCTATCTCCAGGAGTTGCTATAAAGATCAATCCCTAATGTCTGCAAAATGCAAAACCTTTTTTATTACTGCCAGTGTAGGAGGCAGTGATTTCTTTTGTGATTTGGAGAAGCGTAGTACTGTAAGAAATTACAAAAATAGCTTTTTAATGGAGGTTTTAAAGCTACTTACAAAAGTTTAAGTGAAACTCGACAATCTTTCTATCCATTTAAAAAAGTACTTCAAGTTCCCATTTCAAGTAATGTAAAATAACAATAAAATGAGACCAAGACAAGATTAGACTCATCTTGCCGAGTGCCTCTATTAAATGATATTTTATAATGAACTTTAATTCAAATCCATTGAAACTTTTTATTTTAATATCTCAGCTTTTAAGAAGCAATAGTATATTTTGAGTCTGCTGCAGTCAGCAGAATTGCACCAAAGTTACACATGGGTTTTGGCAACAAAGAGCTTTTGGAAGTCGACCTATCTGATTTTTTTTCTGTAGAAACTGTGTTTCAACATGTTGAACTTTCAGTGTTTCTTCAGCACAGTCACAAGTATGGATTTTGAAAAACCGACCTTATGGCTAGAGTATTGTAAGTCTAAATTTGACAGTTCCTAAGAGTTCTACATTTTAGGCTCAGCTTTACTGTCATCTTAGGTACGTACAGGGTGGAGTTAGTTTACAAGTCAGGAATCCTCACTCAATTTGATGCAGGGTTCTTAGCAGGGAGGATTAAGAGAAGACTTCTCACACCATATTTCAACAAATTCATATACTATGCATGACCACACAAGAAAATTAATTCTGCGTTGTATTTACACAAGCACTTGCTCAATTTTTCATCTAATATATTTTATTGATCTTCAGAATGTGTGGGTTGAGTTGACCTATGGCAACATGGGATACCATTTTTAAGGTACCGTAGCTGTTGTGAGAATAATCTTCTTTTATTTTTAGGCATAACTCAACACAAAATGAACAGTATTCTGTTAACATGGGTATTTAAACCGTGTCTTTCTGACCGTAGTCTAAATATACTTTTCCTACAAAACAGCATCAGAGATGAAATTCAGACAACAGGAATTTATCATTGATTTCAGTTATGATGATTACACTCTAGGGAATGTGAAATGAAAAGCACAAAAGAGAAGACATAACTCTATACAGAAGAGAACCAGACACCAGATGCATCTGCAGCTTCTTCCAACCTTGTAATAAAGTTTCTGAGCTGAACATCCATCCCTCAAAATAATGCAGTTTAAGACTCTTCTTTCTTAGTTTACCAGTTTCAACTATGCTCTCCCTTGTAGAGAGGTATGGATTTTATGCATCAGTTTGTTAGGTAAGAGTGCTGTGATACGCTTTTTCATAATAAAACATCCTTCTTTCCTCTTTTCCCTTTACAGAGTTTCTAATAGTTCATCCTACAGACCCTGAAGGAATTCAGAATTAAAGAAATGCTTTGCTGTGTACCACTGCCATCTGCTGCTAATCTCTCCCTCTGGATACAGAAGGTGTTTTTTTGCCACATATTTAATCCACTGAAGATCTTTAGCTGAATTTGCATGGTCAGTTCAATATTCCTTTTATAATACGTATCAAACAATCCCTTCCCATTCTGTTATAGAGTTTCTCATTGCACATCTTGGCAGATTTATTGAGGTAATGGCTTCAGTTTCAGTTCTAGCAAGAAAATTCTTTTATTCTGCCAGTGAGTGAAAAAGGTTTGTTCTTTCAATCTCATACAGAACCAGACTGTTCCAGAGAGGAAGTGTCCATCTTAGGGCTCCAACAGTTTACACATTTGCCATCTGTACTCAAAGATCTTCAGTAAGAATATGTTATTTCTAGAGTCCCACTTCTGCAGCACTTCTCACACCTACTCATTCACACCATTTCTAAGGAGTACATCATGTCAGAATACAGAATTGCTGCATAGTTACTTTAATTTATATGGTACTCTGACTTGAGTTTCTAAATAGATGCCACCAGGATATATCAATATCTGCTGTACAAATACTGTCACGAAGCAAATACAGTTCTACAGGAAAAAGAGCAAAGAAGAGTATGATAAAGAGGAAAAGAAAATATAGGACCCTGAATCTCACTGATTTATAACTGTATGGCTAATTGAAGCTACAAAACAAATCAATTGGACACGATTTGAGTTGCAGGAAAACGTATCTTCTCCCTTACACCTTGTCTTTTGAAAAAGATGGAGCCATATCTTTCATCTACAACATTTGGAGAACAGAATAGTTCCCATTAATATTTGACATGATCCTTCATGCATTTTTAAAGCATCTCAGAACACTGGAGATTTCAGAATAGATATCGTCACTGTTCTGGAATTAAAAGAAACTTTATTGTCAGAATAAAATGCACAGAGGTCTGAGATAAAAAGGAAGCCAGTATTAGGCCTCAGTTTCATGTTCATCGCAGTCAGAAGACAGTCTCCTAAACTTCCAAGCACACCCCTATATCATTGTCTAGGTGGATAGTTCTTGGCTTGCTAGCTCACATTTCCCCTCTGTCTGGAACAGTTCAGTTCCTCACGCCCTACACACAGGCATATGCACAACATGGAAAAAGTCATCACAGAACCATCACTGGCTAGCGAAAGCAGTGAGGCATGCTGTGCTCACACAGGCTCCCTGGGCACAGTGCCAGGGATTTTCTGACCACTTCTGCAGAATACTCATCTGCCTGATGAATCTACTTTTTGCATTATTTAGTTCTTAAGGGTTTTCGGATGGTATAAGGGAGCACCACGACAGTTAAGTAAGAAATAGTCTTTCTGTGTTTTAATAGCGAAATCAGCTACAATGCATTAACAAACACAGAATGTTATCACGCGCTAAGAGTTATCCCAGAAGTCCTCACAAGACACAGCACTAGTTTCAGTTTTATAATATCAGAAAATCATACAATAAATGTCCTCAAAAAAGAAAGGAGATTTCACTTCACTTTTCCAATCAAACAGAGTTCCCCTTTCTCAGGAGGAATGCAATGTGTGTCAGGGCATTCAAAACAAAACCTGTACCATCTAAACAATAAACATCTGTTTCACTTTCCTGCACCTCCTGAGTCTCTTCCATTCTGCCTGTGCTCCGCTTACTTCACCCCCGTGAAGAACAGGTACACTTTGTTCCTATCCGATTTATTTTTTGCCTCTGTCCCTTCCTTGGAGCAAGAAGGGTGTAATTTTTTGGATTTGTCAACTCTTCAAAAACCTTGTGGGAATTTCTGGCATTGTCAACTTGAAAAATCCATCCTGATGGCTTAGTCAAAGATATGATATGAAGGGGGCAATAACAAGAATTCTAATTTCTTTGGCTGTGGTAGAAGTTGGAAACTGAAAGCGCAAAGAATTTAAGATTGTTTCGTAGGGGTATTATATCCAGGAAGAATACCCCTACTGGAGAAGAGAAACATCCATGTATACTGGTACCTCATATACTTTGCTGAAGAAGCATACAAGAAACATACTTTCATCAAAAGTTGCAGCAGTGAACAAGTTCCACAGGAGACTTCGGCACCCAGATCAAGTCACGCTGAGAACTAGATCCTTCCAACGGAGAGATTTTAATTAGTTCCACCAGAATACTAAGTACAGTAGGGTAGAAGAAACTCATTGTTCACCCACTAAAGATTATTGGGTCGAGATTGCTACCAGGTGAACCTTGACTTACCATCTGCAGACTTTTGGCTTCAGTAGAAAATCCCACATCATCAGGACTGAGATCTGAAAATGGCATGAAGAACCTGACTGAGGACAGAATTGAGAACTTGGGCTGCTTTTCTGATAATCTCTAGCCAGAATGAAACAGCTCTGTTCTTGTGGTAAGTCCATTCATCATCAACTGCACTATCTGGTCCAGAAGCAGAATATCTGACATTACTTTCTGAGATAGAGGTTGAGACAGTACAGAAATGCGCACACAAGGTCAACAAAATGTGTGTATGAGTTCACAATCCTTAAAAAAAAAAATAGTGGTGGAAATTTCCCACCTATTTGAAAGAACTCCTAGAACTACTTTCTCCTGTCATAGGAAGCTGTCAGCAGCTGCTTTGGAGAAACTCTAGGATAGATTTTGGGGCCCAACTTCAGGGCTTCCAATTCTTACCCTTGAGCTCTGAGGTAGAGCTGGATGTGACCTTTTTCAGAAGAAAATCCTGAGGCTTTTACTGCTAGATATACCAAGGGCATGTTTTAAAGCCCAGAAAATTGTGATCAACAAGGAAACCTGCTGCGACGATGAGCTGAAGGAACTCACCGGCTGGGAAACAGACAGGGATGAAGTAACACCTCTGGCAATGCCTGGTCCGAATTCAAATGACAAGGTAACAGGGGAATAAGAAAAAAGATCAAGCTTGAAAAGGCAGATAATTATAATCTAGAGCACATGAACAGATGGCTACACCATCAATCAATGAATAAATAATAGTGCAATCTGACTTGATGGGATGATTGGATGAACTCAGATGACACCAGGCACACTCCACCTTATATAACTAAGTACCAGCCATGAAGCAGAGCAGGATGTGAGCACATTCATGCCCTACAAAACTGAAAATACAAAATTAGCATGTCTTGTATGACTGGATGTACGAACAGCTACTGTGTCAATGAATTTATAAGTGGGTTATCACCTGGAGATAGAACCACTAGCTACAGAATGGCTCTGCAACTGGACTGGCTTTTAAGAAGAGGAAAGAAAAACAAAACAAGAAACGCAGGTAAACAAAAAGGGCAACCGGCATTGTGCCTGCTTCTCTGAACAGAAAGAAACATGTTGCTACCAATGATGCTATTAGTCACATTCATGTGCAGTCCCGGCAAGTGAGTTCAGTAACATGTGTCATCCACTTTGCTCCTTCCGCTTCATGCTTGATAGTTTGATTTCATTTCCACTACTGAAGTACAGCAGAGTTGTTAGCTATACAGTATTTCAGATGCCACTGGAAATTCAATTACAGTTTTATTTTGTCATTTGATAAGTCAGTGGAATAGAAACCATCAAGAAGATTGACACTGATCATAATCTGAATTGTCATGCCCAATCATTGACAGAGGCATGAGTTAGAAAAGGTGTCAGTCATTCAAGACTCCTGACTCTCCAAACTACCTTGGAATGTGCATCAAAATGGTGGATTCTTCACTGCTAGCAAATAAAACAATACACTATGCTTTGCTGAATGGAATTTCCTGGACAGAAAAATTACTATTCTAAGACTCACATAAATTTAAGAGTGAACATGTGTGGCTATTCTTTTAGTTAAAAAGTTACATACAAAATCCCAGAAACTTTATTATTTTTAATGATGATGTTACATTTTCTTTCAGCATATTTTTAATACTGGAGTCCTTCCCTGTACTAAAGAAGATTTCATTTTTTAGTCACAGTATTTTATTTTCTATCTATTTGCCCTGAAATAGTTTAGTCTGCCTGCTATTTTCAGCTACATAATAGTACATGCAGCATCAAGGCTGCTCACTTTGTTTAAACACACTCTAACAACACATACACATTATGAGATGAAAAAAAAATGAAGATGTAAATCAACCTAGTTTCTGCACAGTGGCAATGAATCCTTCATTCATCTAGGATGTCGACATAGATAGTTACGTCTCAGAGCAAATGAGGACAAGAATAATCTCCTCTCAATGGACACAAGGGAAGCACTTCAAAATCATTCAATAGCTTTTTCTCCTATTCTACAAATAAATGCCATTTTTCAGGATCACAATCGCAACAGTCAAAAGCAAGTATCTCCAAATACTATCGAAACTCTTGCCAATAGTTTGGCAAGCTGTCAAAAATGTTTTAATGGCAATAAGTAAACAGTTATTTTTATTACAAAAATTAATAAAGAAGAATGCAGACAGAGCATAATCTTCAGGTATCAGGTATCTACCAGAAGATAACATCAAGTGATGGGTTTATTAAAGTGTAATGCAGGTGCTACATTACTTCACCCTACACTGTACAGTATATTAGACCATTATGCTTCAAATTTATAGAGAAAGGCTGCATCAGCATTTATAAGGTCAAAATGAAGAGCTAAGCAAGTACACATTTGAGGCAGTTGAACACTTCTATCCCAAACTACAGCAATTAGATTGTGTCCACTCCTTGTACAGCAGGGAAGAGAAAAAAGGTGTTTCTCAGCAAGAAGGTCAAGAGGGACCTAGATTCAAAGAATGACTTCAGCAGACAAAGTTCATGTGTCCAAAATTATGATTCGAAAATTCCACCTCACTATGAAAATAACAAAAATTTGTTAAGACCCTCCCTGTTCGGCCTAAGTGATCCATAGACTACATAAGTTTTTGGGAAAGAGATGTTATGTATCTATGGTTGATGTTCTCTGAAACATGCAATTCATGCATATATTCAGAATATAGGTCTTACCACAAGCAGAGATGTTTCAGTTTTCAAAATAACATTAACAGCCATGTTCAGGCTCTGTTGACCCTTCTGCTATGTGTAAGAACAAACAAACCAAAATATTCCACCTTAATTTTTGTTCACCTGCAAAATGGCACTCAAGCCATAAGACAAAGCAGTGTTGAGGGAAGAGGACAGAGAAAATTAATGAAAATGAGATAAAATGAACATATCTGCTGGTTTTGGCTGGGATAGAGTTAATTTTCTTCATAGCAGCTGGTATGGGGCTGTGTTTTGGATTTGTGCTGGAATCAGTGTTGATAATGTGGATATTTTAGTTATTTTTGAACAGTGCTTACACAGAGTCAAGGCCTTTTCTGCTTCTCGCACAGCCCCACCAGCAAGTAGGCTGAGAGTGCACAAGAAATTGTGAGGGGTCACAGCTGGGACAGCTGACCTCAACTGACCAAAGGGATATCCCAGACCATATGACGTCGTATAAAGCTGGGGGAAGAAGAAGGAAGAGGAAATGTTCAGAGTGATGGTGTTTGTCTTCCCAAGTAGCTGTTGCATGTGATGCAGCCCTGCTGTCCTGGAGATGGCTGAACACCTGCCTGCCCATGGGAAGGGTTGAATGAATTCCTTGTTTTGCTTTTCTTGCATGCATGGCTATTGCTTTACCTATTAAACTGCCTTTATCTCAGGCCACAAGTTTTCTTACTTCTACTCTTCTGATTCTCTCCCCCATCCCACTGCGGGGGGAATGTGTGAGCAGCCGGTGGGCCTAAGTGGCTAGGTGGAGTTAAAACACAACAACATACAAAGTTCAACAGCTAGGAAATAAGCTCACTGTCTTTCACTGATAAGCCACAGGATGATGGCTCCGTACTGTTCCACACATCCATGGCTCCTGAGTGGTACTTCTTGTCCTTCAAGCAAACAGCACTTTCAGGGCCATCCTGCATTGTCTAGGCACCTCTTTAATGGCAGCAGGAAACACTGTGGCTGTGAAAAGAGTGCTAAGTGGCTGGCTCCATAAATATCAGGAATGGGGGTATTTCAGAACAGGATTATTGAATGAGGTCAACAAAGCATATGGATAAAGGAGACGTGGTTGAAATAGCCTAACCTGAATTTTCTAAAAGGCTTTTGAAAAATCTCTCATCAAAGGCTTCTATGGAAACCCAACACTCAGGACTTTAGGGAAGGTCTTTATGTTGATAAATAACCGGTTAAAAGACAGGGACAGAAGGTAAGTAGGTTAGCCAGATAGCTTTTGCAATGGAGGGAGGTCATTAGCAGGGTTCCACAGGGATTTGTGCAGGGGATGTAGTCATTCATCATATCCTTAAGCAACCTGGTAAAATGGGTGAGCAGTGAGGTGAAAAGGCTTTATAATGATATTAAGTTATGCACAGTAATAAGGATGATGGTTTGCTGACTGTGAAGAATTGAGAAAGGTGCTTACAGAAGTAAGTCCCTAGGCAATAAAATGGTAGATGAAATTCTTTGCAGATGAAGGCAAAGTGATGCACAGAGGGCGCAACAATTCTAGGATCATTTATGAAGCAATTGGCTATCAGCTGACCATTATAGTTCAGTAGCGAGATTTTGAGGTTATGATAATATAGTACTATGAAAACATGCTCTTAGTGCCCCATATTCTCAACACCTCCCCGCCATGAATGTCAGGAACTATTAGGAAAGGAATAGAAAATAAGGGAGCATCATTGTATCACTGTGAAACCCATAGTTCATCCACACCTTGAATATTATGGGTAGTTGTGAAGGAGGAATGTCCTATGAAGAAGATACAGCAAAACTGGAGAAATTGCAAAGAATGGCAATAAAGACAATAAAATACATGGAACAGCTTGTGTATGAGAAACAACTTACCGGGCTAGAGATCACCAGCCTGAAGAAGGGATAAATTAGAGTAATTGTGATATAAATCTACAAAATCATATACATTAGGGAGAGAACTTAGAGAGATGAAGTGTTTGTTGACTCTTCAGTAAAGAACCAAAGGCATCAAATTAGGTTTGCAGAAAACAAGCTAAAACAAAAGAAAGGAGGCTATTCCCTATACAGTGACCTCTGGAACTTGTTGCCAAATAATTCTGTGGATGCTAAAAAAAGTACTTGGGCTAAAGGTGAGATTGGGCTAAAGGTGATATTGGGCAAAAGCAGGGAAGGGGCATCCATCAAGAGTTATTATATACACAAAACTGCAGGCAGTTGAAGAGAGTATTAGAGGACACTACCACATATGATCGGCTTGTTCTTACCTCCTGGTAGGTTTCTGCTCATAGTCACAGTTTGAGGCAGGATACAGGTTGTATGGACTTTGGTCTGACCGGGTACAACTGTCACATTCTTACAGATACGGTCTGACTGCTAACATGGTGCACACGACAGAAAGCAGTTCTGGTTTAGGAGTCTACAGGTTCACTGTGTGCTTGCATGGCAGTAACCATTCACTTACACCTCTCAGCTGTTGATGTTAATAGCACCAAGGACCACGTGGACAGGCTTCAGCCCTCTACAGTGTTCTCTATGAACCAGCCACAGACCTCTCCTCTAGCTACACTGTGACCAGCCATGTAAGACATGTTAGTATCAAAAAATGGGAAAACACAGAAGCCTCCCACACCAGAAGATGAAGAAAAAAAATGCCCAATAGAGAGCTGCGAATTAAAAGAACAGAACAAAATATATTTCTTTTACAACGAGCAGAGCCAGAACACATAACGGTGTGAGATTCGTCCTCTGGAATTATAAGATTGAAAACCTGGTCCATTTGGCCAGATAAGTATGTTTCCTGGAGCTTTTTCAGCTAGCACTGAAAATCTCAGAGAACAGAAAATCCTTCTCACAGAAGAATAGATAAGCTTTATCAAGGGGAGCAGCATTCCACCACAACTTATATGTTGTGATATGTAGGCATGATCACCTAATGATGTGACTCTTGCCTGAAAAACTTCACAGAAGCCCAGGCAGCTTGTGTATATGGGAGTCATTATCCAGGTCCACTAATGAGGAAAGGTAGATGTAGATTCATCACTCAGTAACAAGGTTTTGAAACCCCAGTACTATGTCCTGACAAGAAGTCTTAGGTAGAAAGTCTCCACCTCCACATCCATCTATCCAAGTGGATAGTTGGACGTGTCTATGTCAGACCTGGATAACTGGTCATTGGAACAAGTGGTGACCTATCACCCATCCATCCAGACTATGCTGGACGTACTACTTCCTAACTTCCCACTAATTCCTCTGCTAAGATGATGAAAGACAGAAATGGTCCTGGGAGTCTTCATGGTCCCAGGAGAGTGAAGAGTCAAACTGAAGTCAACTGAAGGTGTCAGAAATAATAGCCAGGAATTGTGACAATGATTCAGCTTACACTCTAAGACACTGTGCCAAGTACTGTGCTGAAAGCATAGTGCTGAGAGAAGTCTTGGCTTCTCCTTATTAGAAAGGACATGGTGGTACAGATTTGGTAAATACTAGTTTGACGAATGATAAACTAAACCATCTCTTGAGTTTCTGATTATGTGAGCCAGCAGAGTCTCTGCTGCTCAGTGATCTCCCAAATATTCTCAGTTTCCTCTAGCAATTAACGAAGGAAAAGAAAATCTCAATTAAATTACCTTTCAGAAGGAAGGTAAATGAGAATAGGAACCCTTGTCAAGAGGATCAGCACCTGATACATACATAGAGATTAGCACCAGCCTCTGGCTGAAGTCGACTGCTTCAGCTTCTGATAACCCTAGCAAGCCAGGTCTAAGGAAGATGTAACAAACTTCTACCGTTTAAACTCTTTCAAACATATGTAGGGCTTGTAGGCAGAGATATGTCTTCAGTGTAAACGGCAATGGCAGTTGGTAAGCAAATCTCTCAATGTGGTACAAGTATCATTCATACCACAGGGCCAATACATTATCTTTGGAGAGACCAAAAAGCCATCACTCAAAGCGGAGAACAACAGTTTTTAAAGTCTAAAAGTGCCTGGGAAGAAGAAGGAAAACAGGCTGTTCCACCTCACCAGGAGGCCGTCATACAGAGGAGACTCTGGCTGTACTCTGCCTTCTGTGTCAACGTACAGTGCCATCCACTCCTGTAGGTATACACTGCACATGCCTTACCACACACGCTCAGGACTGTGTCCCTCACAAAAACACAGCTGCAGCAGGTTGCTTATTTTTACAGAGAGGGTCAGGAGGCCATCCAACTCTAATCATCAGAGATTCTACCCTGGAATCAGCTCCTTCCTCAGCCTGCTCACACTCTCCCAGAAGGTGGCTATAATTGCTAGTTTATAGGCTTGTCTGGGTGGAATCCAACTTTCTTTTTTCAAAGCTATCCTACTGTGGCAAATCCTATGGTGTCTGCCTCAAAAGCACTCTCCATGAGAACAGAATGCACATTTTATGAGAGCGGGTGAGCATGTCAAAGCAGGTGTAGAATACACTTCCCCGGCTTCAAAGAGGAAAAAGTGCAGAGAGACAGTGTATTGAACAGATTCCCTTCTTCACAGACTTATTTAGAACATCTAACACTTACTACAGATTTCAGCAAAGCTGATTATTAGTAGCAGAAGTTCCTATCCAGAGGTACAAAGGAGAAGCTCCTGTGCACCCATAGCACAGCCCCAATCTCATTACATACAATGGAAAGAATATTACTGATTTTACTAGGAATTGAGTCAGACCCTGCCACCAAAGTAGTCAGTGAGCTAGGAAGTGTTGAGGGGGAAGGCTCACTTCTGCCTTTTAAGTCCAAAACACACAGCAATTCAAAACATATTTTCCCATTTCAATCTCTTTCCTGATTTAATAAGCCTCTCCTCACTGTACTAGGGCAATATTATTCTTTATTGATTACTCATCTTTAAAATGGAATCCCAGCTGTTCTGCTTTATTCCTACTTATTTCCAAAGTTTCCAAGCAAATAGGGAATAAGACCTTAGTTCCAGTATGGTTCAAATAATACACTGAAGTGAAGGCTAGATCTGCTTTTTCAACTTCTTTGTAGTCTAAGGATGGGTGGCTTCTTCACAGAAACTTAAACATCAGAAAATATAAGCACTGCTGTTAATGGGAAAGGCTCCTTTACAAGTTTGTTCATTGTTTCCTGCTTCCAAACAGGATGGGAGATCTTCATCAAACACAATAACCCCACAGAAGACCCACGTCACTTTGATATCAATTCCATGCTGGACTTCACATGCAGAAAGTCAAGAAAATTCAAATATTATAAACGTGATAATTTCTGTTCATATAGTATAAGATTTCTTAAGTTAGGCTGTGTGGGAGGTTTGCACCAATGTACATGCACAAATGTACTAGTCCACTCTCCTCTGTTACTAATACTTCTTCTCTATCTGACATCGTAGCTTTTTTGATGTTCCTAGGTTTAGCTGCCCTTAAACACTGTAATTTCCATTGACTGATTCACACACTTAGCCTAGAGATTGGCATTGCAGAAGCAATCTACTGTTCTCTTTTGCTCTGAAGATCTAAATGCCAACCACCACACCTCTTAATTCTCCTTGGGCAATCAAAGCATGTCCTAAAATGCATTGACCCTCCAATCCCATGCCCTCTGCTCTTCCTGAAAGCTAACAGAACCAGTCTAGTTTACAAACAGCCTCCCCTTTCCAAACTGCCTCTGCAGTCTCTCTCAGTCTTTCTCCCATTCTTCAGTGATAACACCATCCACCACTGGAATCTCCTGTGGCACAATCCAATTGTGCCTCCATTGCTGAAAAGACCTGGGAGAGCTTTGAGGACACAGAAAAGGATTCTCATGCCCCTTGAATCCAGCCATTTCCATGCTTTATATAGTGCTGCATGTAACAGGTTTTTTCAAGGAAATGAGAAAAGAGGGACTGAAAAAATCAAATGTTACCTGATGTAGCGCAACTTTTATGTAATCTACCACTGGAGCTCTAAGTCACGTATGTGTAATGAACATGATCCCTCTCAATTCAGCTTATCTTATGCATCATCTTTCCTTCCATAGTGGGATAAATGGACAAACCATTCACACATACTGAACAATATGTTGAAAAAATCCTTGATGCCTTTTTTTCTCATGTCTGTTGCACAGTATGTTCCAAATATGTGGAGGATAGAAGACAAATTGACAGAAACTCGGATGACCCTTCTAAGACTACTCCTACAGTTTTATAGACTAGTCTTAGCATCTTACAGTCTTTCCTGCTTGAAACTATTCCTCTAGTGTTTTCTCCTAACATGTACCATAGTCCTAAAATTTACCCACTTAGGCTTGTTTCTTTGCTTACATCAGAGATTATTGCAGTCACTAGCTACATAGAGTGCTGAGATCTTTTCCATCCATGTTTATATGATAGGCAATAAACATTCATCATCAGGCAATGTTTCCTGTCTTAATGAATTCCTCTAAAAATTATGTTGATTCTTTTGAGTAAACAAACAGAGATATCAATGAATCATTAGGGAAAAAAATTAGATTAATTAAAACCAATCCTGCAAGCTTAAAAATCATGGACTTCTTTCCCCCATTTAAATAAATGTCACAGTCATAATTGTTAAAATTCTTTTCTACACTAATCATAAAAACCTAATCTCACTAAAAAAAAAAAAAAAAAAAAAAAAAAAAAAAAGAACTAATATTTTTACCACTATGTGTTTAAGAAATGCTTTTCCTGAACAATAAAAACATGTGCACATGCTTCATTTTGTTCCCAGTTTCCCAGTTAGCTGTCATTTTCTGGTTCTCCTTCACTAAGCTGATTTTTGGGTTACCCATATTTCAGGAGAGAACCTTTATAACAATTACAATCCAAGTGAAAACTTTAGTCTTATAAATGCTAAATTAGAGACAAACATAATCTGATCGTTTCATGTCAAACAGGCTACTTCAGATTCTGGGATGTAACTGTCTTGCTGTCCTGGTTTGGCTGGGATAGAATCAGGGGCCAGCCATGCCAGGCAGGCCATCAGCAGTTCTGAGTCAGCCAGGGCAGCTGAGCTGAGTTAGCTACAGGTGTAGCCCACACCATAGCGTCATGGTCATTATAAAGGGGGGAGGTTTGCTGAGGAAGGGGAGTGCCTGCTGGGGTTTCCCTTCTTACTGCTCTATCTTTGGGTGACAGAGCACCTGTTGTAGTTTAGCCCTGGATATAGGCTAAATGTAGATACTTGCTTTCTTTCTCTCCTCTTCATTGCTCTCTCTTACATCTTTCACTTAATTTTTCTTCTCTTTTAATCCTTTCTGTTAGACTCTAGCTGTTACTGTTTCACCAGACAAGAAGTCGTGATGTTATTTCATAGCAAAGAAGGGCCACCGTGTTGTCCTCACAGAAGTCAACGGTGAAATTCCTACTCACAGTAGAAGAAATTAAATATTGCTATGACACATTTTAACTGATACTCTTCTGAACTTCTAGCTAATCAAATACCCTGCCATTATATTACTTTACATTTGATAATTTTACACTTGTCTGGGTTAATACTTCAAGAAATTGAGTTTTCTCTCCTCTCCTCTCCCGTTTCCCTTGAAACCAACAAACATATTCCTTTTTCCCTTTAAAATACAATATTATGTTTCTTACCATCCATGCTGTGACAAAATCTCCCATCCAAGTCCCAACTGCAGCTACCTTCATAAAATTTTCATTCCTGATGCCCATGAAGTCTGTTATAATGTATGCACTGTGGAAACAAGAACACAGACTGTAAGCTACACACGTTTGCTTAATGCAGTTATAAAGCACTTGCTTTAGTGACACAATATATGATTAGATGTGAAAGATTTCTTATTTCTTTCATAATCACTTTTTCTGCTAGATCTGGGTTGACATAGAACTGAACCAATATGGGTCAATTCCAATTAGAAATGGAAATGTGAATCTGATTTTACAGCCCATGTCTCTTTTGAATGTGCTAAAATAATGATAGGCAAAGGTTTCAGGATTATGTAAGGCTTCTGGAAACATAAACTATTTTACATTTTCTACCTCTTCCATTGTACAAATGGAATTCCAACATTGCCGGAATAAGTGACTTTGCAAAATCTTGATGAAGAAAAATTAAAATCTTTAAGTTATCTTTAAAAAGACAATAGAGCCACTTGACTTTTCACTCTACCAGTTATATAGCCATGTTATTTAACACAACGGTGCAAGCAAGCTTTGCAGAATTTCAGTGAGATTTTGCTGTTTCTTGATTTATACAATGTATTTTCATAGGTGTATTTCACTTAAATCCAAAAGAAGCATTTCCATTCTGCTTAAATAATGAAACAGACAGGATTTAAAACCTCATGCAATACTTTGACCTCTACTTTCAAGTTCAAGCACAACTAAGGAGGTAAATTTACTTGTGCTGGATTAAAACTTTTGTGAAACAATCATAGCTTTTAACACATAACCCTTTGCTAAAAGACTTTCATAGTGTTTATGAAGAGATGACTCTCCTCAAGAGCTAACACACTGAATAATAACAACAATTATATTTTAACTTCCCAAGTGATTTCTTTGTGTTCAAGACACCTGTAAACATTGCTTATATAATGTTATGCCTATTTAAGGGTGTGCACAAGTGGCCTACTTGCATGTAATAACTTCCTTGAACATCGCGTTATCCATTATTCAAATCTTATCATTGGTATATACCAAATGTTGTAGTGACTAGGAGCTAACAGGCCATATCCCTGCAACTGGATCAGTGCAAACTGATCCCACTTTCTGGGGAAGTCCTATTAAAATCTAAATATTTGATCAGGATAGAGGATGTTGCTAGCACAAACCCACGCACATCACTGTATCACTTCTTAGATACAAGTTGGTATGTTCTAGAGTACAAATATTACTGTCATTGAACAGTTTCTTGACACGTGTGAAATGGCATACCCTAACGGCTTTTCCTTTTACATGTCATGACCTTTCAGAATAATGTCACTAACAAATACCCTCCAGTTTTTTTTCCTCTGTTGAACAGCATACAAATGCTGGCTCATATTTTCTGCTGGAATTAAAGAAAAAACCCACATTTTCTTCCAAGCTATTTTAAATTATGTTCCATGTAGTTAATAAGATCATTGATATTCTAAATCCACCGTATTATAAATAAGGACCTAAGAAGACAAGAACAGCTACACCGGGTCAGCCTAAAGTCTGCCTGTTCTAACACCTTGTTTCCAAGAGAGGGCAATAGTAGATATCTAGGGAAAACTGTGAGAACAGGCAAGCACACCCCTCCCAGATACGTTCCCTCAGCCTTTTTATAACTGGAAAACATTTGGAATCCCTTTTTCCCCCTAAATCTCAGGCACGCCATTCTTGTGGCAGAGCAGGCAAAAAATTATCAAGTCTGCATTCCTTAAGAAGGTGTCTCATTAACAAAGGCACAACAAAAAATGTCAGTTGTATGGACTGCCCCCCAAAACCAAACGGCATCTTTATTTTTTTCATCAGTATAAAACATACAAAAACCCCACAGTTTTCACCTTTTTTTATTCCCATTTCTCATATGCATTATACATTCTCATATGCATTATACATGATTACAGGTGTACAGAAACTGAATGAACAGTTGCACAACACTCCTGAAAAATAGGCCACTGGGGTAACTCCTGTAGCCCTGTTGCGTATAGTAGGCCTGCCACAGCCACCCATGGCAGGCTGATGTACACAAGACAGGTTATCCAAAAAGGCTGAGAGGTCGCCTATCACTGAGTGTAGGTATTAGGAAGCAGAAGAGGTACCAAATCAGACATGAGCTATTTTTTTAAATGGAATTCGAAATTCTCCCTGTAGTCACTTGTTTTTAAGAATGTTGAAGGTACCTGAAGGCTTATAATAATGTCAGATGAGCTGGATACAATACACAAATACACAGAAAGACCTTGAAAGCACCAGATCATCTAACAGTCCTTTTTGTAATTTGAAACATGAACATTTTAAACATGAAAGCATCCAAGAAGCTTAGTATAAATTGTGCATTGTAGTCTATAAGTAATTAATGCCTAAACTAAACATGCAAATTGACAGACCTTCAGTTGGAGTTAAAATAGCATATTATTACAAAGAAACTCTTAAGAACATAATCAGTGCATATTTTAAGTGTATGTACTGATTAAAATACAGCTACAACTTTTTATGGAACAGGGAAAAAAATTTTATCACTGTCATTATCTTATTAGAAATAGTAATGAAATACATTGCTATGTTATTAACTATTTTATTAACTATCAGCATTACATCTCATGTCTTTTCTGCTCTCTGCAGTATTATTTTCATTTCAAAACACAAAGAGAAATTGACTTTTTAAAAATGTGGATTTTTGGCTGCTAAAAATGAAAAAAATCTCCATTTTTAATTTTCAGGTTTCAGTTTAAATGTAAATGAGAGTAGTTGACATTTTCAAAAAAGCCATGCTTACCTGATGATGTTACCAGGATACATATTTTAACAGTAGCAAAAGTAAAATTAATTCTATTGTGGAAAAATCCCCATTTTTTTCCAGCTTTAGCTATTGTTTAGAGCAGTTTTCATTACGTGGTTACTCTGCTTCCTGGCTAGGACCCATGTCTGCACCTTGCAGGAGGGCTAATAGCCATTGGGTTCCAGCTGTCACAGAGCCCAGATTTTCTATAGTTTGTCAAAAAGCTTCTATTTGCTTTGCCATACTTGTATTCTGTAGCAAGGTACATTCACATTGCATAAAGCGCACAATCTAAGAGAACACTGAGTGGAAAAACCCACCAGTTAAAGCTCATAACAGAGTTAAAGGCTCTTCAGAAACGGACAGGGTAAGGGTAAATGAGTAAAGGCAGAGGAGCCAATACATGTGAATGCTATAGATAAAGGACAAGATTGTGACTGGGATTTTGGACAAACCCACCATTAATCTTTGACAGTAAAAATGGAAGATGCAAAGCCAGGGAAATAGCTCTTTGCAGGCGAAAGCCTATGGAAGGTAGACCACAATTTTGACAGAATAGGACAAAATAGAGGAACCAAAAGACAAATGAGACTTGAGACACATAGTTATAAAACAGAGTCCAAAAAACCCCATGTCCTGGGTTACAGTGTAAAATGTGCCAAAAAAAAAAAAAATATATTCTATTACCATCTTCAGGAGCTGTTGAGACCAGGTGGGGCGGTGCTCCCTGCCTCCCCCCTCTGGACTATCTCCTGTTACTGGGCACAACAATGCCTTATCGCCTGACCCATTGATAACTCGCTCCTGGGCTATCTCCTGTTAATGGCCCATCAAGGAACTGCCTCACGACTCCCCATCCCATTGTGAGATGCTCCGCCCGGGGAGGGGGGGGAAGGAGCCAAGCAGTCCATGCCAAATAAAAACGGAGATTTTGAACACCCTAGCAGCCTTTCTTCCACCGGATTCCCAGAGGAGCTTTTCCCCCCACTGGAGTTCCAGAGGACAAGAGCTACCTACCTACTGTAATAAGTAACATATTGTGCTTTGTTCATTAAACCTGTATGGGAAGGTATGGATGGAAGATTTATGTGCCCGCAAGGCTTGATAGCCCAACCGAAGGACATTCTTGCATAAGTCAACAGGACCCATAGCTGAGGGGGTTGAGTAGTCACATTCTTGCATAAGTCCACCCACAGGGCAACGAGGAAGACCTTCAGCCTTCATCCTTACGATCACCAAGAGGCAGAGAAAGACCCCCCAGCAACAGAAGGAACATGCGCAGAGTATCGACTTGATTGCGACATCACGAATGCAGGAAATGAGACCGTATATAATGTGCTTACACGAGGCGGGAAGTTGCGAGCCGTTGGCGGAGCACAGACTCCCCGGCCGCCCAGCGCTGCCTTTGCTCTTGTTCGCTTGCTAATATAATAAAATTCGCATTGGATTTTGACACTTTAAATTGTCCGTGTCTCTACCTATCACACCTACCACTGGACCTTCGGAGGAAGACCAGACTCTTTTACCTGATCGCTGCTTCAACAGAACTACATCCATCACTTCAGGAGGACTGCAGCCAGCATCTTATCGGACTGCTACTGCCACCCTAACAGGGTGTCGGGTTGTATTCCTGACTCTGTCAGTGTAAACCAGTGGGTTGTTTGTTTTTCCCTGCCTTGTGTTATATATATATATGTTAGTAAAGAACTGTTATTCCTATTCCCCATATCTTTGCCTGAAGGCCCGTTAATTTCAAAATTATAATAATTTGGAGGGAAGGGGGTTGCACTTTCCATTTCAAGGGAGGCTCCTGCCTTCCTCCACAGACACCTGTCTTTTCAAACTGAGACACCCCATCATAAGGTACTGCCTATATTCATGTTGTTGCAAGAGGTAAGTTAATAACAGTGAGTCAGTAAAAAGATGTATGAGCCGAATGTATTTGATCACTCTTCTGGAGTTAGCAGCAGTGTGCACAGAACAAAGGAGGAAACAACGGCACTAGCTCAGAGAAATTGTTCAAAGGAAGATAGCAGACCATTTTTTCAAAGAAGGATGAGACTTTAGCAGATGCCAAAGCGATCAACAGTCCGAAAGCAAATGGAACATTTTAAATTTTAAATTGGATAAAAATGTACAAGCAACTGTGGTGCTATCATCATTGTTCTAAGCACCGGAATAGAAGTCATAGCTGAAACTCAGTGCTGAGATGGTGTTTTCTTGACCATCACAGGAATCTAAACCCAGGATATAGCTTGGAGTTAGACACTTAAATTTAAGTGTAAGACAGGGATTCAAACTCTCAGTGGAGCCTAGTCAGAATAGTAAATGCAGATTAGAGTATGATTCATCCTTATGCTACTGTAGACACGCTTGGATGAAGGATTTGTTTGCCTTATGTTACTGCAGGACAGCTAGCATGTCAAAACTGTATATTCACATATCAAAAGACATTGCTAAACCTATATGACTAAATAATTCCAAGTGCTGTGACATATCCTGGTCTCTAGATGATAATCCAAGAAATTTGGATCTTTTGTAAGGCCTGTGACACATTTGACCATCCAGATGCATCTGAACTGAACACCAGGTCTCTATGGACTGCAATGAGAGCATAGACACTTTGGGGAGGTTTTAGTTGCCTTTTTAATGCCATTTTAGTGACCTTGATGCATCTTTACACTCCAGATAGCTCTTTATACATTCCAGAGTATCTAAGGCACTGGACTGGCACATAGCACACAGGGCATGATCTGTATGGAGTCTACAAGACCTGCACCCATGGAGAGTGGTAATTTAGGGCTCTTTGAAAAGGAGGGGAGACCTAAATATCTTTTATGTTGAGTGATAACAAGCCTGTACATGTTCTGCATTCTGATACGTGCTTTTCTGGGGTGATTTTATTACCTGGCATTCCCACCAAATAGCTGATTATCTATATGGATCGTGTCTTCCTTAGTGCATGTGACAAAGCGAAATGCCTTGACAATGGCCAACAAGTGACAGCATGGGAGTTCACACAGGCTGCAAAGAAGTATGTGTTTAGATGTGGCACCACAAACTTCCATTACTCTTAATTTAGCAGAGGCAAAAAGTGCCAGAATAACTGAAAACATACATAAAAGACTGCAGTACACTCCTGATCCTTATTTGTCACTCTAAAATGACAGAATGGCAAATGAGACACTTGGTAGCACATTGCTCAGCTGAAAAGCTATCCTTCTACTGCTAGGCATGGAAGTCAGAGCCACTGGGAACTGGAAGATGCACAGAGACAACAAGACCTGCCATCCCATATCATAATGAGAATGGCACAATGCATAGCTACCTACACACAGTACAGAGAGCACAACAGCTAGTCGTGCCGTCCCTAACCATCTCCAGTGCACACTTCACAGGTAAAGATGAAACTTCTTCTATGACATCAGAACAGAGAGAATTAAGAGGCACTAAACCAGGGAATTTGCATGATGAGACATCAGAGGTAACAGCCACAAGAGGCTCAGCAGACTAATCTCCAAGACACAACAAAACTAGGATGCGAAAATATCTTGGCCACAGTGAAACAGATCCATGGTACAGTGCAGAACGCCTGAGACTGATGGATTGAATGCTGTAACTGAGCATTGCTTGTAGGTAACTTACTTATACACATTGTTTTGAAATCAAGCAACAGAACTGTGATTCTGAAAACCTCTGCTCATCAGTCTACAGGCCTGAGGGCTGCCTAACTTACCCTGGGGACTTGGCTTTTAAAGCTCCCAAGCCATTTAAAGTTCTGCTGCTAGGCATGTACAGGAGCTGCTCACTCTCCATAGGAATAAGCCATTTGGCTTCTACTTCACATCCTATATTGATTGATATCCACAAAGTGGTTATTCCCCGCCTTGGTTTGCCTGCAGAGCTCCATCTGTGAAGTGTTTTGCAAGTCTGCCTATAAGACAAAGCCCACTGAAAAAATGCAGCAATGCAATCTGTCTGTTAATGTAGAAGAGGTGCTTGCATATAACTTAAACAGTAGGGAACACGTGAGATCCAATCCCTATTCCAAGGGACACTGGTTCAACACCTTTCAAAGATAGAGAATTGCATCTCACTTTCAATAAAAAAGGGAAAGGTGATGACCAACTCCTACTATGACAGTAGTTTTTTATGCCACTCTCCAAGAGGATGAAAAATGTGTGTTTCAGCCTCCTTTAGGTGAGAGGTAACTGAAGCTGTATATTCCATGTCTTGTACAAGCATCTTCTCTCACATATAAGATAGACATTTGCACCCCTCTGCTTTAAGAGAAGTGGAATGGATGCCACTGGTCAGGATAGGAGTCTGGACTAGATCCCAAGTACAGTCCTAATTAAGGTGCTTCAAGCAAGTTGGGACAGGAATTAAAATATATTCCTGTCCTTAATATAGCTTCTTTATTGCAAATTATAGGAGTTGCCTGTTCCTTGTTTTTGTGGAACCTGTGCCAACAACCCTCAAGCACTTCATGCCCATTAGAGTCTGGACTTCTCTTTAGGGACCAGGTGATAATCATGCAGACTAACTTTTGCCTAATGATGCCAGTTTTCCTAGGCTGTCTCCATAATCAATGGATTTGACAGCAATGCAGAGCAGGACGTTCATTTAGATGATTTTCACATATTGCATCACTAAGGGCCAACAGCTTCTAAATGATTTGCAAAAGGTAACACATAATAGCAGGGGTACTGCCAGGGGATGTGAGTCTGCATCTCTACTGGGAAAATCTTACGGATCTGCAAATTCAAAAGTGTTAAGGACATCCACTATGGGAGGAATGCAGCCTCCCTGGACCAAATGTAAACTTTAGTGAGTGTGGGCACATAGTCCCAGTGACTTTAAATGATAGGATTTGCTACACCTACTTTTTTTTTTTTTTTTATGTCAAGCCTTAAATGACATAAAAAAAATCAGAGACAACCAGTGTCTGAGTTGGGAATTGAACTCAGATTTCTCCCTTCTCAGATGAGTAATTTTATCCATCATTATGTAAGTGCTTTGATGAAAATGCTGTACTACCCCTACAGCTCCGCTACAAAGCACTTCCTATGGACAGGGTAGCCTGGGAAAAAGCATAAAAGTTTCCTGATGAAAGAATTCAACAAATCGATTTTTCAAATTTATTATATATATGAGAGATCTTTTCCAGATTTTCCAGGATTTTTGCTATTCTTGTACAATGTGTATCATCACATATACATTCTGTTTAGTCAGACAAAAGAAAAACAAAGGCTGCAGAGTGCATTTAGCATCTTTCTGCAGCAAATAAAAGTTACAGTACTCAGCCAAGGACAGGTTGCCTGAAACACTTCTAATGCTGTTGTGCTAATAGATGAATTCTCACCAAAATGTCCATCGCACAGTCTTACCAGCCCCCACCACACACTCACACAGGCACAAGCACTGCAGCTGTTTACATGCAGCCGTTTATGCTTCCACTTAAACTCTATAACCACTGCGTAAGTTTTTTTTACTGAAGCAACAAAGAGTTGCCTCTTACACGTCTGATGCTACAAGGGAGGATTAAGATATTTACTTACTGTTAAGTGAATTGTTTATCAAAAATTGTTTTAGTGGACAATCAAACAAGAGAACTGTGTCACTTTTTAGCATCTCTTTTAATAGGTCAGTAAAATTCTGCAACTAATCCACAAGACTGGAGTATGAGCTCATACATTACATACCTTATTTGATTCAATCCATTTGCCTATATGCTGTGATATCAAAACAGTTTTACAGCAAAAAGGTCCAAAATGCTAGCACAGGTTCCCAAGGGACACAAATAGGACAAATGGCCTTGGGCATACCCATTTTGAGGGTTTAAAGAGGATCTTGTCACATCATATTGTAACACACTGCAGACATACATATTTGTAGTCTCAGCCCTTGCCGTACGCATACTGAGAAGGATAACAAGTGTTGATTTTCAACAAGTTGCTAAAGAGCAAGCTAAACTATATAAATGTACATTGAAGAAAAATGTATGTGCAGAGTTTCTAAAATTTAGAAAAAAGTTGTAAACTGGTTTTGAGGTATTTTTTTTACATTTAACATTCTATTAAATGTAGGCTTGGTTATCTTAAAATGAAGATAATTTCTTTGGCAAGTGACATTTTAAAAATAGCTACTAAAATATGAAAATAACATTAACAGAAACTAAGGAATATAACAGGCAATGTGTTTGGGAAGGTGAAGAGGTTAGAATTCAGAATGAGAGAGATGCAGTAAAACATTTTCTTTTAAATTAGTACTTGCTTTGTTTTTAAACTTGTTGAGATACTGGTAAGAATTGCTTTGAATGATGCTGCACTGGCTGAACTCTTCAGAATGGGACATGGCTTACATCCATCCATCCATGGTGTTGACATTTCAGTATAGCTAAGAAGGAATAAGGACAGATATGCAGCAATATTCTCAGGACTGGCAGTTGCAAGAAAAAAAATTATTCACTTCAAAAAAAAAAAAAAAAGAGAGAACTGCTGATACCATTGTCAGAATATAAACAAAATTAAATTATGTAATTGGAACTTTACCACTTTGACCAAGTGCTTTGACAAGATTTAAAACTTCTGTGAATTCCAGCAAAAACTTTGTGCTTTCTATCTGTTTCAATTTTAGGGATGGCAGAGAAGTTTAAATGCATTATTATAATGCTGAATAAACTAGTAACTGCAGTATTATTGCTATTCAGAAAGCGGGAATTAGAACAATATGTAGTTGGTACAAATCACTGAATGCATATTGTAAGTAGAGTCTTTCCCAACTGGGAAAGCGAAAGCAGAAATATATTTTAGCAAATTTTAGTAGAAACTTGTAAGTATTAGCAGATAATGCAAGTTTACTTATTAAACATTCTTTAATTTATTAAACTTCCCTGAACCACTGATAAACAGATTTTTTTAATAAATTAAAATAATTCAATGCCAGAAATCTGCAAACAACATGCCATAAGTTAATGAATTGGAACTGAGTGAACAGGGAAATGCCAGAACAGAACCTCTGCTGACAGATTCTCAGCAATCGTAACTGAAAAGAATTTGAGCTGGGTTTGAAAAAAATTGTAAGCCCATAATGTAAATTCAGCTCACGAAAATTTCTTAAGAGTATCCCTTTTTTTAACCATTTATTATAAACAAAGCAGATTTTTTTCCTTATTTAATGATAATGTTTTAAGGCTTTATAAAGACTAATATTAGTTCGAAATTCAAGGGTCTACTGTAGTGATTGGGTAAAGCAAGGACCATGTACCATCAACATTATTTTCAGGAATCATGGATACCCTGCAGCTGAATGACAAGTGGTTAAAGGATTGTCCTTTCAGCATGGACACTGGGACTTCTAGAGTTCCACTGAACACTGGAAGACCTGGTGAAAACCTATATATTTGTGACTAGAACAAGGTGAGATGCTGCATTACAGGAAATGTTGGACCAGTATTTGAACCTCTTGGATGGAGTCTGAATTTGAGAAGTAATTGGAAATACAAATGACTGCAACCTGCATATGGATGCCCATTTTTAAAACAGTGGAGACTGACATATGACTCACCTTATAATTTGCATTGAAGTATGTAAACGTGTGGTGGAGGAGTGCTAAACAGGTTAAAATGATTATTTTTTATTTATTTTTTTACTACAGCGGTACAGTGTGGTAAGTTTTAATTTCAACATTTTTGTTTCCAAAGTTTTGTTGCAGACATGGCAGAGTACCTGAAGCAGGGAAAACATCCTTTATAGGCTAGAAAGTGATTTCCCTGACACACATGCTTTAAATGACAATTTCAAATCCATTCACATCACCTTTTATATAAGGTATGAAGATATTTGATTTGGCTTGTGTACTTGTACTGCCAGTGATGATGGTAGCTCTGTCTCTTTCTTGAGAGTTATCAGGAGTAGAAAATGGTCAGGAGCATTTTACTATTATTATAAAATGGTCAGTCACCCAAAGTCTGCAATCACTTGAAGGAACATACTGCTTTTAACAGATTGGGTGTAAAACCTAAAAAGCTGAAAATATTAACATATTTACAAAATGCAAAAAAATTGCCAGATCTCAAATTGAAAATAATCTTGTGGTTTGATTTAAAAATTAAGTTATTTATATTTAGAATTATCTAGCTTGATTTTTTTTTTAACCTGTTTCTATGATCATTCCAGCTTTCTTTCCAAATCTGTGTATCATAAGCATTTTCATGATTTCAATTTCTTTTGCTGGTTTGGGACAGGAAATCCTTCTAATCTGCAAAAATTCTTGGGAGACTGAAAAAATGTTTCATGTCCATATCATTTTGTATTAGCATTTATTGTACCAGTTCTTTCTTTCAGAAAAATACATTTCTATCCCAAACTACAATACAGAATAAGGTCAGATATTCCTTCAGAGGATTCCAAATTTAACTACAGATAAGAAAACGTCCCTCTTTCAACAGTAAGCTAATTTAAGGCTAAATTACATCTGAATAGTATCAAAATTTATTTACAATTTTCCATTTTCTATTTAAATATTACTGTTTCACAAGAAACTTCTCATGTTTTCTTATGAATCAAGTCTGCAGTATGTAAGCAAGTTATGACAGAAGGACTGTGTAGGCCCTATAATGACTATTTTAAATTATCGAAACCAATCTAGGACTTTGTATCATGATTGTTCAAATTGTAAAAAAATGCTACAACAGAAGTGTCAAGGTTGTAGAACAGGTGATTCTACTAAACTGATTTTTTTAAAAGAAGTATTTCTTTGAATTATTCCCTATAAAGACAAGTAAAAATTGAAATGAATGAGTCAGGAACAAGACCACTTGCTGCTAACATCTGAGACTGAATGGATGGATGGTGGGGCAGAGTCCTACTACTTTGCATTGCAGAAGTATAAATTTACTTAAAAAGAGTGAATAAGTAATATCTTCCTTGGTTCTTGTGGGATGTTTGCTGAATGAGTGGAAAAAAGATTTGACTTCACGGCAGTTTGAGGATAAGGTGAAGATATATTAAGTATTAGATTACTGACAGAGCCATCAAATAAGCAATTAGTAATAACTAAATAAAGCAGTTAAAATCACAGAAAAAAAATAGGTTGGAAGGAAACTCAAGGGATGAACTCATCCAACCCCTCATACTAAACAGCGCTAAGTGGCATTAGATCAGATCACTTGAGGACTTATTTATGCATAAAGATTGTTTATTTTAAGTTACATTGAAACTTATTTATTTAAACCTAAATCCTTTATCAAAAGCTAAGCTAACATTACTTAAAAGTTTGAGCAAAATTTAAAAGGGCACTAGGGAATGAGTGCACTTTACAACTGACTGCTCCGGATTTCCATTTCAAGTGTCTCTTTCCATTATGTCAAGTCCTCATTCGTTTACCACAGTGCTAAAGCTGCCAAGGATTCGGCACAGAGTACTTCTATGCAAACAGCCAAGATTTTCCTCTTCCTATCCTGTCATTAGAATTCAATAAAATGAAGTATATGCTGGTTTACACCTTCCTGAACAGTTTGAAGAAGGAAGACAGCTCTCCGTTTTTAATGCCACATCATTGCATAGTGCATCCTCCACAAAATAAGACAAATTAAGTATTTTATAATAATATAAATGATACAAAAGTTAACCATACACACAGATATATATTGCTTATGAAGATATAAGGGTTTTTTTTGACACTAAATGACAGAACAAGTCAAAATGCTAAAAGTAAAGTTAAAAGAAAATAAACCTCTGTTTCCTATAGGATCTTTGTGTTGTATATACGCAAAGCCTAAAAAAAGTGGAGCAAAGGCCCTTGGCGAATCTCTGCTCAGTTGCTTCTTCGTGAACACTAATGGCTCTCACACCTGCTTTGTGGATTCCACCACTGGGTGCTGGGATCTCTTGGCATGCCAAGGTATCTGATGCTGAATTTGACAAGGGCCATCAATCAGCCAAAACAAGAGAAAATCATAAGCAATAGGGAAAGAAGAATATTTTAAAATGCTTAAAAGAAGGAAGAATGTTAGGAGAGCTGGGAAACTGGACTGACAAAGTTGACAGGAGGGAAGTGACAAGGTGAGTATACACAGAAACACAGAAATACATTTCAAGTACAAAATACTTGAAAAGGAAGACAGGTCAGATCCCAGAATGGGATGGATGTGGTCACAATTCTCAAACGTTTTCAGGAAAAGTGTTTAGATTCAGCTGTATTTTACTGCTCCTTTTGTAAAGATTCAACTGTCTAGCACCTCAGCATTGTAGAGCAAGTCTCACTGCAAGAGGAAAAACAGAGATGCTTCCTTCCTTGAAAAGCACTCAGTTAAAATCTTAATTTCAAACAAAGGAATAGGTCCAAGCTTTCTATAATGTTATTTTAGTGCTTATAGACGCTTATAGATGCTTTGCTGTATTAGGGTGTGTGCAGATAAAAGGAAACTGAAACTGCAGTTCGTGCAATGAATTGAGAGCACATACTAGCCCAGAACATCAGTATGCAATGGCACAAACAACAGCACAGGGCTCTTATAAGGCCAAAAATGGTATTAGCATGTCAGCCTTATTAGGCTTTTCAAAGAACCATGTCAGCAGAAAAAATAATTCAGCCCAAAAACCCAAGAGTTTATTCAGATGGAGAATGGATACTACAATTTGATACAGCCACAAATGAGCCCTAAATAAGAACCTTCTGAAGCACCTCCTCTGCAAATGGTTTGTTCTAAAACAAGTTCTATCCAAGTTCTACAGTCTGCATACACACAGCCCATACTCTGCTGACAAATCAAAACGAATTAGGAAACTCTTATATGAGAAAAAAAGTATTCTTTAAAGCTACTTACAGGTGCAAAAGAACAGGAAACATCTTTCTGTTATGTATGTTTGGTTTCGTATCTGTTGAAGATGACTGCTGTATATCAGTCTTGCTGCAGTCTATAAAACCAGACTGAGATATCAAAACTGTTGGAGTTGTTAAGAAACAATGATCTACCATGCTCACAGGTACCTTTGAGAAGCAATGGAAGGAAAATGTGGCATGACAATTCAGGAGCTGGTCTGAGGATTTGGTTGGCTCCTCTCATAACGTAATAACAGCAGCAGATTGCAGAGCAGATGGAAAAGAACTAGACTTCAAGCAATGTACAAATTGAGGAGATCGCTTCTTTACTATGTTACTTGAAAACAGTATGTAAAGAACAACCGGGTCTGGAGCCAGTCATCTGACAAGAGCTGGCATGTAATCACGGCAGAGATTTCAAATGGAAGACACAAGGAAGACAGCCTGTTCTTCCACTCCTTGGCTGACAAAGCAAACACCTTTATCATGACTATTTGATCATCCAATGGCTGATATCATCTGAAAGAGTCCAACACTGAATCTGCTATAAATTTGCTCTATATTGCACTGACTGATATATTTTCTGGTCCTTACACTACTCAGCATGTTAAATAAAATTATATTGAAATAAAGGGGGTGAACTGTCAGAAGTCTATTCTAGACTGTCCATTTTACAATACAGTCTTCTTTTAATGACTTGACAGTGAGTTATCAGACACGTCAGAACCACGCACTGCAAGTGTTTACTCAGGCACTGTTGTAGTACAAGGCTGTAGTACAAGGCTGTAGTACAAGGTTGTAGTACAACCTTGACATACAAACGGAGAAAATGCACAAACTGTGGTGTGAATTTCATCCTAAAAAAGAATATTCTCCTAATTTTTCCCAAGTAAAGGACTAGCACATCGTCGAACAATGGAAAGAGAGACGTACACACATGCATTTTTGATACCCAGACACTAAACTTTGATGGTTTTGGCTATATTTTTTAAGGTCAGCTAGTTACAAATATCAGGTTTCATCTCAACTACAGACTTAAAATAAAGTCCCAATTTCACCTAGTAATTTCTTCCCCTAGAAGAGCCCATTTCTCTTCACAGTCAATAGAGAAAAATAAGCACTTTATAGATGTAATTCATCTGACTTATCTTAGACATCTGCACCAGGTCTGGCCGGAATGGAGTTAATTTTCTTTATAGCAGCTCTTATGGTGCTGGTTTCAGATTTGTGACCAGAACAGCACTGATAGCACGCTAATGCTGCCTACGGAGGTTAACCTGCAAGAACATCTCTAAATCACATGAATCCTCTTCTGGAGATTTCAGTTCAGTTAAATGTAGAAGTAGTTAGCTAACTTTTAACTCACCTGTATTGGATTTTTAAACTATGAGATATGACAAAATATGCATTTTTATGTTTTAAGATTGGCATGGTTTAGATTATTAGATTGAAGGTCTAATGTCCATAAAATGTCCTTGCAAGTCTACACACATCCCAAACTGCAATCAAAACCAGTGAGATGCTAAAGATAAAATATGCAGTTTGGGAAAATACTATTCTAACTGAAAAAAATTAACTTTTATTGAGACATAGGTTGAAAAAGACATTTCCAAATAGTGTTAAAGATTACATGATAAAACATTGTCAGTAAGACACCTTTACAAGGATAAGTAAACTGCAATTAAGATTTCATTAAAATAGTAAGTTAAATCTAAAGTTGAACAGGTGGTTACCAGGACAGATATAACCAGAATTAAATAAGCTATGGAGTAAATATCTTTGTCTGATGCTCATTGTGGAAAATACATCAAAGTGCTACTCTTCAATGATAATCTGATCCAGAAATAGTTTTATACTGTCTGAAAGATATCATCCACATGCTACTACCTGAAGCAAACAGTGTCATTAATAAGAATACCTTGAGGTCTTTACATTGGATACATGCAAAGCCTCAGGAACAATGCCAATGTAACTATTAACATTACGGTAACTATTTCCTTCTTTTACTTCTTGATTATGTGCGAGATTTTGTAATTAAACTGATATTCTTCACTGATGAATGGAAGAAATGGAAGGTTGCTGGGTGGCTCCGCAGAGCAATTATATATCCTTCTCTGCTCAGGAATCAGAGAATCATACAATCATAGAATCATTCAGGTTGGAAAAGACCTTCGAGATCATCGAGTCCAAACATTAACCCTACTCTGCCAAGTTCTCCCTGCATTCTGAAACCAACTGAGGATGTGAGAACAGTTAGAAGTGCCTGCTCTGAAGCAGACAAGACAGAATGTAACTCTTCAGTTAAAAACATACCTTTTAAGACTTGTAAAATAGTATTTTGTTCTTTAAAGAAGAAAATAAAGATAATAAACAGCTCACGCAGTAATGGACACACCACTATGTGTAAAATGCTGTAAGAATTAAATCAATAGAAACTACTGGCTAGAGGTAGAGTATGATTGAATTATTGTATTTCAGGACTTTTAAATCCCATTTGTAATTAAAATTTACATACATCTCTTTAAACTTCTTTTATTTTCCAAAATAAGTAGTTCACTAGCTTTATGTCATATATAAAGCCCACTTTGAGTTTTTTCAAATGCCTTTTTCAAATGCTCACATGTGAACAAAAAAGATATTCGTATCTAAAGACAGGTCACAGTATTAAATCAGACATAATACTGCACATCTCCGTTTGATATATATATTGGATCTGGCTGGGGTGGATTTAACTTTATAGCAGCCCATATAGTGCTGTGCTTTGCATTTGTAGCTACAACGGTGCTGATAACACACCAACGTTTTGGCTATTGCGGAGCAGCGCTTGCACAGCATCGGGGCTGTCTCTAGAGCCCTCCACTCAAAAGGCCAATAGGCTGGAGATGGGCAAGAAGTTGGGAGGGGACATAGCAGGGACACCTGATCTGAACTGACCCAAGGGATATTCCATACCGTATGGCATCATACTGAGTGGGGAAAGGAGGAGGGAGGGACATGGGTGTTTGTCTTCTGAAGTACTGCTATGCGCACTGAGGCTCTGCTTCCCGGGAAGTCACTCGACATCTGCCTGCTGGTGGGAAGTAGTGAATAGATTTCCTCCTTTTCACTTCCCTTCTGCACGTGGCTTTTGATTTTCTTATTACATTGCTTACATCCACTTTTGGCCACTTAGGTCTTCAGTTCAAAAATTATGAAGTGCAAAACTTCACAATATCATATTCTTATATTTATGATAAATATATTAATGGGAAAGCTCAACATTAACAGGACAATGCAGACGATCTATGAAAAACCTAAAAAGGAAGTATCCTCATGTCTGTGAGTTTATCTCCTGTAATATTTAAAAAACCTGTTCTTGTCTTCGTTTGAAGCCTGCTCAGTTGGTAGTCTGTCACATTTGTGAAACGAAATTCCATTTCTTGTTCTGTACTGCAAATGAAAACAAAATCCTCTGCTAGATAAGAGGGAAAAAAAATGGACTGTGACCCTGTCCCTTTTGATTTACTGGTTGTACAAGCACACTGTGCATTACACTGAGTCGTCTCTTTAATTTCCCCAAAGGTTGTATCTCAGAGCAGGCAGGAGATCTGTCCTTTGCAGGAATCCAGTTCTGCTTTTTCACATCCAGTTTTCACATTTCCCGTTATACTAGAGGGATGGTCATTTGCCAGCACTTAAAGCTGATGCCTTTTTCTGTACCGACCAGAATTCAACTGTTCTACAGGTGATTCTTTATTCCAAATAAAAACCAGGCAAGTAACAGTGCAAAAGAATGAGTTTTACATATTTTCATATTTTTATACTTCTCAGGAAAATGTAGAATAATTTAGATTGGAAGGAACGTCTGGAGATCACCTAACCCAAACTCCTGCTCAAGGCAGGGCTACTTTCAACCTCATGAGGCTGAGGGGAGTTGAGATCTGCCCTCCAAAGTAGAGCACAGCCCAGAGCATTGCTGAACTTACAGACCTCCACAACTGCTGCAGAGTCAGAGGCGAGGAGCAGCACAAAGAATAGCTACCGCTACGCTGAAGATGCCACTTGGGAAACTGCTTAGTGTTTTATTAAGATAACAGTATAAATATCCCTGCCCTCTTTCGCAGATTGGATGACCCATTTCAGGATGACAGACAGCAGCAAGCACTCC
The DNA here is from genome assembly GCF_034619465.1 of Leptosomus discolor. Taxonomy (NCBI): domain Eukaryota; kingdom Metazoa; phylum Chordata; class Aves; order Leptosomiformes; family Leptosomidae; genus Leptosomus; species Leptosomus discolor. Next base: position 185,535,573 of record NC_141391.1, read on the forward strand.
AAAATAAAAGTTTACTCTGTGCTCTGATGATTTAATTACTTTAAATATATTTCAAGTGATCAGATTTGGAAAGATGAAGACAAACATTCTGCTCATCTAAATTTGAAGTGAAAGTTACCTCTTTTTTGCCAGAAATGTACCATTTTGCTCAGTTTTATTTTTTTTTCTGATAAGCATTCTGAACTGATGAAAAAGTGCATTCAATTTCTGAAAATTTCAGATGAACTACATTCATCTTGGCAGTAATCACTTTGTAAAGAAAAACACAGCACAAAGTAAAAACAAATGTGTTAACTCATTTTAAACTGAAAAGCCTACAAAGGTTTGCTAAACAGGTATTTACTAATAGAAAGATAGCTAAGAAGGCATCTTCACTGGGCTGGCTTTGCTCTGTAACTGGACCGTTGAAATAGAGATTAATTAATAATTTTGTAATTATTTCTTTTTTCTGTTTCCTTAAAGGAAAACATGACTCAGGCTTCAATTCATCACATTGTTGGGAAGCATTTCTAAGGCTAAGAGAGCTCTTTCTTAAAAGCAGACCACTCAGGAGTGAAAGAAACCGTGCCACAGATGAGGAACATGCAGGTCTCCGCCACAGGACAGTTGGGTTCTTAATGTGCTGTGGATATGATACATTTCCATTATTTTTCCACATACTGTTTCACCCCGTGTTCTCTCTAACCTGCTGCAGGCTTGACAATGTCTGGCACAGCCCCATACCCACTGTAACTGGTATGGCTGGCTATAACAAGTACAGTGCTGCCTTGTTATGCAAAAGTACCTGTGGGAAGACAGACTAGCCATATGGCTTTTTCCAGACAGAGGAATAAGTTAGGGTTTGGAAAATAAGTACATTAACTCTGTTGGTATCATGCCTTCAGTCTGAAAGAGAAACAGCCTCACCAACAGAAGTTTTCTGAGGGTTTTATATCCCTTTTCTTATTGCCCTTTGTTTACTGCAGTCCTAACAGTCGGCTTATAGTTACATGCATCTCTCTGTACGTCTTTCGGGTAAGATTTAGTTACTAGCTTTTCCATTTCTCACAAAATGTTATTTGAGTGCCATGAGACCACTGAAACCTCAAATGAAAATCTATTTATAGAAAATATAGAAATGAGGCTTTTTGCCTGCAAAATAGATGTTCATTAAACTTAAGCTATGTAACAATGTACTGCTTTATTTTTCTCTATTACCTTTCACTTGCTGACACTTTTAGGTGTACAGAACCTAGTTTTACAGCCTTTTGATGTGTTTAACATAAGGAGCAAATCTTTTTCCATTGAAATCAGTGATTCAATAATTACTGTTTATAGGGATGACAATAAACTAGGTAAATGAGTAGCAAAATTTTACCTAGTCACAACATAGGTGATTGTTCTTTGAGTCAATGTGGAAGTAAAGAAACCCCAAAAGTTTCTGCCAGACAGCTTTGAGTAAATGTGGAAGTAAATGATTTGGCCAGACAGGCAATACACAAAACAGCTGTTTTGGATGCACTCCCTTATCAGGGATTTGTTGTCATTAAAAAAGATCGTGTTTCCCTTCTTACAAAAATTCTGTAACAGAAGTGTCTCCTCATTAAACAAAAGCAAACAGCTTACTTCAAAACAATGAAGAAAGAAAGATTGCTTTTGGAATGGGACTAAGAAGTTGATCCTATTTCTCTAAAAGCTGAATGGACTGTAGAGAGAAAGTAATCAAGAGAACACCATTTCCTTAATGCCACCAGCAGTGCCAGTTTGGAACAAATATTAGCTTTCAATATTCTCAGATGACCTCCAGGGCAGAGAGAGACTAGAAAGTGGAATGGCTTTTATGTTACTGGGAGTATTTGTTCCCACAGATAGACTTGGGATAAATTCCCCCACAAATGAGAAAGGGAAGTAGTATATGATGACATATGTTTGACAAGCAAAATGTGGAATGCTGACACTTTGCACTCTTACTGTTGCAGGATGAAAACTCACTTATTTGTTAAGAATTCAGAATTCTTGAATACTTTTTCTGAGACATTTTGAAATAATTATAAGCACTATGGTCAGCTTGAATAAAACATATATGAAGTACAAGGTAAAAGTAGGGTCCATATTCAACATACTTCATCCTGAGGTTCTTCTGGCCAGGGCTGCAATAAAGCAAAAGAATTTGATCTGATACAGAAGACATCAGCAATAAGAAAAAAATGGTAATGAAAAAGTTTGTCATCAGTCTCTCTTCTCCTGTGCAATGGAGGCACTATGTGAGCTTTCTTACCAGAAAGAGATTTCTGCCACAACAGAAAGGCCTTCATTATTAATAGGTAGCTCTTTCAAGAGCTGATGCCCATGGCTGCAGAAAGAAATTTATGTTTAAGGCAGGCTGAGTAAGTGACTCCTGTTTACTGGAATGAGAGCCATGAAACACTAGTGTGGTAAGTTCCAAAAAGTGAAGTGATATTGAAAGAGAGGAATTTTTGTGTATTTGTAATTTCAGACTTTGTGTGGCCTCTAGTCTCACTCATCAGTCTTTTATTAATGGAGTGAGACTACTCATAGTTGCTCAGTTTGTAACTGGAGAAAAAGGAATGGTCATTCACCTTCAGTTTTGCAGTATGGTTTTCAGGCTTTGATTAATACTTCCTTCCAGGTGCTGCTTACATAGTTTTGCCCTTACCTGCATGCTGTCCATTTGAGGTGAATTTCTTTCATATTCCAACTTTTACATTACTTATTTACAATGTTTTTACTAGAATATTTGATTTTACATTTAAAAAATAAGGCATGTGATGGTTATCAGAGTAGTTACTTGTGAATTCAGATATAAAGTGTAAAACACAATAATCCACTCTGATCTGTATAATCCAGGTCACAAAATTCTACACAGTAATTCTTAGCAGAAATGGACTCTTTCTAGATGAGGTTAAGTCCATTAGAAAGTCTTGATTTCTGTACTCTAAGCATACATATCAATTTTTTCCAAGAGTTTCTTAATCTCAGTATGAGATATCTGAATTCCTACTCTGAATTTGTCCAGACCCTGCTTTCAGCTACTGCATCTTTGACACCTTTGCTAAACTAAACATTCTATTACCAGGAATCTTATCTTCCATCTCAGTAATTAAAGTTCATTCAAGTTCCTCATGGCCTACTTTTGTACAAAACAACTAGTCTCTAACCACAAAGCATGCTTTCTGTGCTTCGAGTTATTCTTAAGGTTTTGCGTGCTGTTTTGGTTTTGTTTGGTTGGTTTTTTTCCTTTTCATTCTCATGAATTTTCATATGGAATCTGTATGATGTTATACTCACACCTCCTTATTTCAGGGAAGAAATTCCTTTTTGCATATCCAAGTTCCAACACTAACTCATCTGGACAAGGTTTAAAAAAACCCATGTGAAATTCATTGCAGTGTATATCATAACATTACACTTGCCATGCACTCGATAAAAGTTAGCATTGCTCTATTACGAGTAGTGCAGTAGCAGAAGAGTGTTTTGCTGGTACAAGTACTCATTTATGAACATGCTGATTCTGTTGAAGCCATCTACAGTGTTATTCAGGTACTGTGCAGTTACCTGTGATAGCACTTGCATCTCTACAGCACAGATGAGAGCTGAACATAATGAGAGGCTTGTGTTTGGATGGATCTCCGAGATATTGTTTTTAATGAGTAAAATAAAAGTTCTCCTCCTTATATTTTTGCTTTTGGATAATTCTTTGATTAATTAATTTCTTTCATCAGAAGTAGGAGGAAGGGGAGGTTATGTGGGTTTTTTTATTAAAATTGGCTGGTCCTTTCTTATAGGATGAAGGAAAAAGCCATTACCTATCTCTCTTCTAAAACTGAAGAAAGTGAAGTACTTCCCTCTTTCCATTTTGTTTACTTTCCTCCTTCTTCAAAGTCAACAAAGAAAAATAGATCATTATAGCTGACCTCAATCCCACCAAAATTGTTTCTGAGGTGTAAAAAGCTTCATGGTAATTGCTGCAATTTGGATGAAAACACTAAGAAGCCACCTGACTTCCCTGAAACAATCGGTTCTACAGTCCTCACAACTTAGTCACTGAACAAAATCAAACCTTAAAAAGGAAACAAGTATCAAGGACAGACCAAAGTCTCAGAATGATCTGGGATGAGACTCCTCCTAACACACTTACAAGTTCAATACACGTATATGCCTAACAAACATTATCAAAGGATTTTCCCCCTTTTTGCACTGAGTTTTAGAGGTATTTTTAAGAGAGACATAACGTGGATGTTTCTCTCCTTTCTGCAACCAGAAACCTCAAATACCCTCACTCAGCCCAATTCTGATTTATGGTTAAAAAATTCTATTACAGTCATGAACCCATTAAACAGGAAGAGGGGGCTGAGAACTCAAAAAATGGAAGTTTTGGGGAATAAAGTGAAAAAAATCTCTTAAAGGTCAGTGCTGGGGTACCAGACCAAAACTAAAAAGCATTAGCATACTAGATTGCTAATTTCCCAGATCAAACTGTCATTTTAGTCAAGAGGAGGAATATGGGCTCTGAAGGTGGGGGCAACAGTTTCACCACAGTAGAATACCAACTTGCTACACTTCTAGCCCCCATCACAGAATTTTTGAAAAACTAAGATCCTGAAGGTAAAAGTGCGAAGTAGCGAAATGAAGCTGCCTCTAAGAATGTAGGTGGTGTAAGCCAACATGCTTTCATTTAAAGCAAATGCTTCTTACTAAGCCAATGAGGATTCAACTTTTGATTGCAGAAGAGCTTCCTAGAACCAAGTTTTTCTGACGGGAGGAGAAACTTATAATGGTAACAAAAAAAGTAATGGAAAAGAATATTTAAAGCAGCATAAAATAGATTCACCAGAGTCCAAACAGCAAACGCAAATACTAGTAGCAGATATCATTGTCACTAATTTTCAGAGCCTTGATTTTTAACTTCATTTGTTTACAGGTTCTAGAAACAAACATGCTTAAGATCTGCTGTTCATTAACTCCTTTCCTGAGGTCCAGCTCTCTGTCTTATCATTGTCATGGTCTTGAGCAATATAAAGATGACTCACATGGTAATCTAAAGAGACTCCACACTAAGGATGGGTTTGCAAAGTTGTACCAAAAATGGGGCAAGCACACATTTAAACACCTGAATAATGTTCACACTTACGTTCAAACATCACTGTGTATGAGATATTCTCAGCCTAATTTTTTTACAGTTCTTTCTGGAAATAGGACCAAGTCACTCCTCTTCATTGGTCCCTCCCTCCTTCCTGACATATTTTTAACAATCTTCCCTAGTGATGTTGACTACAGTGCATTTTCATTCCTTTTAAAATTCTAAATATAAATTGTTTAAAAAAATACAAATTAATATAGGTAGGTACAGAAATGATGCACACCTGCAAGTTCATTTTTCTGAAGTTCATTTCAGACTGACATAATACAAATAGGCTTTTGCTATAACATTCTTGGACAGAAAGACTATAATGAATCAAAATTAATGTTTCTCAAAATCTCAAATCAAAACACAAGTTCCTTTAAGCCAATCTTGTACAGATCTCACACTGTTATAGCAAAAGCCTATTTGTATTATGTCAGTCTGAAATAGTGTGCTAGTAGGAATGCAACCTTAGTCACATACAGCCAAGTTTACCAGAAAAAAAGTGTTGTAAATCTGCTTTTCACCAAATCAAAACTACTGTTAAAATGAAAGATCAAGTAATATAGCAACTGCATGAGTTACTATTTAACATCAACAACTCCTAAAATGGTTTCAACAATGAGTTCTTAAATCACATTACACTGCCATAAAATAAGCCCAAAATATCACTATGTTATTCATTAATTATTCTGACAGGATTTCATTAATGGAATTGCAAGGCATCATGTTACTAATCTGCTAGTTTTCCCTAAAATAACCTGCTCAATGAGATTAGGGATTTATGTTTATACTCTGTTGAGGGCTTGTATCTTGGATCCATTACAGCATCAAAATAGGTCCCATTGGGAATCATTTACTTTAAAACTGGTAATAGTCAATAATTCTAGAAGGTCAATTTAACAGCTTCAAATCAATGTAATCCTACAAATAAGTTCGAAGTTTAGATACTTTTTTAGAACTATCAGGTTACAGGATTCAATAATATTTAAGATTCAATTCCCTTCACAACAAAATACAAGTTCAAGAATTAAGTATTACTGTCTCCTACAATCACAAATTGCTTAGCAGAATATCTAAAGTTTGCAGATAGGGAGTTTAGAATCTCAGATATGTTTTATAAGAAGGGGCAGGCAACTCAAGAAAAGTACAGAGATCTCGTTGGGTCATGTAGAGAGAAAATTAGAAAGACAAAAGCCCATCTAGAACTCAGTCTGGCCACTGTGGTAAGAGATAACAAAAAATGTTTTTACAAACACATTAACAACAAAAAGAGAGCCAAGGAGAATCACCATCCTTTGTTGGATGCAGAGGGGAACAAAGATGAGGAAAAACCTGAGGTACTTAATGGCTTCTTTGCCTCAGTCTTCAATAGACAGATGAGCAATCTACAAGATAATCAGCCCCCTGAGCTGGAAGACAGGGATGGAGAACAGAATAAACCCCCCATAAACCAGGAGGAAGCAGTTAATGACCTGCTGCACCACCTGGACACTCACAAGTCTATGCGGCCAGATGGGATCCACCTGAGAGTACCGAGGGAGCTGGCGGAAGAGCTGGCTAAACCACTCTCCATCATTTATCCTGGTTAACAGGGGAGGTCCTGAATGACTGGAGGCTTGCCAATGTGATGCCCATCTACAAGAAGGGCTGGAAGGAGGATTTGGGGAATTACAGGCCCATCAGCCTGATCTCGGTATCAGGGAAGACTATAGAACGGTTCATCTTGAGGGCACTCACATGGCATGTGCAGGACAACCAGGGACTCAGGCCCAGCCAGCATGGGTTCATGAAGGACAGGTCCTGCTTAAACAACCTGATCTCCTTCTATGGCCAGGTGACCCACCCAGTTGATGAGGGAAAGGCTGTGGATGTCATCTACCTGGAGTTTAATAAAGCCTATGACACCGTCTCCCACAGCATTCTCCTAAGAAAGTTGGCAGCTCATGGCCTAGACAGATGCACTCTAAGCTGGGTTAAAAACTGGCTGGACGGCCGAGCACAGAGAGTGGTGGTGAATGGAGTTAAACCCAGCTGGTGGCCGGTCACAAGTGGTGATCCCCAGGGCTCAGTACTGGGACCAGTCTTCTTTAATATCTTTATCGATGATCTGGATGCGGGGATTGACTGCTCCCTCAGTAAGTTTGCAGATGACACTAAACTGGGTGGGAGTGTTGATCTGCTCGAGGGTAGGAAGGCTCTGTAGAGGGGTCTGGACAGGCCGGATCAATAGGCCAAGGCCAATTGTATGAGGTTTAACAAGGCCAAGTGCCGGGTCCTGCACTTGGGTCACAACAACCCCAGGCAGCGCTACAGGCTTGGGGATGAGTGGCTGGAAAGCTGCCCAGAGGAAAAGGACCTGGGGGTGCTGGTCAACAGCTGGCTGAACATGAGCCAGCAGCATGCCCAGGTGGCCAAGGAGGCCAACATCATCCTGGCCTGTATCAGCAATACCGTGGCCAGCAGGAGTAGGGAAGTGATTGTGCCCCTGTACTCAGCACTGGTGAGGCCGCACCTCAAATATTGTGTGCAGTTTTGGGCCAGTCATTACAGGAAAGACATTGAGGTGCTGGAGCACGTCCAGAGAAGGGCAACAAAGCTGGTGAAGGGTCTAGAGCACAAGTCTTATAAGGAGCAGCTGAGACAACTGAGGTTGTTTAGTCTGGAGAAAAGAAGGCTGAGGAGAGACCTTATCAGTCTCTATAACTACCTGAAAGGAGGTTGTAGTGAGGTGGGTGTTGGTCTCTTCTCCCAAGTAACAAGCAATAGGATGAGAGGAAATGGCCTCAAGTTGTGCCAGGGAAGGTTTAGATTGGACATTAGGAAAAATTTCTTTACCGACACAGCAGCGAAACATTGGAACAGGCTGCGGAGGGAAGTGGTGGAGTCATCATCCCTGGAGGTGTTCAAGAAATGTGTTGTGGCACTTCGGGACATGGTTTAGTGGGCAGGTTGGGTTGATGGTTGGACTTTATGATCTTAGAGGTCTTTTCCAACCTTAATGATTCTATGAGTCTATTCTATGATTCTATGATAATGTTCTGAAATTCTCAACTAACCGTCTTTTTAACTTTGTTCTAACTTTTGTGTTTTAGAATCCTACACTCAGTATCTTAACAAAACTGAAGAAAACAATATCCCAGGAACTACAGTATTTCCATTGGTTTATTAATTGCAATTAAGAGCAAGTATTGAGACAAAATGATGCATCAGGGATCCAATGAAATTATATGCCCAAGTACAAGATGCAGCATGTAAACACATGACTGGCCCCTACATTCATATGACTACCAGAGAGAGAAAGGGAGAATTTAGGTATTTTACTAGCCATTACAGAGTGAAATATCTTTTTTGTTTTCATAATTAATTCTCCTGCATGCTGGCTGCTGTAGTCTGGTACAGCAGAACACTTAGCTTTGGGTATGTTATTAAACCTACTGATGTTAGAAAGTGTGCACTTAAATTAAGCATGTTGTTTGCTGAACCAGAGTATCCTGGTAAAACCAAGTTCTTTGGAAGCAACATAATAATTCTGGGGAAACAGTGATCTTTTATTATCAGTTACTACACAGCAGATGTTTCTCAGCTGGTTTAGGTGATACAGTCTGCAGAGTGTCTTCAACATTCACAAAGGAAAACTGAATAAAAACAGAAGGGAATACACAGACAATCAGAAAGATTTTTAAATGACTGTTACAAAAGTTACAAGCTTTGGTTCTTAAAAGCTTTACAGGTCTAGTTCTCCACTATTTTGTGTGATGTATGCAGTGCTTCCCATAAAGTGAATATAAACTTACCAAGGAAAACAGTATACATTTGCTTTGGCAGATGACTGGGCTACTCTCAGGAAACTGGATAATAATTCTTTATACACACAGCTAAACAATACAAGATCAAGTCACAATATATAACCATGTTATAAAATCAGAAATAATCAGTAAGTAGATGTAATTAATTACTTGAAGAAAAGACAAATGTAACTAAAAGTTAAAAATACTGGATCAGATAGGCAGCTAAGGAAAGTAGCATAGTTCTTTGGATTCATGAATTTAAACAACTCATGGTTTCATCTCAGCTGACCTTCCTTTAAGTGGATTCCTTACATTTTCAGAGTCATGTTAGTTGAAAATAAACAGCAAAGACAATTTGAACAAAAAGGGCTAAGGCTGAATACAGGTTTCTAAATTCACAACTGCAATTCTAAAAGCTTTCACCTAATCAGTCAGATATTAAACTACCTATTTCTGGATGACCAAAAAATAATAAAATAAAAAATTGCAAAATTCAGAATGTCAGTGCAAGTTTACCACAAGTTTTCAGTAATTACTTTCAAAATGAATTCATGAAGTAGACCAGTAAGCAAATGCAAGAGATCACTGTGAAACATTATCTGTTCCTGGTGGATTCACTACTAAAAGTAGAAGTCAAATAAATTATTAAATAAATAGTTGTGTATAGCTGTAGTTCTCTTTGTAATTGCTAGTTTCAAAATAAAACCTCACTGTATTCATTGATGTACAAACATATTTTGCACTTATTAATTGAACTACAGGTAAATGTTATCTTTATGAGCCAAATTTAAGAGCAAAAAGAACACCAAGTATTTAACTGTAACTATGAAACTCTGCACCAGGTTATGGAATGCTGTAAATAGGTGTGAATCTTATAGATATCAGTTGGACTACACTGATTTACATTCACTGATGAGTTTACCCTACCTTTCACATTTATCTCATTTCATTAAGATACATTAATGATTATCCAGAAAGGAAATAAAGTAAGAATCTCAAGAAGAGACAGATGATGGTCATTAGCAGTGCATATCACCTCGTTGTTAAATTGCAGAGAGATTGATTTCACCAAATACTAGCATTAACATATAATAGAAGGCTCAAATAATAATACTTAAGAAAACTGCTGTAAAATGAAGAATGAAATATCTACAAATTGAATTGGCTCAGCTGAAACAGCATCATCAGCAAAGTACTTAAGGGCACATTTAGCTTATGGCAATTCCTCACGGTTCAGAATTAAATACATATACTTCCGAGCTTTCTAGACTCAAAAACAACAGACACAGTACTGCATTTTTATTTCCCCTCTTTTATAGCATTTTACAGTAACTGGCACTGTGTACAAATTTCTCTAAGTGTGGGGGAAACTATCTGATTCCCTTACCCACATTCCAATTCCTAAATATGTATCTACCTTTTATTTACTTGCTTAGTTCTGTCAACTCAGTCTTTTGGTTTTCTATTACTTCCCCTTATGCCAACATTCATCTTGTCCACTTAGATTGTGGCTTACAGTACTAGAGTGTGAACTAGGAGGTGCTGACACTGCAAATCTGCCTGGCTGAGGAGAAAATAATTCTGTTAAGAACGAATATCCGAGATACCGACCAAGGAAACCACCTGGAGCTGACAAAAGATAAATAAGATTATGCTGCTAGAATCACTTGCCTTGCTCGAAAGAATGCCAAAATCAGAAGGGCTGACATTCCCACTAACATTTCAAGGTTACAAACTTAAAGAGAAATAATTTACTTTAACACCTAGCAGATAGATATTTGTTCTCACAAAAGTACTGAATATAGCTGAGCAATTTAACAGATGGCATTTCAAATGAGTCCCAAGGCTACAGAAAAAAAGAAAAAAGTTGGGTCTGTACAGATTAGCACAAAGGTGCAGTTCTAATCAAATTCTACATCAGAATGGGATGCAGAATTTGATGTGTTTATCTCAGCACAGTTCAGGTTGTTGCTTACATTTCTATCAATTCAAAACTAACTCTGATGACAGAAAAGAATTTATGTATCATTGGGATAATACATTTTTCAGCTTCCAACAAATGACCACCCTGGGTTTCTCCATCTGAGAAAAAGAGCAAAACTAAACCAAAGGTCACATGTAACTGGGCATTTGGGAACACTTCAAAGAATCATACAACCATGGAATGGTTTGGGTTAGAAGAGAACTCAAAGATCATTTAGTTCCAACCCCCCTGCCATGGGCAGTGACAACTTCCACCAGACCAGGTTGCTCAAAGCCCCATCCAGTCTGGCCTTGAACACTGCCAGGGAGGGAGCAGCCACAACTTCTCTGGGCAACCTCTTTCAGTGCCTCACCACCCTCATCATAAAAAAACGCCTTTCTTATATGCAGTCTCTTTCAGTTTAAAATTGTTGACCTTTGTCCTGACACTACAGGCCTTGGTAAAAAGTCTCCATCTTTCTTACGAGCCCCCATCAGTACTTCGCTGATGATGCTGTTTCAGTGGAGACAATTCAAACACATAATAGGCACAAATATTGAAAGGCTGCAATAAGGTCTCCCCAGAGCCTTCTCTTCTCCAACAACCCCAACCCTCTCAGCCTGTTTTCATAGGAGAGGTGTTCCATCCTGCTTATTATTTCTGTGGCCCTCCTCTGGTCTTGCTCCAGGTCCACATCTTTCTTGTACAGAGGACTCCAGAGCTGGATGCAGTACTCCAGGTGCGGTCTCACAAGAATACGGTAGAGGGGGAGAAACACCTCCCGCAACCTGGGGCCGTGCTTCTTTTTAGGCATCCCAGGATAAGATTGGCTTTCTGAGCTGCAAGTACACATTGCCAGCGCATGTTCAATTTTTTTGGTAACGCAAAAAAGGTAACCCAGAGATCTTTCCCACATTTTACATACATATTACATAAATGTCTAGCTTCAGAGCCACTGACAGTAAAAATCTTAATAGAGAACAAAATACAGATACGCCTCATATAAGCAACTGTGTTAATGAACTGCTTGTGTTGCTTGCAGCAGTTTAAGAGTACCAAGCCTTTGTTCCTGCTGAGTATGGCAGATACCTTCTATTTGTTATCTCCCTAAGAATGCCCATAGTGTCTTATGGCAAGGATGCTTTTACATTATGTAGTTTCTGGTTAGTAGGTAAAAAATATCTGCTTGAGATCACTTATAGATTATATATGTCACCTATATGGCAGATCTGACAGCACTTTAAAAGCCTGGTTTTATAAATGGTCCGTAGCTTAAAGATGACAAGTCCTCCTGCTGAAGTGTTTAAGGGGCTGAACCTGACCCCAGTTTCCTGATTGTGTCAACTTTGAACAAGCTAGCATATGCCTTGTTATATCTTCCTACAGCTGCTTTGACGATATTTTTGCCTACAAAAGGCTTGTTCTCACTATTTCAAAGGGATTTTGAATATTCTTTTGCACAACCTGAATGACTAACAGGAAGTACACCAATGTATACAGTTGTTCAACTTGAAAAAGTTAAAAAAATTCAACATCAATCATAAGTCCATTCTGTATTTGCTATTATATATACTTAATTAATCTGAAATACCTCCTGTAGGGAGTTAAAATGTTTTTCATTCCTGTACAATTATTTCTTATAATTATTCCTTTCCACATAATCATGTCACAAACTGAATGCATTGCAACTACTAACATATAAAGCATCCATTTTTTAAAAAGTTGTTACAGGTGCTACATCCTATTATTGTACAATTCCTGGTCCACATTACATAGGCCAAATATGTAAAGTACTCTCTACTTTATTCCAAGGTTCCCAAGCATATTAGTTTTTGTCTTTTATCTAAACGAAGAACAAGTAGGTGGCTGAAAAAAGTCCTGAATTAGTTCGAAAAGGTTAATTTTATATGCATGTTTAAGCTGACAAAAAAAGACAACTTACGATTTTTGGCTAACTTCACTGTTTCAATACTAATTTTTCTCTGAAACTGGGGCAAAAAGCTGACACAGGAAAACTTTCTGAGGGAAGATGAATTCTGAAAACTTTCAGTTCCATAATGTAGCTTTGCAGACATGTCTCCTACAGCATGCTGTGGAGTATCCCTCTACCAAAGAACATACAATACCTCATGAGAGGTAGAGTCTAGCTGTTGAGCATTGGCAACAGGGAAGTATGAAGACACAAGTTACCCAAACCATACTTCCTATAATCCCATAAACCACCACAGTGATTTAGATTCAAGCAAGGAATAATGGAAAACTCTTTTAAAAACCAATATTTTACACCACCTTTCCTTAAAATGAAAAAAAAGGTCAAGTCATGTTTAATTTGGTAGAAAACACATTTTCTGTAGAAAATTCTGAATTAAAAAGTTTTATCCAGTTGTAATACAAATTTATGAGGCTTGGTTGGGGTTTTTTCCCCCTGCTGGGTCTGTCTTTAGTGCCAGTCCTTGGTCAAGCAGCACACTTGAAAAGCCAGAGCATTTTCCACCTAAGTCGAGCTACAGTTATCTTGACAGCAGATGTCAAGAAAAAATCTGGTGCAGGGAAATCAGAAACATATGCAGAACAAATTTGGGGAAAGACCTTAAGAATGGCAGTGTGGAAACACTTTTAATGACATACTGCAGGAGTGCGGAAAACCGGTAGTTCAAGAGTTTCAACTCACCGACAAAACCAGTAACTTTTGTAAATACAGACATGTCACTTAAGTTCTCTATCACATTTTCCCCAGTAGATTTAGTGGCTGATAGAAGATATAACTACCTAATGAATGCAAATCTCCTTGTAGATTAAAGAAATTACATAATTGCTAAAAAGCATTACTATTACTACAACAAAGACAGTTTATTTATTAAGGTGTTAGAATTACATTAAGACACTATGAGGTCTCATTATTAAAGTGTCTGTAAGAAACCATAAATGGAGCTAACCTCACTCTTTTTCTGCTGCAATGATCAAAATGGAAGAAATTAAAGGCAGAAAATTAGATATTTTTTACATGTATCTAGAAGGACATATGAGGAAGTTCTATGGCATGAAACCCCATTGGGAAATATTTATACTTTGCCGTTTCCATTTCTCCTTTCCTTGCTCTTGGCCTCACCCAGTCATCGCTCTGCTAGTTCTCAGTGTCTGAAGTGACTTCTCAAGAAGCTTTCTAGCTTTACTCCAGTTTTGTAGCTGCTGATGCCAAAACTGTATGTACATAAAGCACGAGTAAAAGTCTGAACAATGTCCACCAAAAGAAATAAACGTATCTTCCCTTCTCCTGTTCTCTTTCCTGCATTTATAAACCCACATACAAATACTGTCTCCTATCCCAATTTCACCATGCTGTTTCTTTCCTCCTTCTCAGTGGTCCACAGGCAGAAAGATATCCTTCGAATGGCAGCATTTTCAAAGAGTGTCCCTTTTGAAGCCATCATTACTGAGCAGTAGACAGAATAAAGCTTTTCAAGTCACACAGCAAAACTTATTAAGAGAGGACTTAGCATGTAAAACTAATGCTCTGTTATGAAACTCAGTCATCTGACATGCTTGCACAGAGCAACCACTAATCTAGCAGAACTCATCACCAGCTTAATAAAAGATAATGATGTATTTTTACTCCATCACACTGAACTGTTTCAGTTTATTTCAGTTTCAAAACAGTAACAGCAGCACACTGTTACCCCTGAATTTTGCTGCCTTGTACTGTAGCTCCAGTCATTTATTCATCAAGGTTTCTTGTTCTCTTAACTGGTTTCACCTGCAGACAGCAAGATGAAATTGTTTAAAATGAATGCTCTGTGATGATATAAGCAGGTGGTGAAAAGCTTTCAGTGTAGGTATCTTCACCATGCAAGCCATAAGAAAAAGGTCAAATTTTGGTCCCACAGCCTTAATAACATTCTTTCTATTGACAAACACAGATTGACAACATTTTTTTTAAGTGTTTTGAAAAGAAGCAACAATCCTAAGTATATGTTGCCTTTGTAAATTAAGTGTTAGAAATACCAGTCCAATAGATGAACACCAGACAAAATGTTCTTTGAAGCACTGTTTTCAAAAGGATCATTCCTTCCCGAGCCACAAAAGCACTGCTGTCCAGCAGATAGAATAATGCCATTTTAGTCATGATGAAACAAGGGCTGAATATAGGAGATATTATGCAAAAAAGTCATTCTCTCTGCCTCACTTCACTACTCTCTGGCTGTAATAACAATCCTTTTTTCAATGGCAGTAAACACAAAGTTAGCTTTCTTTCACAAGGTGTCCGGCACCAGCTACACTGCTGCACTAACACATACAAAGCAATAAGAAATTCTAATGGAGTTACCTGCATGCAGACAGAACTAAGATAAGGAAAATGCAGACTGTGACAATTTAGGGAATTAATCTATCTAAGGTGTATGAATTTCCCTTTATGGTGTTTTATTTTTATTTTTATTTTGTGTGTCTCAGAAAGTAAATTCCATTTTATCTGCATTTTCTATGCGATTCTTCCTTCACTGTAAACTGAAATTTCACCTGACGATGACCCTGCATGAACAATAATGTCATTAATTCAAGATGGCCTTTGTCCTCTCCCTGCTTTTTTTTTTCTTTTTAAACGAATTAGTCCCCACTTTTGTTTGCTGGCTACCACTGAAGATAATGTCATTTTTGAAGCTTAAATTGGGCATTTCAGAGAAAATTATGTAAACAGCAGCAAAAGATGTACACAGGACCCAATTATAAAAGGAGAAACAATGTGAACAGAGAATATTATTCATTCTGTCCCCTAACACAAAAAGTAGGAAATAGCCAATGAAATTATCAGGATCTTAAAAAAAGCAAGTATTTTCCACGGAGTGCATAATGTAAACCTAGAGTTCTTCTTGCTAGGTACTGTAGTAGCAAAAAATGTAGGTAATTTGAAAAAATGGTATTATAAATTCACGTAATAAAGCCCATATAGATACATCACCTAGGTCAGAAAACTTCTAAGCGCAGCACTGGTGGAAAATGTGAGGGTACACTGGAAGAAGCATCACTGTACCCTTCTCCTATGCTCCCTTCCCAAATGTCTGACCACTGCCAGAAACAGGATGTTTCTAAAAGTTAGATGAACAGTCTGACACATTACAGACTTTCTTATATTCTTACAAGATTATAGATATTCACAGGTCATAAAACTAAACAAAAAATAACTTCTGTGACGTGTGTAAACAGCTATGAGACATGTTACTTTCAGAAGATCCTCTAATAGGTTTAAACTGGGGTGGAAAAAAAAAGTATCACCACAGAAGCTTTTCATTTATGCTAGGTCCCAGTGAAAAGAGACCTACAGCAACAGTGTTTTATTTATGTATATGCTGGCAACAACACTTACAAATAATTTATTCATGTTTCAGTGTTTCTCCTGGTACAACACAATTTCATCTAAGGACACTTTGGAAAACTTCACAGAGCAACTAACCACTGTTTGTTTGAAGTGCAGACAGCTCCAGAACTTCTTTTCAACACTCTGTGGTACCACTGAGATTATTTTAACCATAGCAAATGTCACCAGCAACAATCCTCTCTACATAACTTTTTCTCCCCAAAAGAACAGCTGTACAAGACAGTCCCTCTGAAGTCATAACGGCTTTTGGTATACAACACCAATAAACAATCAGAACTTGGTGCATCTATTGAGTAAAAGATACTCTGATAAAAATACACACTGTAACTATACAGGAATTAAAATTTGGTTATATCACAAAAATATAAGCTCACAAAATATATACCATTTCAGAAGGCAAGTTTTCATAGTGGGTGTCACACCAAGAGCCAGTTCTTCAGGAGTGGTAGGACTCACCCATGCTATGTTGAGCCCATGATGTAATAGCACAGCAGGACAGGGAACCAGCATACGAGCTGATTAATTGGGTTGTTTATGTGGAAGACATAGAGATGGTAACAGATGTGAGTTTCCTTTTTGCTGTAACATTGACAACAAGGAGAAGAGACTATAACTGGTGGCCCAGAAGAGAAGTCAGGCCATGGGAAAAAAGTCCATCATTTCCACATTCAAGAAATCAGCTAAATTTAACGTATGTCAATTGAGTCATGTGAAGTCCTTTACTAAAGTACGTAACATCTTAAATCCCCTCCTCTCTTGAGGCGTGAGCAAATCGATCTATCTGAAGAATCTGTGCCTTGTCTGGTCCCAAGACATGCGGCTCTGTAATCTGGCTACTTCCATTCAGCTTGCCTGCCTAACTGTTAGGAGGTCATGGTAGAGGGCTCTACTCCTCAGACTCTGCTCCTTCCCTCTTTGATTCTCATTTTTTCAAGAATGGCAAAAATGTTTCCTGAATTAACCATGATATCAAGTATTACTAAGTGGCTAGCCTATTCCTACTCCTTCCCTGAATCCTCCCTCAAGTGTCTGCCTCCCTGAAACGCAGGGCAATGGCCAAACCAAACCAAATGCTCATCAGTCTGGAGAAGATTTCCAAATACAAAATGGCAACTCATGCACAACTGAAATCAGGCTCCAAGGAGGCGTTTACAAAGCAAAACCAGATTTTAAAAAACAGGTACAGGCACATCTTTTTGTAGCAAATGGTTTACTAATACTGCTGAAGAAAATCTGTGGCCTAGAGACTTGAACTATACTTGTTGGTCTCCCCTGGATGTTTTCACTGTCCTGCTATCTATGCTCATTTTTTCCGGTGGTACTTTCATTTCTAGCTAATGAATTAATTGCCTTCAATTAATTGACAGCAGCTTCATAGTGTATAACCAAAGGATTACAAATTAAATTTTAATTACAGTTCATTGTGGTGGAGAAATTAAGTATAAACATAATCACACTCCATTATAAAGTAAGTACACTAGATATTTTCCAGAACAGATGCATACTGTCCAAATTATAGTCAATTCTGATATACTGTAAACAAGCTAAGACTGATTTATTAAACTGAAAGTATCACACCTCCCACACATAAATGCATGAGACAAATGTTTAAAGCTTCAAATTTTCACAGATGGTAGGAAGAAGAAAACACTCTTATAAGACAGTATTTCATGCCTGCAGTCTTCAGCAGTCACTGGTGTTCCACTGAAAGGAGAACAAAATTCCCAATATGTACCACAGTATCAGCAAAATCACCTTATCGTCACTATGAGTTTGTCTCGACATCATGCAGAACTTGGTCCCTAACAACAGGCTGCCAGGTGCCTAACTCCAAATTGTTAAAATGCAAGTCTGAAAACAAGTTTAATGGTTGTTCAGGATAGAAAATACTCTTCGTAGTAAGGGCATTCGAGTTTGAAAAAAACAGGCTGGGAGAAGAGAGATTAGAGAAGTGGAGCATACCGCTCAGAAAAAGGGTATGTTCATCAGTGCAGTGCCTAGGACAAGACAGCTCTGTTTTCCTGCTAATGTTCTGTGAAACATCACCCACTCTGGGAGAGCAAGTGGAGTATTTTTGGAGGTAGTAGGAGGAAGAAGGATAAAGCACAGACAGTTATCTCCAGAGCAACAATTTTTATTTCTTTTTTCTCAAAAGGTTGACTTCAAAACATCTGATTGCCAACCTAGCCAGGGAATTCAAAAACTTATGTAATAAGTTAAGCCAGAACATTAATTTACTTAGCTCCATTGATTTCAGTAATGGGAGAGGTGAGCTTTTGAGGAGCTGAGAAAGACACCACCTTTCACAACCAACCCACAAGGATACCACCTATAGAATTTGATTCTCTTTTTAAAAGAGTTTATGCATAAACAGCTGGGTAAATCTTTTAACAAAAGAAATAGGATTCATATTTTGAAGTGGCTGACAAATATTTTTCACTTATCATTATTTCACTCCACTGATTATAACTAACAACCTAAAAAGTACCATTTCACCATATGACAGACTTCATGTAAGTGAGTATTCTCAAAATACTCATGTAGGTGAGTTATCTCAAAAATTCTGATTTAAGAGTCCCACCAATGAGGGGCCATCTTTCAGACAGATACAGCACGTGTAGCAGCAACAGAATATAACCCTTCCAAACTATCACGTTGTCTGAATGCAAAAACAAAACAATTTTTCAAAAGTGAGATCTAAAAGAATAGGCAGTGAATTCTTCTGAGTTACGAGATGCAGTCCGGTACTTATTTGTCCTGGGGTCCTTCAAGATCAGTTGTTGCTGATCTGAAAACACTACGAGTTTACTGGTAATAAAATTGCAGATGACACAGAGCTATAACACAATTCATAGGCAAAATTATGTCATATGGATCATTTATTACATTGTGTTCATTCAAATAACATTTTAATATTCAATAAAATAGTGCTAATCTGTAAAACAAGAGGGATATCATCTGAGAAAGCACACTATGAGCATCATTACAGCTGACAAAACACAGGGTCCCAATGCAGCACTACAGCTAATGGATAACAACATCCCTGGGAATATAACCAGAGGAATACCTATCAAGACTGCAATGATGGTAGTACTTGTAGGTATGGAGGTATTTTTGGACAGCATGAGTATTTTCAGAGTGCTATTTCGGGTTCTGATGCTCTGACGGAAAACATCAGAAAAAAAGGAAAAATAAATACATATACAGAAACCACTAGATAATCAGACGACTGTAAATCCTGCCTTACAATGACAGACTTAAGAATCTGTGTCTATCTGATCAAAGCGAAGATTAAGAGGGGACTTGATTACACTATACAAGTACCTACGTGGGAGATTATTGATAGTAGAGAGCTCTTTAATCCAGCCCAAAAGATAGTAACAACATTAAATGGTGGAAAGATTAAGTTAAGCAATATGAAGTAGAAACAAGGTAGACATGTTTAACTGTTAAAATAATTAACCTTGGAAATGTCCTGACTTTAAGTCTATGAATTATACATGACGTAAGACAGCAGAATTTATGACAGTAAAGAGAGATGCCTTCCATGCACCTCAGTTCCAAAAGCTGTGTTTTTTAAAGAAAAGAATCATGCAAAAAGCTTCCTGACTTTCTGGTATAAGTGAACAAAAACCCAGCAACACATTCATTTCATCTGCATTGCTGTAATATTTTATTAATCCTCTGTGTTTATACTGTGTGAGGGTAGCTAAAATTTAGTCTATTTTCCTGCATCCTATTCCGGCACACAAACTCCCTGAGACTCAGCAACATGTTTCTGAATATACAGGTACACGTTACCAGTGATACTGAAATACTGCCTTACAAGACCATCAAATTTTCTACATGTTCTCCAGAAGGAGCAGAACTATTGACATCCTCTCTGTGAACTAATATCATTTACTTAAGTAAAAGGTTGGGCCACTAACTGGAGTTCATAGTAGTGTCACTGATCTTCATGGAAGATTTACGCTGACATATACACAGGCAGGTCAAAAGGAAATACATGCACACATCACAATCAAACGATTGCTGGCAATTTCTCAGGCTATACTGTTGCAACTTTAAATGTATTCATTGTAAGTTTTCACATGGGACCTGCAGTCTATTACAAGATGCTGCTTTATGCACACTGCAGACACTTCACTGTCATTTAGCAGTCTGTTGACAAAAACAAAATTATACTAGTGACATGCAACAAAAATGTGTTATCTACATGATTTGTAAAAAGGAAACCATAATATGTGTACACTTGTGGTGATAAACAGTATGAAAATCGCAAATACAAGGACAGATACTGAACTAATTTAAGGGCTTGAATATTTAATATGTTGCATGACACATGCGCATGTGTATGTGTGGGTGTTGGAGAGACCGAGAGGAGCTGATTTATCCTGTCAGGCTTTCAAATGTTTCCTTCTTTGGATATTTTATAACAAAATGTCACTCTTTAGGGTCAGGTTACTGAGGTCTTATTTAGCTAATATTCTAGGACTGTAGGGAAAACATTTGATGGAAAATATTTGGTCCAGTCTCTGATAGGTGCTGTATGAAGTGAATGAATGAACTGGAGACTGACTGAATGAAATAGGCAGTTTCTCTCTAGTATAGATTTGTTAATAGAAGGGTTTGGACAGAACTAGAACACACAGTGTACCCCAAGGAATTTACAATGTTATCTCTGCCGTACCACAAAAGGCTTTCAAAATACCTTTCAGCTTTCATTTTCTCACGTCCATGTTTTGCATGTTTCTTTCATCTGCAGCCTCTTTAAAGGAAAGGACAAGATTTTATAACAAAAGACTAGTAAACAGTCTGATAGAAGTCAACTCATAAGCTTGCTCGTAGAGCTTAAGTATGTTTATGTAGCATTCACCACCCTTTCATCTGTTTCACACAGAACACTTTAGTAATTCATAATCTTACTTACTCTTTCGCAACATTGTTCTACTTTGCATTATAATCCTTCCTATGTGTTGAGCAGCAGTGTGAGAATGAGAAAATATTCATTTTCCAATGGATGTTTAGTTAAGTTTGATATAGAGGCCCTGTTCTTGCTGCAACACTTAAATAATATATACTGAATCAAATGCTACTATTCCAAATAGAATAGTACACAAACAGAATTCTAAACAGAACTTGACATAAGACCAGAATCTCTGATGGGTAAAGAAACACAGGCCAGCATTTCCAACCAATCTTCGTATTTGTAAGTCTATATACGAGCCATCAAAGAGGAAAACACTTTTTTTCACTTTTCACCTTTTTTCCCATTTCTTGCTAAGTTTCCTTTCAGCACCAAAGCATCTCCAGATTTCTGAAGTCATCACTCAGGACCTTATCAGCAGTTCATGTATCTGGAAGATAATTTCTATCTTTCATGAGATTACTTAAGAGGATGCCCGAAAAAGCATGAATTTTCTGTTCAGAGAATGGTAGAATGTGCATGTTGGGGATGTGATCTGTAATGCTCTTCAGTGTGGATTTCATATGACTTAATAAGAATATGACACTTTTTGAAATAGCTCTTTTATTCAGATCTAACATTTAAGAAACATACACAACCAGAACAAAAGGAATATAATAATGGCTGTACTTTGCCAGATCAAACATCTGTCTGTCCCAATATTTCACCTCTGACAGATGACCAAGGAAAGTATTAGAACAAAGTAACAATATAGGTGATACAGGCCACACCTCGAATCCTGTGTGCCGTTTTGGGCCCCTCACTACAAGAAAGACATTGAGGTGCTGGAGCGTGTCCAGAGAAGGGCAATGAAGCTGGTGAAGGGTCTGGAGAACAGGTCTTACGAGGAGCAGCTGATGGAACTGGGGTTGTTTAGTCTGGAGAAGAGGAGGCTGAGGGGAGACCTTATCACTCTTTACAACTACCTGAGACAAGGCTGTAGTGAGGTGGGGGTCAGTCTCTTCTCCCAAGTAACAAGCGATAGGACAAGCGGAAACGGCCTCCAGTTGCCCCAGGGGAGGTTTAGATTGGACATTAGGGAAAATTTCCTTACTGAAAGAGTGGCCAGACATTGGAACAGGCTGCCCAGGGAAGCGGTGGAGTCACCGTCCCTGGAGGTGTTCAAAAAACGTGTAGATGTGGCACTTCGGGACATGGTTTAGTGGGCAGGGTGGTGTTGGGTTGACGGTTGGACTTAATGATCTCAGAGGTCTATTCCAACCTAATGATTCTATGATTCTATACCTGCCCATCACAGACTCCCCCAGCTGTCAGCAATCTGAGACTTAAGGGCTTCCTCAGCCAAAGGTGATATCATTGTGTGTAAAACTCCAATATAGTTTTGTTCTGTGAGTTTATGAATCACTTTTGCATCTACACAAACATCTGCAATATTCTGTGGCAATGAGTTCCACACACGCATTGTGTAAAAAAGTCCATCCTTTTGTTTTCACCCTACGACCTGATGTTGATAATTCCTAAATTTTATACCTTAAGAAACAGTTCATGTTCTTAGTTCATTTTCTCTGTGCCACCCATGATTTTATAGACCTTTTCATAGACTCTAGTCTACTTAACAGCTTCTTATATGGAAGGAGTTCCTTTGATCATCCTTGTTGCCCTTCTTTATGTATTCTTGAGTTCTTGATATTATTTTCTAAAGAGGAACAGAATCGTGTATATTATTCAAGATGTAGGAGCACTACAGGTATGAACAGCGGCACAATGATTTCTGTTCCTTGTTCTAAACTCAGTTCGTTGTTCTCTGCTTTTTTCCTCATAATTCCTTACTCTTACTTTTTTCCTAATTATTCCTCTCATTTGCCCTCTGCTCACCTTTGCGCTGACATTTTTACAACTATATATATTAACTCCAAGCCCTGTTCCTTGAGAGGCAATAGCTTGTCATTTGCTAACTTGGTGTTGTGAAATCCTTCTGTAGCTCTTTGCAATGAGCTTTCATTTTTGCTACACTGAATAATGCAGTACTATCAAAAACTTTGCCATTCCACTCCTTACCCTCCTTTCCAGTATACTTCTCCAAATACCAAGCAGTATGGACACCAGCACAGATCCCTTTAAACATAACTAATAATCTCCATTTATTCTTAAAACTGATAATTTATTGCTACCCTTTGCCTCCTAGCTTTTAACAAGCTGTTCACCTCCGAACACATCTTTAATCCTGACCAAGATTCTTGAAAGACTTAGATGAGAGACATGTTGAAAGACTTGGAAATTCAAGGAAGTTATACCACCTGGATTTATTAGTGTACATATTCAGTGATGCCTTAAGGACTAACAGATTTTTGTAAGGCACGACCTCCCCCCCAAAAGGATTCTTTTAGAGTCATCTTTAACACAGCATATTTATTTACAGTTCACTGATCCTACTAGCCTGTCCAGTAGGGAAATCAGACTTCTGCATCTATGGTTTCCCTGTTTCCCCCAAGCGCATTATAAAGGAGTAACTGCAAAACTGCACAAAAGTTTATGTTTATACATAAATTTTAAGTTAGTTTAACTTTTGAACTGTGCACCCAAAACTTTTCCAACTGCAGAAACACACTCCGTCTCCAAAGCATGCTTGGTGAAATGGACAAAAATACAGGAACTACACAGCCCAACTCTTCAGAACCTTTTCAGAAGTTTTAGAAAGTGCTACCCTGCATTCTAGTATCATTTACTGTTCTTATAAAGTACACTCCATCTGTGAATCTGCCAGCCTGTCTAGTGTGACATTAGAGATGAAATTATACATGCTTCCTCTGAAGGTGTATCTTTTGTCCTGTTTCCACTACCTCATCTAGAAACAAAAGATGTATCTTTTAAAAGTTACTATCTATTTGCCAGTACCTCACTAACAGCTTTTATTAGTGACATCCAAAAATGACAAAAACCCACAGCCCTAGCTGCCCTGTTTCATGGTGGCAATGCTGTTCCATGAGATTTCAGACCAGAAGGTAAGACTAAACAGATCTTGTGAAGATACTTGGAAGAATGTCAGTAAATGCTGGATGTTAAAACAATGAACTCTTAAGTCAGTCAGGAACCTGACAGAACACTGAATTTTCAACGAGTTTAGTAATAGGCACTTTTATTTCTTAATTCAGCAAACAGGAAAAAGTACTGTCTACTATAAACCAAGAAAAAAAAAAAACAAACCAACAAACAGTTGCTATTGAACAACAAATGATCTCAGCAGGCAACAACGTAATTTCCCATAACTGTAAACAGCTTCAAAAGGCCTTATGTAAACACCATGATGGTCACTAACTCAAGGGATGAAGGAAGCACAATTCTATGTGAAACAAGCCATCATAACAGGAATGCTTTTAATCCAAAAGTAACTACCACCTCTACAGTTCGTTACTAGCACATGCAGTGCCAGCACATGGGATGCAAACATCCCCCCTGAGCTTTGCACTCCTGCCTGCACTTTCTCAGTCCCTCCTACACAAATCCTTTTGCTGTCCCCTGTTCATGCCACACAGCGTTCTCACAAGACAGTCAGCTGATGGGCACTGGGGGCATTTGACTTGCAATGTGCTGATTTCAGTATTTGATGGAAACAATGAGTCACAAGGAGTCAACCACTATGCTTTGCCTCCACAGCACTCATCTGTGCAGCCTGCCAGGTTCATTAGTCTCCCTACTCCCATCTCTCAGCTCTTTCCTGAGGCTCCAGGAGTAGCTCATGACATACCATGGACTCTAGCAGCACACAGATGACACACACTCTCCTTCAAAACACACGCATCTCTCTTACAGAGGCCAGAAGAGGTTCAACCTGGAAGTCCCTCTGGCCATAGAAAAAAACAGAAGAAAGGAATACAGTTGCACAGTGAGAGGTGTATCCTGGCACCCACCAAGGCAAACTCAACTGTTAGATGAGCACTGATGGAAGTAACTGAAATACGAAGGGTTTCAAGTGCCTCAAACACCTTTTCTTTCAGTACGTCTCATGGCTCAAATACTTCTTCTGTGTGACTAGGGGTCATGCTAAGTGTCGTATTCTGTACCTCTCTCCTCATATGTGAGGTGTCAAAAGATCACACTGTTTCACTCAGGTTGTCAGCACAGGCTGCGGGAACATGGAGTTCTGGAGCAGCGTAGTTGGTTATCAAGGTGGCAATTGCCTTAGATGGTGCCAACTTAACCTTCAGGATGAGCTTGGAGAGGTATATTGTCCTGTGTACTTCCAAGCGCAGCACTGTACTCAAAAATGTCTAAAGGAATAAACGGCAACAGGTACTAGACACCACAGGGTCAATTGTCTCTATATGAGGAGCAGTTTAGAAAGGTAACAGTGAAATGACCATTAGTAGCAACTGGTATTTTTATTCAAAAATTCTGTGTAAAACCGTATTTATCAGGGCTTTTTTCAGTGCTTTTCCAAATGCCCACAGGTAGTGAGAGAAAAATCAAAGTGTATATTAGAACGGTCTCATACACTGCTTATACCGGGAGCAATGCTAGCTAACTGAGGGGTGCCTGTGAATGACAGACCGCACTAGAGCAGGGACGCAGGCCAAAAGTTGCAGGGAAATGTGCGGCTAATTTGCATCAACAACAGAAGCACTATGCAGAAGAACAGAAATCATTTTACCTTTAAACACAGCATTGGTAAGACTGATATCAAAATGCTGCATGCAGTTCTGGAGTCCACATTTTTAAAGCATGTTGAAAAACTGTGTCAAAAAAGGACTGAAGAAAAGACATACAGTGAGTTCTAAAACTTACCTATTTAATTGATTAAAATAGGACTGAGAGGTGACCTGTTCACAGCCTACACATATCTTCATGGGAAAAAAAAGAAAGCACTGGTGACAGAAAGACTCTTTAATCTATTATGGAAAGGTATAAAACCATCATGAGTCAGAGCTGGAAACATTCACACCAGAAAAGCAGTACAACAGTTCTCAGATCAGCTTACCAAAGGAAGCAGCAGATTCACTGTCCATTGACATATTTAGTACTTTAGATCAAGAAGGTTTTAGAGCTGCAGATTCTCACTGAGACGGCAGAGTGTTTATATCCTAGTGCATGTTATCAGCTGAGGGCAGGAGTCTCTAGGGTAGTATATTTGGCCCTGTAAAACTCACTAATATTCAAAACCAGGTGATGTTAAATGCCCCCCAACACACAGACAGGCAGACTGGATAAAGAGTAAATAACATCTTCACAGAAAAAGCTTGGAGGACTGAGAACTAAGTTCGTCCCTAAGAGCAGGTTAAAGGAGGGGTTTCACCTGAATTACAGACTGCAATATAGTGAGAACTCTGTGACTGGGCACTTGTACCCAGATAAATGCCAGGTATACGAGAAGCAGGGAATTGGATATACAACATCCTCTTCTAACATTTCATTAGTAAAAATACAGCCTGACACTTAATCAATCCCTGTCCCTCTTCATTTATCTGGGAAAGACTTTTATCAGTATAAATCAGACTTGGATCCATCCTGCCTTTCTACCCACCTGTTTGACTATGTTGCACGAACAAGGAAAGAGCAAGCGCGACAGAGAATATTCCTCTACGGTCTTATAATACCTAGATGTACAGTACCTTGTCAACAATGACAAAGAATTATTACAGGGACCAAAACCGCTCACTGGGCTCAAAGGATTATCAACTAATCAGAATAAAAGCAGTTTTCGAGTTTCATTACATGTACATGAAATCACAGTTTAAGCAGGCACAAAACATTGGTGCACAGCAATACTTCTCCTGGTTTACATTAATTTACCTAAATAATAAAAGAAAAGCAGTTCTCTGTGGACTTCTGGGATCATACGAAATTACACTTATAAAATAGGTGTTTTGCAGAATGAACTGCTAGGAGGACTTCTATTTAAAGCATGCAATCTACTGAATCCCTGAGTTACTCTAGTTTTGATCTTTATACCACAAGACAGAAGGGACTCAAACAAGTCTCCTGTTTGACAGAGGAAGAGAAAAGACAGAAAAACAGTCCATTGTATGTTCAATTGCCTCAAACATACCTCAGAATTGACAAAGCATTAATGTAGAGAGTTTATTTTGAGTCTCAATGAGAGGAATCAATTATCCTGGGTAGTTTCCATGTAATCTAAGGATATGAGCAGGTCAATTTGATCCTTTTCATACCTACCCCAATAAACTTTAATTTCTTTTTGGTGGTTTATTATAGCAGTTTTCTCCTTGAAAGTAAAGAACAACTGAACTGATAAAAATCAGTTGGCTTTAATTAAAAGTACTGAAGGTTAAGCTGGTAACAAATCTTAAAAATCATTAATTTAATATACTTAGCACAACCATTTGTTTAAGTCAGTACAGTAGGTTCCAATTAACATTTTTAAAAGTATACTTTGTGCCATATTCACAGAAGTAGAATAGCTATTGGTAGGGTGACAAAAAAAATTCTATATCTATATTTGCTGTTTGTGAGCCTACTGCAAATTCAGATGTTCTACAGGATATTCTTAGTGCTGCTGCAAAGGTGCAGGCACGTATTTTTCAATGACACTGGAAAATAACAAGGCCAAAAATCAGGAACAATAAGCTCAATCATAAGCAGCCTGAAAAGGAAAAATCCCACCCCCTAAGGACAGAAATCATTTTATCTTTGCCTTGAGCGCACACTCAATCCACCAATAAACTCAAGACTGATAAGTGGCTCAGCTGTTACCTATACTGATACCTTCCTGAATAAAACTGAGACAAAAGAGAGGAGTTGAGTCATGGTGCAGCTGCAACACGCAGCATGAAACTAGTCCCAGCTGAACTGCACAATTGCGAACAGTTATCAGCACACAGCAAATTAGGTGGGATTAATAAATTATTCTATCAAATAGATGCTGTAATTAAATAACAGCATTTAATTGGTATGTGATTTATGTAGATAAAAGCATTCAGATGTGTCACCTGTAAGCTCTGCATTAAAGAACCGTATATGTAGACATGTTGTATCCTGATGAAACATTAAGCCAAGAACCCTGAATTTGTGAAAAATAATGTAATACTTTGATTATCACCATTTTTATACAGGAAACAAAAGCTAGCACTCTGGATCACTTATTTTAAATTGCACCATAGCTCTAAGTATCTCAATATATTTTTCTGTATACATTTAAAGACAGATTTTATAAAGCCTTTCTATTTTTTCCATTACCTATGCATGTATCACATACCCAGCAAAGATTACCTTGTGATTTAGAGTGGGTTATCTGGCACCTGAGTTACTAATTCCTAGCAGTTGACTCATGGACAGACTCAGTGTACTTTGCTCATGTGAGTACCAGTTCAGAATAGGTTGTTCTACTGGTTTAAATGAGGTTATAGGACGGCTAAGGCATTCCCTGAGGAAATCTATACAACAAAATCTGACTTCAAATCCAGCCTTGCCTGTTCAGAAGCTGCCATTCTCAGTAAGTCAAAGTCTGGAATCTTTCTTAGTAAAATTTCCATGAAATACATTTCACAGATGAAATATTCCTAGTTATGTGTGAAGGAACTGATCAGGCTACCGAAAATCATTTTTGTTTTACTCAGTTTCCCAAACATTCAGAGTAAAGACCAAACGAACTCACAAAGTAGTATTTTATGCACTGCACTGAATCCCTGATCAGAGAAGCAACTTTTGACATATATAGCAATATCTCATCCGTCACTCATCTACATACATAAAGATCTTAGTACAACATATGGATAACAACTTCCCTTAACAATTATTTATTAATTAGACAAATGTGAGTAATGCATAGATTTCAACATCCGAAAATGTGCAGATGGCACTGTAAATATGTATATAGTTTACAGTCAATATAGTCTTTTGTGGGAATTCAATAATACCCTGTTCTGCACATTTTTGTCTCTTCATTCAAAAACTCATGAAAGATGGAAACAGCATATGTTTCAAATGCTTTTTTATATCTTGATGCATTCTAGAAATGACAAAAGACATGAGGGGTAACTTTAAAGGTATTGTTAATTCCGAATATAACTTCAATTACAACTTATGTCTGGCAAGTAAATCAGGTCTCATTAAAAGGCAGATTACAAATGTTTAGCCACAGTGCCCTCTAGCTGTCGTGATTCTGATTTTATAATTTCAATATAGTTTTCCATACACAGAGTAAAAACTCCCTGGATGAACCACCAGCTTTATACCAGTATGAAATGAATCCACACTTCCGCTACAGAGAGTACAGTCATCACTACCTGTGATGCATCAATCTGGTTTTATCATGATGACTCACCCATCCCATCCCCAAAACAGCATCTCTAACATCCAACAAACAAATGTATTTTTTTATTGAATTTCCCAGTCTGAAAAGTAGAGATCAAAAAAACAGTCTGAGGAAAGTAAAAACGGATTCAACTTTTTTGTTAAGACCCAAACAACCTCAACAGAAAGAACGGGTTTCTATCTTTCACTACCTTTTTCTCTTGTGTGCAATCTACACTATCTGTTTTGAATCACAAAGCAGCAGTAACAGCGGTAGATCTGGGCTGACCTGAAAAGGTAGGCTGTTAGATAAAATGTGAAGTCCAGGCTCTCTTCTCGGATGGCACCAGTCAGTTGCAAACAGCAACAAGCAGTTTATGACGTGTTTTTCTAATCCAACTGGCTCAGGGAAGTGCTGGGTCACTTTTCAAAGTCTATGTCTTTCAGGAACGCTGATGCACACTTGTTTTTCTCTTACTCCTCCCTTCTCTTGAGGCTCAATATTTTGCAGGCTTAAGACCTCTTAAACCATAGCCTCCAAAAACCTACTAAAACCTGATGTACTTGGTGTGTTACTTACTGCTTCACAACTGCATTCCCTGTAACAAGGTACACTTAGCTTCTTCATTAACCTTTAATGGACAAGATGACTTAGGTACAAGGAATTTTTTAACAGTCACTTTTGTTTCTAAAAAACACCAGACAATTGCAGATCTCTACAAAATGAAGATCTGTCTAAACTATTCTGCAATGAACCATCTTCAGCAGCGTGCCCTTACTCCTGCAATCCTGAAGTCTGATCAGTGCTTTTGACAAGGCAAAGTCCCTTCCCTGCCTTTCTTTTCCTAGCCCAGTCTTCCTCCAACATGTGATAACAGATAGCCTCTCTTCACTGTTCCTTCAAATTCACTCAGTCTCTTCACAAAAAAATCCACGGTTGAGAAAACTCAAACCTTTGCCTCCAAAAAGGGCTCTGTTTAAAATCCCCTATCTCTTGGCATAAGTCAATAGATAAGAGGCATTCACAGCTGATACTACATTGTTCTTCACCAGCTCCACAGATATGTATGTTCAACTAAATGTCAAGTTTCCATTAACAAAAAAGATGCTCACTTTATAATGATAGAAAGGGTAATGAAAATAAAGGTTAAAGTCAAGAACTGAACAGAGAAATCAAAATGTTAGCAAGGTATAATTTGTGATCTCATGCAACTATAAATTAGTATTAAATATAAATAATATAATAATATAAAATATAATAAATAATATAAAGTAGATTAATGTGGAACTATACTGATGCTAATCCAGCAAAGGAGGGTGACAGGCAGTAACCTTCAATCTAGAGAGGAAGCATGTTACTATTAAAGGTAATAGTAAAACCCTTAATAACCCTGACAACTACACAGTTTCGCCTGTAAGTGTCACAAGGCAACAAGAGGTCTCATGAGTATGGGCCAACTGCCCAAAGTGTGAGCATGACTCTCATAGTTTCTTTGTCTCAAAAAATTTTCTTTGGAAAGTGGCATACATGCGGTATAAGCATCCTGCTGACCACCCTAAACCCTGCAGGACTGCTGCCAGCCTTACTTTTTTCCTCAGCCTCCTTTTGATAAAAAGTGATGGGATTTCCTGCTCACTGTGGAAAACCAGGAGCTCTACTGAGGCATCATTTCCTTTTTCCTGGTCCTATGGTATTCTGAGAGTGTTTGCAGCTCCTGCATAAAGCCAGATGGATGACACACTGGCAAGAGTATCTAAGCTTTTAAATTAAAAAAAATACTTTTGATTTGTTATTTGATTCTATAATTTGCATATTTGTGAATTTTACTTCCAGACTTTTCCTCGATTGTTAGGGACGTTTTAAGAGACAAATCTTGATCCCTTCACTTCAGCAGAAAGACTCCTGATTTATTATGGTATTACAGACGCTCATGCAATTCTCAGATCAGCCTCTAACCTCTAGAACAGAATCTAGCTAGAAGGTGGCAACCATAATATAGGCTGGTTCAAATGCCATGGAGTCTGCTTAAAATGAACAATGACTCTGGTGATCTGAAGCCTCTCACTGGGAATTAGGGATCTCCAACCAGACCCTTAGACATTCCCAGGGCACCCTCAAGAGACATGAAGCCTCTCTTCCCCAGCCACTGTGCTTTTGTTTGAAATGGTAAAAATTTAGTGGGAGGAAAGGTGGAATTGGAAAACCTAGGTTAAGAATCACAGAGGTCCTAGCAGCATTTTAAATCTTCTATCCCAACCTACTGTAATTTTTACCGTATAAATCCTGAGCATAAGTTTATGGTAAATAAAAAAAATTAATTCTCTATTTACAGCCATTTTCACTCTCTTCTCATTTTAAAATGAAAAGAAGCTGGAACCAGTAATACCAGACGGGCACATACAATCACATGCAATGTTCATCGCTACAGAATTCAAGAAACCTCTCTGACATTGTGTGCACTCTGCTTATTTACTGCCTGTGAATCACTTCATTTATGCAGCTGCAACATAAGGCAAAGCAGAATAGGGAGAACCTGGATCCTAATATCCACTGTGTGGAAATATCCTGGGGCGTGGCCTGTCTCCTGGACACAGGGTGCTTTCAGCAGTAGGTTAAAAACAAGGTTTTACTCCTTAACCCTGCCAATATGAGAACTGAGCATTTACTCTCCATTTCTTGGAGGAGAGAGACAATTTTTACTTGAAAGAAAACCCCAAACCGAAATATCTAAAAAGATGGATGTTTCCGAGTAACAAGAACAGATCATAGGTGGATTGGTTGTGGTGGTGTTACGCTCTAGGTTATTGGATTTTGATTTCAACTTACTGCCAGGAATTTTTTGCTGTATTTTCTCCATCCTAACTTACATTCACGTTTTTGTATGCGTATATCGGACCTCATGTGATGCATCCCAGAGTCCTGAGGAAATTGCCTGATGTAGTTGCCAAGCCACTCTGTGTTACTTGAAAAGCCATGGCAGTCAGGTGAAGTCCCTGGTGACTGGAAAAAGGGAAATGTTGCACCAATTTTTAAAAACAGTAGAAAGGAGGACCCTGGGAACTACCAACCTGTCAGCCTCACCTCTGTGCCTGGGAAGATCATGGAAGAGATTGTCCTAGAAGTTATGCTGAGGTGCATGGAGGACAGGAAGGTTATTAGAGACAGCCATCATGGCTTCATCAAGGGCAAGTCCTGCCTGACCAACCTAGTGGCCTTCTACAATGCAGCGACTGCAAGGTCCTGCACCTGGGTCAGGGCAACCTCTGGTATCGATGCAGGCTGGGGGATGAAGGGATTGAGAGCAGCCCTGCAGAGAAGGACTTGGGGTTACTGGTCGAAAAGCTGGACATGAGCCAGCAATGTGCGCTTGCAGCCCAGAAAGCCAACCATATCCTGGGCTGAATCAAAAGCAGTGTGGCCAGCAGGTCGAGGGAGGTGATTCTCCCCCTCTACTCCACTCTGGTGAGACCCCACCTGCAGTACTGCATTCAGTTCTTGAGTCCTCAGCCAGAAAGACATGGACCTGTTGGAGCAAGTCCAGAGGAGGGCCACAAAAATGATCAGAGGGATGGAGCGCCTCCCATATGAGGACAGACTGAGAGTTGGAGTTGTTCAGCCTGGAGAAGAGAAGGCTCTGAGGAGACCTGAAAGGCTGCAGCCTTTCAGTACTTAAAGGGGGCCTACAGGAAAGATGGGGGCAACCTTTTTAGCAGGGCTCATTGTGATAGGACAAAGAGTAATGATTTTCAACTAAAAGAGGGCAGATTTAGACTAGATATAAGGAAGAAATTTTTTTATGATGAGAGTGGTGAAACACTGGAACAGGCTGCCCAGAGAAGGTGGTAGAAGCCCCATCCCTGGAAACATTCAAGTTCAGGTTGGACAGGGCTCTGAGCAACCTGACCTAGCTAAAGCTGTTCCTGCTCATTGCAGGGGGGTTGGATTAGATGACCATTAGAAGTGCCTTCCAGCCCAAACTATTCAATGATTCAATGATTCTATGACATGAAAACTGTTTTAGCACAGAATGCTCTGTAGTGGGTAAATTTTGTGAGAAAGTCATTTTTAATTATCAACAATATAACTCTGAAAAAGACTAAAAGATGCCTTTGCAACCTCACATGCTACATGTTGCTACACATGACTGGAGACTAAGAGGAATATTTTCAGCCCTGGAAACTTCCAGGCTATTGTGCAAGGTTTCTTTTTTTCTGTCCCTGAGCCAGTCTGGCAAGCCTCAGTACTAAGCCCAAGAAGCACAGTACACGCAGGTCACTAACAGCTGGTGTCACAGAACCAAAACTGCAGGTTTCTGCCACTGCTGCCGCACTGCTCAGGGGTGGATCTGCTGTATGGGGAGGTGTCGGGGAGTTCACACGGTACTGGCCTTCACTCCTCTAAGACGAGAACAAAAGCCCTGTGCAAGTTCCCCCACTGTGCTTTACACAGAGCGGGGTGTCATCCTCCTGTTACTTCAGACGGCTAAGTGCTAAAGGAATATTCCCTTGCTTAGCCTCACAAGAATTTTCAGGCTAGAAAAAAGGTTCTTTTGATTCTATTCTCATTTATTCATCACTGAAGAACTAATTGTAGGTGTCAAACGCTACTGTTACCTAGCATCGATTTATGTTCTGAGTTACCATTATGTGTCAGATAGACTGGAGGTATTACAATGGGTCACCTGAAAGAAGAAGAAGCTATTGTGTATCTTTACTCTGTTTTTCAGAGCATGTGTCACCGAAAGCCATTTTATCACAATTCTTTTTACAGGTTGCTTCCATCTAGATAGGTTCTAACTGTGTCATTTTCAATGTTTCATTATAAATTTTACAACCAGTGGTGCTCTCCAACACAGTCATGCTGATTCTTTTTTACAGTAAAAATGTCTCTAAAAATAAATTCCCAGCCTACATTTTGCTAGGTGAGCATTGGTAAGTGGCAAAATATTTCTAACCTATCTGCACAGCACTCAATAATTTTCCGTAAGAAGTCTTCGCATGGAAAAATTTTTGCATTGGAAAATGTTTGTATCCTAACTTACATTAATCTTTCTGCATGCATATAAGAATCCTACTTTGGCAGGCAATTTTGGCTACTTCCTAGCTCATTCATTCCTAAATTAGTGAAGTGTATTAAAAGTTTTAATTTGGGAAAAAATTAAAAAATCTTTAAATAATAGATTCCCAGTAATGCTTTTAGGCAAAAGCATATGTCTTTAGAATAAAAAAAGAACCTTTTCATTTTTTTCAAAAATAGCCATATATCACTAAAATTCCTCTGTCTCCACATATACATATAGTTATCACAAACAAACACAACCAAGAGACCCTAAAATATACTGTCCATTCCTCCTTTCACAGAATTTCCCTACAGAATGGACAAGGTAAACACCTCAGTGAATGTAATTGCATTTTGTCTGAATAATACTGAAAATTTCATGTTAATTATAATGCCTTAACTCTAAATTTAATTGAACAACAGTAACATGGAGAAAGCTGTGGGTACATTCATTATAAAAAGTTCTTTTCATTCATTTAGCTATTTTTTTCTGCTATCTGGTACAGCCACAAGTACTTATTTGTATATTATTCAAAATGATCTTTGAATTCTTGAAAAATTTTGGACTGATTGTTAACTGTTTACAGCAAGCATTCAATGTTTTATTCAAAATAATAACTGCATTAATTTGCTGTAATGTGTTTTGGCTACTTATTTGAGCGTGATGTTCCTTTGGGTGCTGAAACTACATAATAAACAGTTTTGGCACAAATATGAAAAAAACCAAAAAGGTAGTAAGTCCTGTCTCAAAACTTTGCATTCTGTTGCTGCACAGCAAATAAAAACATTGACTTCAAAACCTATAGATGAGCGCAGTGGGGAAAAGGCTTAAAATGTATTTCTGCAAAGAAGGCTGAAGAAACTCTAAGACACTATTTGTTGCTTACCAGTAAAAGAAAGCAGGGTGTTGCAGCTATTACCAAGCAATGATTCTGGATCATCCAGTGGGTATTCTGACTAAAAAAGTCAAGATTTGGCATGAAGACTCACAGAGAGAAGAAACAGCAAATGTATCTGAGTAATCAACTAAAAAAAGAAATTAAATAAAGCAAGAAAGCCTTTAACCTTCTCAGTACTTTTTGTAGACTAGATTTCCTTTATCAAATCTCAAAAATTTCTCCTCCCTCCTCAAATTTACTGTCTTTTTTCCTGTTGGGAGGCTAGCGATGAAGGTTTCTCCATATTATGAATATTGCTTAGAGAAGACTAAGGATTCAAGTCCAAGTCCATAGTAAAAATACCGCTGGTTTCATTTTAGACTAACTCAGGTAAGTATCAATTAGAATAATGCAAGTAACAGGAATGAGACATGCTATTGCTCTACCATTTTAATTTGTGCCCTTTACTGTCTGTTAAACTATTTCCAATCTCTCCATGACATTCAAGGAAATCAAAAGGTTTGTATCAAACAAGTAGCTTTTCAACCATTTTTCTTTTACTGGAATATACCTGGTTTTTATAAAAACTCAAAAACTGTGCACAGCTTCCATCTCACAGCCAAAGTATTAAAGTTTGGATGAAAAAATAATCTCTAGTTTGGGTGAAAAAATAATAAAATTTTGATCAAAAATACAAAATTTCTACATTAAAAAAGTGGTCAATTTTTAAATTGAATTAAACATTTAAAAGTTCACATGTACAAGCACATCTCTTAATCTGCTGATTTGCAGAGTTACCAACATATTAATGAACAGGTGACACCTATAAAGCCAGGTACCCTGTTTTTAAAAAACCTGTAGTAATCCTGCAGGTTAATCATTAAAGCACAGTTTTAATTTACATCACACTTACAGATTCTCTTTAAACAGTCCTAGAACACATGCAATTGCTGAAAAATGAAGGCAAATATTTTTCAAATGGACAACTTGTTTTTGTCACAGTTGTAGTTCTAGAGTGATTAGTGGTTATAACATTGGCTAAAGCTACAGGGAGACATGTATTATCACTTGCTAAACTCAGACATTTCTACAAAAATGTCTGCGCAGTGATTTTTCAAGATGACAAAATATCTTTTACAAACGCATGGACTTTTCAGGGGGACTGCAATCATAAACACTTAAACAAACTCAAGTCATATTTTCTCTGAAAGTAAATCTGGTCTTTCATTTTCTTCCATTTTCTCTTGTGCTACTAACAGATGAAGAAAACAGAAAATTTAGATTGCTCTCTCTACAAGAGCAGTTTAACCACCAGCATTAGGGCCATAACCTGTCAAGGAGTACCTCAAGTGCTCAATTTCACTCACACAAGTGGTCACATTCAAATATGAGGCATTAAATGCACCCAGGGCCGTCAGAAGTGTGCTACAAGAGACTGTTATCCCAGGTGTTACCCTGTGGGAGCTGAAAGCACGACATGGGCCAAATTTATCTGAGTCACATCAGCTGCTGCTACTGCTGCTGCCAGAGAAAAGCAAAAGCCTACAAAATCTCTTCCTGCACTTTCCAAGCCTTTCTCTTCTCTGCCATGGCTTTCATGTTCAGCAGTCTCAATCACAAGCGCACCCTCCACTCCAGCAGCCTAACAAGGCTGGGGAATAGGCTGCCTACCCATCTGCTGCTACCACCTACCTCGTTACTGGCAGAGATGCTAGGGACAGGTGGGCTCTCTGCTCCCCAGTTCTGTTAGGGTGATAAAAAAAGAGAATACAGCAGCAGTACCTAGAGCAAGCAAATGTCTCACTAGGGTGGCAGCTCTGCTACATGTTTTTCCATTCCAGGTACTTGATGTCTTCAGGGTTTTCAGCCAAAACGAAGGAGGATGAAAAGTGCCAGGAAGCATTTTCCTTCTTAAACCCCCTGCTTTTTACAATATTGCTTATTATTAAATTTCTATTTATTGAAACTTTATCTCAATGACCTCCTAAAAGCAAACGGAAGAAATAAAGACAGGAATGGACCAGCTCCTCAGCTAGTGGAAACTAGCAGTAGTTCCCCTCAGACTGCCCTGCAGAAGATAAGCCCCAATTCTAGTTTCATTTCTTGCAAAAGAAAAATCTCTTAATAGTCCAGATTACAGCTTTACAGATTTCCTAGTTCATGGTGAGAAGAGATGACCTGAGGACCTAATTTCCTATACAAGAGACACTACAATCTCCCCGATCATCCTGATAGGCCTATATCCTAACAGACCTCAGGAGGTGTCTTTGGACTTCCAGCCTTCTACATCATGATTAGCCATAAACATATGGCCTCACATCATAAGCTGCAAACAGAGGGTAACCCAGGCTATTTTTCCCTTTGGAACTCAACAGCCTGGATCAGAGAAAAGCATTTTTCAGTTTTCAGGAGACTCAACTAGTGTTTGTCGTGGGCAAAGAAAACAAGACACGTGGGCAGCAGCAATGCTATGGTTCCTGAAGTGGCAAGAGGGCTGATGGAGCAGAGTATTTTCATATAATCCTAATGGATAATGCCACAGTGACAATGTCAGAGTGTGATTAAGGGAAAACACTCTCAGTGGCTATACGTCAATACAATCCAGAGTGGTATGAAATAAAAAAAGTAATGTTGTAGCCATTACTTCTGCCTTCAGAAAGAAAAAAACATGTTAGTGAGGGCCCACAGGATGGGCAGAAGAAAAATCTGCCTTGTTATCGTATTTGTGATGTGAACAGAAACACTTCAAAAATGGCCAATTTTTACTACGCCATCAAAAAATGAACAAGTTCCATCATGAACTCTTTCATATGCAGTTTCATATTAATACAAACGTATTAATTGACATTTTGAATATTGTAAATGGTGTAATTTTCTTACTTTAAACAAGCACAATATTTCAAAAAAAGAAGAAAAGGAAATGTGAAACACGTTATACAGCACCATAAATTAATCTCTGCATAAGGTTTAACTACATTGTGCCATAATCAATTTATCTAGCCAACTATCCCTAGCACTGGAAAGGATACTTATTTGAAAGGAGGAAAGGGGAACCAGTCTATACAGCCCTAAGACATTCCCAAAGTCACATCAGTGTCACCATGGCGACACCACAGGACAGCTGTGTCACAGCCACAGGGCTACTTGCTCCAGGCTACTTGTCCAACCCAGTGCCAAAGGGGTTGGACTCCGCCTTTGTCTCTTGCATGCTTTTCCCACTGCAGCCTCTAGCATCCTTTATATTTGCTGTTCTTAGCTGATTCTGGCTGTGTTCAGTGCTTACAGCTTTTCCCTCTGGCATCTCTGATCAGTGACAAACTTCTTAAAACCAGAGGCATTAATTTTAGCAATAGGAAAAAAGCTCTGAGAGAAAGGGGGTTTATAACTGTGCTACAAGTATAGTTCTTACTTAAACACAAGTACTTGAGAATAATTCAGGCAGTACACATGACAAGTACCTAACTCTCAAGCTGGGTCCTCTGCCTAAGTCTTCACACAGAACTCCTTCCAGAACTGATTTGTGTCACTTGGATCTCTGTGGTTTGGCCTTTGCTCCTAAGCTACCTAAAAGAGTTTACAGGAAAATGGTTTGGCTTGGATAATTATTTTTTTTCCTTGCAGTTTGCTTTTCTCCACAAACTCCTGTTAATTTCCATCATTCTATCAAAGTGATTAACATTGCTTTCAAACTGATCAACCCGTATTATGGATACTTCATGATAACAGAGGTCCAACTGTGCCACAGTTTTTTTGGCAGCATTTGATCCTGCTGACCCCTGGGATGTCTTTATGGATAAGGGAGCTCTTTTGTATCCTGTCTACATCCATCCATCCTGGGATCTATGATGACTCTAGGCCTGTTGTTCTGTAATGTGCAAGGCCTACTTTGCCCTCTGTCTGCACAGAAGGTGTGGCTTGGGGAATGAACTTCTTAAAGGGTTTGGGATTTCAGAATCATCATCTGTTAATTACATCCAAACTAAGAATTTGCTTTGCTTTGCCATTTCCTTGCTTAGGAGAAGGAAAAGCTTGCTGACGTCTACTTTACAGAAGCAGTATGTCAGATTTAACACACGGAATCAAAAGGTACGTTTTCACCAGGTGATATGACTGAGAGTATGTTTAGCTATAAAGGCTGAAACACCATGAACTAGACTGGAAATTTTTAAGTAAACTTTAATTTTCAAGTACTAATGCTGGGTCGAGAGACTTTTCAATCACAGTGACTTGGAAAACATGGTTTATTTTGCTGATGCAATCTCACCAGACATCTGTGCCTTGGGATCCCAGCTGGGATGACAACCTGCAATAAAAAGCCTCACTTGAAGACCACTTAAAGACTGCAGTCTTCTGCATTCTTGGAGTAATATTTTATATCCATAATTCTTATAACTGTATTAAGTTTTCTGCCTCTATATACACTTACATAGTATAAGCCTGTCACAGCCTATGCTGTTCAGAACCTACATGTCTAAGGGAGTCCCTGTTTTCCACATTCTGTTTGGGAAAGACTCACAATGTCCTAAAAGGATTAGTCTCTGAGAATGGCATAGGGGACTTATGGATTTGGAACCTTTCCTTCCAGCTGTTCACAAAAGCTTGAACTTTCTGAAGCTCACAGTATAACAAAATTATCTTTGCCAACTGAGTTGGGACAAATATTAAGCCCTTTTTTCTAGCTGAGTGCTTGAAACAAACAAAAAAAAAAGCACCACCACAACAATTTAGGATTTGCCTTATGGCACGACTATGGTACAAATACATAAAACAGATATATACAAAGGATACATTGACATAAAGCTCATGAAACATTTGGCTGGGTAGACACAGTTATGAAGGTAGTCTGGAGGACTAATACAGATCCACTGTGGACCCTGCAGTTCTGTAGAACAGAAACAGTGGTTAGGAAACACATTTCTGTCTGTCCCTAAACTTGATCTAAAAATTATGCTAATGATGACTAATCCTTGACTCATTACTAAGCAATCAAACAAATGAAAACACAGAATCCTGAATAAGATGTGGTATAAAGCCTTCAGCAAATACACATCTTCAGGGACACAATAATCTCTATGTAGCTGCAATTGGGGAAAAAAGAAAAGGAACAGTAACTAATTTGGACAAAGGCAAGTATTTAACAGAAAGCTATTATTCTGGCTTTTAAAAATATATATAGCTGTTTCCTTGTTTCAGTTGCTAAACGAAATGCAAACCCTCTTTATATGCGTTTGTCAACTGCAGATTGTAATTGGGTCCCAATTCACTAAATCACTTAAACAGTCCTCTTCAAAATGAATCTTAATTAAAATTCACTAAAGGAATTTTTTTATACATAAGGAATTTCTGCTATTAATGTAAACTATGTTGTAATTTCACACTTCTTCTGTGAAAATATGAGCAATAACAGAAGACAAAAGTACACCAAAAAGATGTACTCTCTCCTAGCGTTTTACAAGAATAACTGAAACTCTTTGACAGCACAGGTAATAAATTCACGCCAAACCCTCTCCTGACACATTCAGCACTCAAAGAAGACAATACCGACAACTTGTATTATTGCTATAGTAATGTAACAATTAGCATCAAAAGACAAAATGGTTTGTGTCTACAATTTTAATGACATTTTACAATGTTGAATAATGATGCACCTGAACATCCTTCGGTCAATTGAAAATCACTTCATCTAAGACAAGACAGCTGACATTTGTGAGACAAGCAGTCACAGCTCTGATTTTTGGATGTCATGAAAAATACATTACTGTGTCACAATTTCAAATATCAAAGCATTATTTACTGATGCAGACTCCCAAAGGAGAGAATGGATTTCTGTTAGGCTATATATTCTCCACTTAAAAGCAATATAGTTGGAAAAACTTCAATACATGTAGATACTGACTTAGATTATCTTAGTATGTTAAGCATACAAAAGGCACATATAAATGACAAAAATATGGGACAGTCCCTGGACAGTTCAAGACTCAGAATTCCTTTAAAGAAAGACATGATAAATTAAGGGCTGTGAATCTGCTTCTGACACAGAAAAAAGTTTGATAGAAAGGATCCCTGTTAAAATGTGCCCTTTGGTGCCACCACGTGGGCCTTGCCGCAATACACTAGGAATGAACACCAGTAATATTTTTTCCATCCCTCTGCAACCCTCTTCTTCTCCATTTGATTAAAAACAAACAAACAAAAAAACCCACACAACAAAAACGGTTCCTCCATTCATTTGTTTCAAATACAGCCTTAAAAGAACAAGCTCTGTTCTTTAACTGTTACACAGCTCAAAATCACTGCTGAAGTTCAAGAATCTAAATTACTCTAGTTAACAAATAAACACACAAGCCCCTGACATTTAAAAAAAGTATTCAGTGGTACTTTGATAAAAGACATACAAGACCTGCACTTCACCCTACATGTTTAGATACCACAAAGTTAACTGTTGCTGCAAGAGTTCACCAGGTCGGGAGCTGGCTGGGACTTCAAGCAATGGTCAGTCACTTGATAGCTGTCAGGACAGTACTTATATTAGAGTACATAAGGCCTGAACCACATGTATATGTGTATATGTGTAATGTTCATGATTAAAATAGATGGTGCTCTGATGTAAAATGGCTCCAGGCTGTTGGGCAGGTGACACAGGCATTACAAATTAAATACGTGCCCTTGATCTGAAAAGTGTTGAGAAGTATCACAACTCTGGGTCCTGAACACAACATAGATGCTTTTTTAACGTGCCTTCCATCCACACCTGCACAGCAGATTTAACCTAAGCACATTTATATGAACCTTTAATACGCAGAAAAAAGCCTCCTTTCCTGTGAAACTGTGCTGGAAAGGCACACCAGCATGCCTTGCAGCATGCAGGATGCCATTGGTAACAGGGACATATGGTACTGACACAGTGAGGAGGTCACAACAATGCTGATCAGTCCTCCAGCAGTGGCTGTGGGCATGTGCAGGAAGAGCAGACTGGACACATCTACAGGTTTGGCCACTCTACCACACAAGAGATAATAAAAGGTGGAGGAGGGAACGACTCTGCCTTTGGCTTTTTGATTGAGACACTTGCACGTGCTTTGAAAGCCAAGATCATTCTAGAGTCATCATTTTCAAAATCCTAACAGCTCTCATCAGCACATTGAAACCCTAAATTTTTAATGAAATCCTGATCTACTTTCTTCAGTCTTTCAACTCAAGCTCCAAAATAGCAATCAGAAATAGCCAAATACAGAAGACAAAGTGCAAGACAAGTATGTCACATTCCAATGGAGTGCCTTGAGACAACGCTTGAGACAAGGTTCCAGGCATCATCTGACAGGGGGCAGAAAACTTGAGTGTGCTCACCGGCACTACGCAAAAGTAGCCAGACAGCTAACTTATCTACCCAAGGTTTGAATACCATTGCCACACTATATTTTGTAAAATGAAGGCCATGAGTCCAAAGACAAGGGCAGAAATTAGATCTCTGGGAAGGCAGCAGAGTATCAGTTACAAGATCTTCAGACGGGACAGTACCATGGAGCTTGGCACCTAACGGGATATGCATACTGTGAATTGGGAAGCACTGGGAAAGCCCTAAGAATTCAATAGCCCAACACTGCTCCAGTTTCCTCCAAGCA
This sequence comes from Leptosomus discolor, assembly GCF_034619465.1. Classification (NCBI taxonomy): domain Eukaryota; kingdom Metazoa; phylum Chordata; class Aves; order Leptosomiformes; family Leptosomidae; genus Leptosomus; species Leptosomus discolor. The sequence continues at coordinate 185,578,553 of NC_141391.1, forward strand.
GCAGATAGAGGATTCTGATGAGGTTTGTCCTTTTTTCTTTTAATGATGCAATACTGTCATAAAATTCTACGTTATTCTCATGTTGTCCTTGTTATCATTCAACACACGAACTACTGTTTTAAATTCTTTTAAGAAATTCTTCAAGCTAGGCAATGCTGACCCGAGCTTTCTAGGATTTCCCCCTGCAAAACAATTTGCTTATTTAATCCTCTGAGGGCTTTACTTTGGCACGCTGGGCTCAGCTACTTTTGCACATACTACATTCGAGTTTGCTGCAAATATTCAACAGCACTCCTACTTACTAAATTTTATTGCTTCTAACAGAGACCTTAGCCTTGGCCAATGTTATTGGTCTTGTCCAATAACTAACTGTGTGTTGTTAATAATGTCCAGCACAAGGTATTACAAGCACTTAAAGGACCCAATTCACGTCTTCAAAGACCATTAAGTTACATGGAGAATGATCTCCTCCTGCTCAGAACTGTATGAACAGGACCATACTGTTCAAGACTGCGTGGGCTGACCCCAGACAAGGCCAGTGGCACACAATGTTCACAGAGGGATTGTGCAGTGACCTCCCCAGATGGACAGACAGATAGATGGCCAACTGGCCACCTTGCAGTGCATTCATAGCCCTAACTGTGTGACTGGATGGTGCCCAAAAACTGTGCAGCCGCTGTTCATTATCACTTCTGATCACGGTGCACTGACACCAGTTCACACCCCTCAGCCTTACCCAGTGACCACTTGCAACACCCTGGTTCAGCTTCCAAGCAAACTGTTTCCCCTTTTCAGAGCACTGGTCAAAGAAAATGTTATGATGAAGTGACAGGAGTTGATAGACACTTCCACAGAAGGGAAATGAGAAAAGCAGGAGCTGAGTACCACAAAATGAGAAAAGCAGAAGCTGAGTACTCCAGAGAGCAGCCACTATCTTCTTACTGTCTATAATCACAGAAAAAACCTTCTATTCACTATATGCAGGCCTGTGTTGATGGAAATAGCACCGAGTATGAATTAAGACCTCTAAACATGCTCCCACAAGTGTTGTAAGAGGGATAAAGGAAGGAGGGATTTTTTTCAGCCATGTGAGGGCAAAGAATAGTGCGGAGCAGGCAAAGTGACAGTGACAGATTTGACACAGAGGGCCACTTTAGATGGCAGTGAGCCTCTGCCCGAGACTGCCTGGGGCTTGCTGTACAGAGGACTGTTGTATACATGTGTGATGGACCATTGTGCACAAGCGTGATGGACTGCAACATGACAGACATCGTACTTCTGTTCGTGTGAACAAAACCACAACAAGACTCGTAGCACGAACAGCAGATCCCCAGGCCAACATACATCACATCATGATGTACCAAGAGTCCCTCACGCAATGTACTGCATCACTGGCTAACGTAGACACACACCCCTTGAGAAGATGTAATCAGCAGATGTAATTAGCAGTGCCCTTCTCACCAGGTCAAAAACTTAAATTTCTGAATTACAGAGGAAATTCAACAGCCTCATTCCCACTGCACAGTTCAGCCCCTGGCATCACACAAGATAGTATTTTTTCTGATCCTCTACAACTGGTTTTACTGTTCTCCAAGTAGTAAAACTACTCCAAAATAAATCTCTCCTTATTTGAACGTAAAGCACTACTTAAGGTTACACTGACTTTTGCAGAACAGCTTTTTCTGTGTTACTCTCACAGCAGCCTTGGCCAGGCCTGTGCTCTGATGGCTGCTGCTCTCTCCTGACTCGTCCATTTACGCTCCCCACGTGACCTCTAAACCTGAATAACAGCTGAACCTTTCATACCTCTGGATCGCTTTCACATTTATCTTCTCTATTCCACATCTTTCTTGCGGAGAGGGACCATCTAGACCAGACACCTTGTTCCTGAAGCCTGTGCCTCAACCCTGCTGGGCTTTCGGACAGTTACACAAACTGGGCCTGACATGGGCTCTGTGCCCAGCTCGGCCTCTGCTTACTGTTTCCAGGGATGAGAAGCAGTAAGAAATAATAGCTGCAGACCATTCTCCAGCAGCTTTTCAGACATGTTTCCTCACCAGATGTTCAGCTCTGACTACAAGAGCAATGACCTAATGTACAGTGGGTCAGCGTGATAAACTTTGAAGTCTCTAAAAGAAAATGTCACTGAAAAAAGAAGAGGGACTTAAAATTTAAAAAGATACACTCCAATCTGTCACAAAATTTTCAGTTCAAACAGTCATACTTTCACCCAGCAAACAGCTCTATAATATATATTCAAATACCAGCAACCTGTTCAGCTTTCGCTCTTCCCAGCAAACTACAAACCCTACCGCTACCCTTTTTTAAGGGATACATTCACACTTTTCAGGTCTGTCACACTAAGACACGTGTGCCTCAAAAAAACCTCCAAATCTTGGCAACTGTAAAATATACCTTCTTAGAGATGGTAACATGACAGAGCTTTAAAGCACTCCTGGCACTGGTTTCTTGAGACCTCAACAGGATACTGCTTCTGCTGCGATCATCCACGCTGGCATGCACATGCAAGACATATGATTCTCCTACTCTCCTACTCCCCCTACAAAGGGATTTTCATTGATGAGACCAAACATCTAACATAAAGAATCTTATCAGAATGACTCTCCTGCCAACACACAGGGCAAGCCGAATCAGAGACAGGGCAAGCTGCTTCAGAGACAGGGCAAGGAACATGCACATAGAAAAAAAAGAATGTTTGACACTCATTCTTGTAGACAGTAATTGTAAGGCTTTCTTAGCCCTTGTTTTGGAAAGATGTGTATTCTGGATGCTTGCATTTCATAGGAGTCCATAGACATGAAGGTCAGCTTGTCTCTACAAAGACTGTAACCTCCATGCAGGCAGACTCTGACCTTTATCCTGGAAGCCAGTCTCTCTGATGTCAAGTCACTTCAGTAAGGCACTGTGGCAAAAGGCGCAGACGGAGGTGTTCTTTTGCACAGAAGTACAAACCATGAAGCAAATAATTTTCATAAAGATTCCATTTACTCAGGAAAAAATAATCCACTCCTTGAAACACTTTATTATGGCAACGTGAAGTAGTCGGCTTTGATGATGTTTGTTGCAAAACCGTTTTTTCAAAAGTACTACACATGATTCTACCCCAACTTTGAGAGGACTGATCCAAGGGCTCTGTTTGACTGATGGTTTACATTGTGCAGTTTGAGACTGAAGCTGTTTGTTCTGTATCAGCTTGCTGCCTTTTTTGCTGGAATGGACACTTAAAATGGCTGTAACAAGACTTCAGTCCCCTTTGGAAAAGGCAGTGTGATTCCTTGAGCACAGCATGGTCAGCTTCACGAAACAATTGCAACAAATCTAGGGCTGGGGCATAAGCTCCAGGAAAGGAGAGGCTTCACCCCACAGAGAGCAAGAGGGCGGATTGACTGACACCAGCTATTTTAGTACTAGGCTGTGACTATTTCCATGAACATGGACGCTGATCACCCCACAGTCTCTTCAGAGCAGCTAATGGAAGCTTGTAACAGATATGGGGAGCAGGAATGCTGACAAGGACAAATGAACTCTGATGTGTCAAGCTTTCAGAATCACTAAAGCTTTGTCTAACAGCTAGTTATAGTCTACAGAGCAGTAGAAATACCAAATATAAATCTTAACATAATACCAATAATGGTATGACTATGTAAGTAGGGAAGACAGAAACCTGCAATGCTCCCACCCTCCTCACTTCAGGGATGATTATTCTGCCTCTTACTCAGCACCTATTCATATTTACCACACCATTACCGTGGCCATTTCTTAAAACACTTGGTGATTCTGCTGCTTCACCTGCCTTGCTTGAACCAATATATTTAGTCTTCATGTCACAATCTCACAATTAGCCCAGCTAGTCTGTGCTTATGATAATTCAGTGACAGCCAGTCTGTCTGGCTCCTACTCACCTTTTGTTTTATGTCACATTGGTAACAGGACTTTATACACTGCATGTTTTTGTTGACACACTTAAGATCTATAACCCATCACACCAGGGCCCATTACAGAACTCTTCATCAGAGTCTGTTGGTATGGCTCTGATATTCTGCTAAGAATAAGTCATCCAACTGTTCGCACTGTTCTTCGACTCATATATACATTTGGTTTCTTATTCCTTGCTAGAAGCTCTTCAGATGCTATCTTGCCTTTCATAAACAAAATGACTGTGTATTTTTGTCCAATAAACTCATCCTGTAGGTATTAGATGACTAATAATGTATGTTTTCTCAGGAAAATCAACACATGAAAATAGTGTCAATTTTGAGATAATAGGAGAAAGCAAGTCTTCTTAAGCCAGGAAATGAATATAAGAAGCTCCATTTAAAATAAATCCAGGCATCATAAAAAGAAAGCTGTTCATCCCTCAGCTAATCATAACTTTGCCCTGTCAGAGTACCTTATGGGAAAAATAAATAGATTTTTAAGAATATTTTTAACAAACTGGATCAGCAAATATTAATGTACACAACGAAAACAGCACAATACTGAGTGTGAGCTTCCCCAAGTTTGGATGTTTCAACTACTTTTAACTCTGAATTTCCTGAGGATGAATAATAGTGATGCTTATATTTTTAAACTACTCAGCCCTAACTTCAAATTAAATTTGTTGAGCTATAATTTTAAATTTTTTTTTAAAAAAAAGTATAATCTTCACTAGCACCCTGATGTAATAGTTGCTACCATTAGTCTAGGACCCCACTTTTTATAGCTGATACCTTTATCCTCTTGGCTAATTAATCAATTAATTTACTTTTCTATCTAAATTCAGAAAGCAGAGGAGTAAAAAAAGATAATGAATACTAGTATGTTTACATTTTGGTAAGGGCTTGTTCACTGTAAAGCAGCATAATACGAAAAGTTTCCATTAGAATATATTCTAGAGCAAAAGAAACAAAAAGAAACTGTAACCTACCTCATATTCCCTGCCATAATGAGGAACAGATTATAAATGTGAGAAAAAATGAAGAGGAAGAGGATGGTACTGAAGAACATCGTCATCCAAGACCCGTGGTCCTCTCGAAACATTTTCAGACGGAGCAACTGACCTGTGGTATGAATATTATGAGAAAGCACATTTTAGTCAATGAGTAAATACATGTTTATATGATAATAAAACAAAAATAGAGTACTAAATTATATTTCTTCTTATATTCAATCATTCCACCTTGTGTGGGGAGGGCAGATTTAGTGTCATGCAGCCAAAGTACTCTTCCGTAGTGCAGCATGAACAGATATTATTCCTACAAAATTACAAGGTTGCTTCCCACAAACCGATGAAAAACTGGTTTGGGCTCTGAAAAACAGAATCACTGAGGTGGATGTCTGCAGGAGTCTACATCATGTCTGTGGTACCTGATCAAAACTTGGCTGTAGTTTTACATACACTACATGTGATTCTGCATATTGGTTATGCAGCTTTCAGTGTCTCTTCCCCATCCTGCTTTTTGTAGTTTATACTTGGTTTTAATGGTTCCTGCTTTTACAAAGGCTATTTACTTGCAATGATTAGTGATCTAAATGGGAGTGGGTGAATGACGGTGGAAAGGTGTAGAAATATTTCTTCAGTGCTTGACTCCCAGCAAGACCAAATGGGATTTCAAAAGGGCTTTGTCCCAACAGATAATATTTAGCATGTTTAAGATCAATATAGTTGCTGCAGTGGTCATTTTTACTATTAAGGTAACATCAGAAAGACTGAACAACTACAAGAAGTTTATTAAATCAAATTTGTCAAATGCTGAGTTATAATTCCTTGCTGAAATGTTACAAAATAAGATCCTACAATCTTAATATTTTTTTCACAATTCCTACATCTTGGTTCCTTATGCATATTTTTCTGTATCCAACTTCAAATGTTACACACTGAATATGAAGTCTGAAACAAAAAAAAAAAAAAGAATGCAACAATAACTTACTAATAACAGTATTTTTAAGAGATGCTGAGAAAGATTACAGACCATTACAATTAATTTCAAATGCTAAAAAAAGGTTATTGATTCATACATCATTTTCCTTTTCATGCCTAAAAAAGCTTTTCTCATGTCAAGTATTTGAAGTAGAAGTATGTCCCCTGATATACACTATTTGCTTCCCTAATTTCATTAGGAAATCAGATTCTGAGTCTGTGTAGAATCTTGTACTGTATGTTTTTCTAGACCTAAATGCTTGAATCGTGTGATGTGTTGTACTTCATTCTGAAGAGAGTGCTTCTTTCAAAGAATAGTGGGATATCTTGTCACTGGAAAAGAAGCTCTACTTACTCTCACCATTGGTGACAGATTAAAACTTTGTCACGTTTTCTTCAGGAACATATTTTTCCTACACTAGCTTTCCTTCTCTGTCTTCTCCTCTTATCTTTTTCTCTTTGTCCTTCTCCATTATCACAAACACAGGAGCTTCTCACCTCTGTTTCCTGTAGCCCTTTACCTTTTCACCTGCCCATACAATTTCATTCTACCCAATTTATGTCTACTCTCATCCCTCTTTTCCTCTTTGAATCTCTCAGTCTTGTCCAGCCCTCTCTTTTCCTAAAGCAAATGCATCTACTGTTTTTTAGCATTGTAATAATCTCTATACTTGCTTCTGCAAGAATACCCTATCACCTTTTTGTATTTCATCTCTAAACTCTTTAGGAGCGCTGTTTATTTGCTGTCTGGAGCTTTTTCTCTTGGACCTCTACACGTCTGGTAGAGCTCCTTGAGCTGTTCATACCAGAATTTCTAATGATCACTTTCTTAAAGCTCAGCCATACTAGTTCTTCCTCATCTGGGTGAGGGTCACACACTTCAACCCAGTTGTTCATACTCTTCTTGACATCCTGACCTCCTTTTGTGTTCACAACTCTGTCGTCTAGCAGCTCTCCTTTTAGCTCCACTGATTTTAGTAAATAGTTTGTGTAGCTTACCACCTCTCATATTGCATGCCCCTATAACTAAGAGTATCATTGTTTTATCACGTGTTATTGTAGATGGTCTATCTTTTTCCCAGACAGAATTTTTCTTTTCTAAAGCCAGGTGGATTTTTTAACATGTTCTTTGATTGTTTGGAGTACTGAAAACCTCACCAGTGCAAGAGGTGAGGTCAGGTGCTAGAAAGTGTCAAAACAGGGAAAACAGAAGGAAGATGAGGAGCTGGACAGGAAGTACCAAGAGAGGTGATAGAGCAGACTGAGAGGTGGAATGGTCTGTCAATCTCTGGGAGCTGCTGTTGAACTGCAAATTCCAGTTTCAGCATGGATTAGGGCTGGACATATGAGGAAGCTACAAAGTGGGGGAAATTAGTAAAAAATGTGAGGTATTCATTCAGAGAATAGAATAGGAAGATCCCAGGGCAGATGAGTGCTGCTGAAGACTGGAGATGCAGGTTTGGGGCAGGAAGACTGGAGCAGCTAGACCAAACTTGGGCTATGGGCTGAAGTGGGAGGTAGGATTTGAGCTCTGGACTAAGCAGAGTTGGAGGACGGGAGCTCTCTGACAGGGCTGAGATTTTGGAACGAGGTGGGAACCGTGAGGCAGGAGAAGTGATAAGTGGGTAGGCAGGTGAGGTGAACCAAGCTCTGTGATGCAGTAGGAGCAACATAGGTCCATGGACCAGTCCAGTAGTAGGGCAGCAATAACAAGGACTCTGGCAGTGAAGAAGGGGGAGGAAAGGGAAAGTGCAAACACACATATACAAGCCCCAAGTCCCTGTACTCTTCTTCTCTTTCACTGCTGGAAACAATGACAACCCCAGGCCTAGATAGACTGAAGATGTGCAGGAAGTCTGTCCTTCCCTGAAAAGCAAGCAGAGGCTGCTATGGCAATAGCAATTTATCCCAGCTTACTGAGAGGAGTGGCTTAATGATAAAGGAAATCTCCATTGCAGTTTGATACCTGCTCTCTGAAGTATTCATTGCACCTGTATTCTCCAAAGCAATACAATTTTCCCTATTTAGCTATTACACACTGATTAATACATACACATACGCATATATTTCATGGTTTTTAAAGTGCTTTTTCACAAATATTATCTTTGGTAGGCAAATTCTTACACCTTAACTATCCTATTGTAACTCATGTTTGCCATATAGGACCTCACTGACTCTCAAGTAAGTACATACATCAAGTAAGAACATCATCTTCTAATGAAAGAAATAGTAGATTAATCACAATACTGATTGAGTCATTAAGAAGAAAGGAATTGGATATTAGCACAATCTACTTACTTACCTAATTGCATATAAATACTGCTGTATATTACTTATCGTTCCCATTGTACTAGTATGTATAATATGCTAAATGCATTTGAATTAAAATATGTGAAATGCTCCACTTAATACTCAGATTGCATTGTATTTCCTTTCATATCAATTCAGTTAAACGTAAAAAGGGAATGCATAAGGTGATTACCTAACAGCTAAGATGTTAAAGTAAAAATTGCAAATAATGCTTCTTACTTTTACAACAAAACCTAGGACTCCCTGTATAATGCTTTATTAATTAATACTTAAAAGGGTACGCTTTGAGAGCACATGCAACAGAAATATATTGGTGTGTGAACAGTCACAAATTTGGAAAACCTATCTGGTTACTGGAATAGATTTGTACTAGATTAAAATACCGTTGGAAACAAGCAAACAAAATTCTCAAATATTAGGGCTTCTACTATAAAGAACAGCAAGCAAAAATGAGCAAGGGACAAAGAGAATAGACAAGGAATAAAATTACATAAAATAAGCTGTTAAGTCAGCTTAATCTTTTTTTACTTCAGGCCAAATTCATCGTTTATTATGACCTTGTTAAAAATGTCAAAATTCCCTACAGGTATGACAAGGAAGCATATGGTTCCCAGGATATATTTAGATATTAAAAAGTTAGATATTTTTTAAACAAACAAAAACGCAAAACCTAATGGAACTTTGCACCTACAAGTTAAATGCCCTATGAATGACTACCAGTGATAAATGGTGGGCTACAATTAGCTACATACACAAATCAAGATTCTTGTCAGTGACACAATGTTTCCTAGCTCCAAAAGAATTTTCCTCAAAAAGTAATTTCTTACTAAAACAAGGTTTTCTATCTACTCCAAGACTTTGGAGGTCACATCACAGGTACAAGGGGAACACAGTGTAGTAGAGAGTTCAGGATTTAGGGCCCTGCAACAAACCAGGCAGTAAATCAGCTCATCAGCTGAAACACACTTGACTTCATATAATAGTGTGCAGATGCTGCCAAGGACAATGACAGAGGACCTTGTAGATAGTCATTGTCAGAGAGTCACAGATCTAAGCTATATTTCTTTCCGGTCCAGCAGAAAAGACAACCCAATAGGCAGACACAAAAACTGAGTCAATCAAACAGCTCCCTTTCCTAAAAACTAAAACTTTTCTAGCATCTTTAGATCCACGACCCCTAAGATGGTTGGATTCATTAGACTGCAGAAGCAGAAACAAGAGAAACATAAAATTCTTACCCATGAATTTAGCATGCTTTCTTGTCTTACGAGTGATGATGCCCATAAACTTCAACCCTTTCCTGGGCATACGTGTAACACTCTAATAGCAAGCCCTTCATCAAATCAGAGGTATTCCTGTAATCCTGGATGCCCCATCATGTGACTGCTCTTTCTGTCCATTTAATATTCATGGCCATCTCCATCAATGCTTGAAACTGTTCAGATGAAAAAGTAATCTCAATAAATTGGTAGTATTTTTTTAGCCTTGAAAACCCAATCCTACTTTCACCAAAGTCTGGCAAGTCTACTCTTAGCACTAACATATACAACTCCTCACCTGTCTCAGTATAACATCATGGTGCTGTTACTCATTCTGCCACTGCTAAGATGTGTGTACGCATGCTGGCTGGCTTTGTGTAAGAATACCTGGACTTAGCAGCAACGACAGCAATGTTCAAAAAGTTTTCCTAAACTACAGATGCCAAATTCTGGACTTGAACTGTGAGGATGATCTAGTCACATGCTGTAGCTCAAGTTATTCCATTGGTGTGAAGACGGTAGACATAAAACTTGCCATTGTCTGATATATTAAAAAAAAAAGTCACTTCTGAAAATCATTACAGCACATATGCACATCTACTGGACATCAGAGTAGCTCCAAGGGCCTTGGGATACAGCAGGGCATGCTGACTGTCTTCCCACATGCAGTGAAACAGTTGTCCAAGGCTTCACAATCTTTCAATGGGGACCAGGAGCTCCTGTTATAGCAACAAGCTAGGGGTCAAACCCCTTGTGTTCTTCCCTTGCTTCTTATGTTACCTCAGGAAAGGTTCTTTCTATCTCTGCACCTGTTCCCCTGTGTCCACACTGTAAGTCACTCCCATCAGTTGTAAAGCACACTGTTTCAAGAATCTAGTCTTGGTTACAGCCTCTATGCTCTGCTGTAATACAAACAATTAATAGGAGACAGTAAGAATATTTTAGAAAATTCAAATACGAATCCCAAGGTAGACACATGGGAATGTCTACACAAACACAGACATATTTTCTAATAACTCTCTGAGCTCCAAATGCACCTTAACCAGCTGTGCAGTTCCAGCTCCTCCAGCTACATAACTAACTCCATATAGCTCAACCCTGAGTGCAGTCCAGTAAACTGAAGGTGATGAAAAGCATAGGGGATTTACTAGTTCAGGCCTGTAATTGCCCTAACACAGTTACAAGGCTACACATCCAGGCTTTATCCAGACAACTTACAGCAAAGTGGAATGCGTGGCACATTTGTCTGCCTCCCTCCGCTTAGACCTACTTACAGTCCTTTTCCAGGAGCTTGATGAGACCAGGGACCTGGCATTACAACTCCCTCATGCAGCTATGGCCGTGCTGTTTGTAGCCAGTTCAGGGCTGATTTATACTGCCAACACAACTTGGAATCAAGTGTTTAGTGCCTTCATTCATAATTATTGAAAAAGAAGGCAGAGAGGTAGGAAATATAATTTAATTCAAAGCACACACACGACCTTTAGCCAACAGGATTTTAGAAAAGGTAAATTTCCTATACATATCCAAACTCCTTGTAATTGAACACATTATAAGAATGTTACTTAACTGTATTGTACCTATTAGGGTGGCTATATTTTAGAGAATTTACATGGATATCTTATAAAATTCAGCTGAAAAACAAAATCACACAAAGTTTGTGTAATCTTTTATATTCATAAAGGCTAGGGAAAGAGTACAGCTACCTCAGGTTAAAGTAGAGTGTTTCAATACTTAACAAAATACATTTAGAGAGCAAACATTCCCCACTTGTGAAACACACTGTGAGTAGAACAGATGGCTTTCTATCCATATTCACTTTCTGGAAAGTCATTTGACTGCTTTTGTTGCTGAGCTTCTAGAGAAACAACTCTCCTTCCTAATTTCATTGAATATAGTCTGAACTAGCTTTTTGTCAGTTCACTACCTGGGTGAACTATAAATTTGCAAAGCACAATAATGCAGTCTCTATTTACCACGTCTTCACTGTAGCTCATGTTTGTCATATTTTGACCCATGTCTGTGAAAATAGGTTTGGAAAAGTCATATTGTATTAAGGTTGAGATGAAAACAAAACATCACATTCGAAAAAAACCACTACTATCAACTTAACGGTTGAAGTTGTTTCAAAATTTTCAAGGGATCGATAAGATTTTGAAAAAGCCCATTTTTCTATTCAAAGTGTGGCTTGTACTGTGTAAAATTTTATCTTGTCATCCCATCAAGCACTGTAGTGGACTTTAATCTATAAATGGCTACTTGGGTGACCCTCATACATAGCTCCTACTTGGACAGACCTTACAGTTTGGCATCTGCTGCATTGTTTGGAGAGAGGTTCTGGAAACATTACAAACTGCTATTGGTGACAGCTCATTCTGGCAGAATATTCCAGCCTTTATTTTGTTTTTATTAGGAGTAATTGGGATTAAACATATGCTTTACAAGCATAAAAACCTTGCTTTGAAAAATACACTGCAGATCTGTATTTCAGATACTCCATAATGGGCATTGACACAAACTGGGCCATAAAGAGTGAGACAAAATGAATTCTATCTAACCCTATCATAACCACTACATTTTTGGCCTCCGACACTCATTTACAGAAGAAATTTGGAGAAAAGGGGGAGAAAAAAAAAAGCAGTTTGTCCGGCACTTTAGACGGAAGGTTGCTGTGGTCTCACCACATGCAGGATTTCATCCTGATTTGTTTTGATGCTGTCTTCTGGATCTCAGCCACAGCCCACTGCACAGCTGCCCACGTTACACGTGCCTCTAGGTGCAGTACAGATACCCAAGGCAATCAAAGCAAGGATGGAACGAGCGTGGGCAATTACTGTCCTCCCATCCTCTCCTCTACATCTTCCAAAGATAGACATCGATATGACAGTGGGCAAGAAGGTGCTACTGTTACTGAGGGTACATGCTTTTTTTCTCTCATCTATCATACACTACACTAAATATTAGAGAGGAAAGAATATAAAGGTTTGGATAAAAGTTCATTAAGATCTGCCTGTGCTCGTGTTGTAGAGTAAGCTTTAAGTGTTACCTACTTGGAATTTACATTTTTTTCAGACAGAGGAGAGGTTGAACATCATACCATATTCTGAATTCTTTTGCCAGTTCAAACATACTGGATTTAACTTAAATTTTTGAATTTTAAATTTAATACATCTAATCTGATTTCTATTTTAACAGCTGTTGGTCTCTCTTTTCCCTTCAGGCATACTCCATGGAAAGATGATAAATGGTGCATGTACTATTTTCATTTGCAACAGAAATCCTAAGCCGGAGTGGTACTGTTATTTGCTGATTCTGGTTTGCCTTTCCACTCTATTAGCAGGATTTCTAGGCAATATACTTGCACTACAACATTATGTGTACTGCATGAAGACATGGACTACCAATACCATATTTCTCTTTAATTTGGCACTGTGTGACTTGACGTGGACTCTCATGGCACCTTTTTTTAGTGTATTATAATCTCCAAAAGTTAGCTGACTGTTCCAGTCGGGCATTTTATCAGATCATAAGATTATTTTTTAGTAGTAATATCTATGGAAGTGTCTATTTCCTGACACTCACCAGTTTTGACAGATACATAGGTGCTGCCCATCCTATCAGTTCACTAGCATGGTGGGACAAAGGAAAGGCCGTGTTTTGTACCATCACAGTACAGATGTTCATAGTGATTGCTCAATGCTGGAGATCTACTTCACAGTTGCAGCTGGAGGACCTTCACAATTTGCAGTGCCATTCACACTCTCCAAGATTGTATTGAGATTCCTAATTCCAGTCACAGTTATCTTTACAGGCTATATGTTGACTCTCAAAGCATTACAACTCAGTAAACGTCAGCAAAGGAACAGACTTGTTAGACCTCTGTTACTGATTTCAGCCAATTATGGTTGTATTTGCTGTTTCTTTCATACCTTATCATGTTATGATGATGCTGATACTAACAGAATTAATTGTCAACCACCCTGTGGGAACATAAGCACATTAAGTGCCACTTATAAAGTCACAGAGATCATCTGCAGCATTAATAGTTGCCTTGACCCAATCATTTTTACGGTAGCAAATAAGACATTCTATCAAAGAATTAAAAGTATAAAATGTCATCCTAAATGCCAGTGCTGCTGTTGTCTGACAGGAAGGGTAAGGGATATCACTCTGTCCCCAAGAACAATAACTTAAACTCCAGTCTACAAAGGCATGCGTCTCCCACTGCCCATTTGGCTTTGTGTCATCAGACCCGCTTAAAATATGGTCTCCTATGTTGTACAGTAATCTCCTGAATAAGCAAGAATACACAGCAATGGAGAGTAAAACTTCATGTGAAAAGAAACACTAGCAACTCCTAGCTTTACAGAACTGTCATTTTAAATATTCTTGTCATAAATATGCCTTAATGTATTGTGAAATAGCACTTCTGACCTGTATGAACATGCAATATGGAATGAACAAAGAAGAAAACTTCCAAGCAGCTTCTTTAATTCTTGGCCAGAAAAGCAGGAGCCTTCTTATAGTTTCTGTTAATTATTCTCTCATCTGTTTGTAAGTGCTGCTGTGATTGGACAGTGCAACTAATAACAATCATGATGCTTACAGCTGAACTTCTCAAGCATTTGCAGAGAGGCTTTCTACAAGTACTTCATTTTAATGCTGCTTGCACTAGAGTTCCACTGACATTGCCAGTGGAACCTCATTAACCCAGGTAAGTGCAGCACATTTCCAAAAACAAACAAACAAACAAAAAATAAATAGCAAGATAAAGTCCCTGAGGACAGCCAGAGCCACAGTGAATCTGCTCATGAAGCAAACAAGCACAGACTTAAGAGCTTTGTTAAGTCTCCCCCCATGCAGGAGGGTTCCAAACCAATAGGCAGAGTGCACTGGAGGTGCTCCCCAAACCTTGGGCAATTACAGCTGTTTCTCCTAAGTGTTCTGCTTCAGGGGAGCATGCGTTCTGCCACGAACTCTGAACTCATCAACAGGGAGAAGCACGCACAGGAAAAGTTCTGAAATACAGAGATGGCCGAGCTGCAAGAGTAAGAGACGCTGCTACACAGGAGTGCTTCTTCTCCTGTTCATTCAGGGGCTTAGCATCACAGTTTCAGGACAGGCTAAGGTAATTAGTCTACAGTGCATTCTAATCATTAAAACACCACGATATGTAGCCATCAGAACACCCACCTTCAAGAGTTATCAAGTATGTGTTATTTCAACACATTGTATGGGCAAAATGATCATGTTCCACAATCAACCACCTGCTGGCCTGCTTTCTGGCCAAGTCCCACACACTACCTTGTTAATTACAAAAGCCCATTTATCAGTGAGCATGTTAACTTTATTTTTAGAAGTTACTAGTGACAAAGTACTTTTCAATATACTTTGTACAGTGTCTTAATTCTTTAATTTCCATAGATTTAATATCATTTTGTCCTCACATGTCTCTGTGTGAAAAAAGTTCTATACTACATGGGTATTAAATCTCACTTCTTGTATGTTTCAAATGTATTGAGTAATATATATGTATATTCAATATCTAGAACAATTTTTTTTAATTGTCTGTTAAGTGTGACATGAAATAAAGAACCAGGTCCTGATAATCTGAAATACTTTATATGTGTTTGGATGTACTAGCAAACTCACAGGATCTCGTAGCAAAACTGTGTGCGTATATTCTGCACAGGGGAGTTATGTACTCATTTCATTGTAAGTGTAATTTTTTCTTTGATAATTTCTTAATCTTTCAATTTCTCTTATTTTAAAAGAAAAATAGTCACTTTTTTTAATGCATAAATTGTCTATTGGAAACATGATGGGGTTATTAACAATGCATTGGCTTCCTTAAGTAATACGTTTTTAATCCATGAATGGGCACCCATTGGCATTACCTACTACAATACACATTTACATCTTGGACCAATATAGAAACAATGTTACTGCCATTTAGTGACAAAGGTGCTCTCAGCATGAAAAAGGATAGAACATGAGAGATTAGTGTAAAGCTCTGAGCTAAATGAGTTTATTGCTCCCACCAGATTGCATCCTGGATTGTAAACAGTAAGCTATTTCCAAAAGCAAACATTTGGCATTTTCATCTTTCAATCAATCTTTAAAGGTACAGACACACTGTTCCTTTCTCCTTTCTCCACCTCAGTATTGCTTTTCAGCAAGTTAATTTGTCTGTGTTTGGGCTGGGTAAAATTCAATGTGAGACCAAAATATGGTTTCTAGACACAAAATTAAACATGAAAACTCACTGTAGTGCTGGGCTAGAAGAGGTAACTTCACACCTCTGGGAAGCAGAGATTCTCAGGTTTTACCTGCCAGGACTTCTAATATGTGAGCTTTTTCAGGAGAGACAACAACGACTTAGATCAGCAGCTTCACTAAAATTTCTAGAGATTTTTAATAGCAAAACAGTTGTTTTTCTGTTCAGACAGATCATTTTATTCTCAGTGCATAATATCTACTATATAGATGTTAATGCTACTATTACACATTAAGCAAGTATCATTAAAAAGATCTTTTGTTGTTAATGAGGAAACAAGCATTCAACTCAAGAAACTGTGAAAAACATTACCAAAGTCACTTCTTGATTTTGGAAAAAATTGGAACTGTTTCCTCTTGAAGTGCTGCCTTTATAACACCTATGAACACAGCCTGTGCTCACAAGTACCCAAAATTGGTGAGAACAAAACAAAAATTTCAGTTAAAGATTGGACTGAAAGCCTCCAGTGAGCTCAAGACAAACACAATAATTAAAAAGCTTCACAGTTAACCCTTCCACAGCTCATACGCTCTGCCTTTTACAAGCAGCATGGATGCAGACTGCAGATTCTGAAACAAAGTCTAGGGTTTCTCTGCCTGTGTTTCAGGGTGTAAAAAGAAAAACTAAGGCAACAGTAAGGAAATGCTTTAAAGTCAATGTGAGAGTCTGCCTCAAAAGAAAGCTAGGGAGAAATTTCATTCAGGTCAGGTAATCAGAACATAAAACCCATTTAACTGAACAAGAATGACCTTTATATTCTCAGTGTGACCGAACTATGAAGTTTACTCACATAGAAATATGTAAAATGAGATGCTTTTTACTTTCTGTCAGCATCATCCTACCAAAGAGCCGCATGGTCCAGGGCACACATGACAGAGCAATGACAGCACCTGCCCTCATGGTGCTGGGAGAGTACAAAGGAGCACTTACTGCGCTGTGCCAGTGATCAGGGAAGGGCTGGGGAAGCAAAGAGGCAGGGACGTGCTTTTGCAGTGGAAAATCCAGATCTCAGCCAACTCAGAAGAGAAAAATTGCCATGAAATAGTATGTATCAAGACTATACTGATTTCCACTGAATATGCTTTGATCCTCCCTGACCCCGCAGAATATCAGCAAGAGATGCAGGCAGTGTGGATGGTAGCTCTACTCTAAACTCTGCTGAGGACAAGCAGGAGCAAGCTGGAGGCACCTCTAGTTCACTTATGTAGGACTGAGTGAGGTGGGTGTCCTAGCTCCTCTGTTCACTGTTCTGGGCTCACCTGAAGAACAAAGGACAAACTGTTTGGACTACAAAACTCTAGTAAAATCTGGTTTTTCTGCATTGCTCCTTTTTGTGTCCCACTGAAAGAATATTATGGAATAAACTGTGTTACAAAAGTAAATCCTTGCCTCCATGTCTGTTCCTGTAGCTGGATGCAAACCTACACGGTCCACACACTCCTATAAAACTTATTAATTTTCTATCAATAAAGCCATCCATAACAGAGGTCCCAAGGTATTCACACATGTAAGACAAAAAGGGGAAGGAAAAGCAAAGAAACCACCTTATGACTCTGAAAATACTATTTGCAACCAACCCCAAATAATGGAGAACAGAAGGGAAAAAGAAGATGGGGACATTCCTACAAAAAGTATCTGTGTCACAGTGCCTCTGTCATCTGTTCTCCCATCCTGGGCATCTCACACAACATGCCTTGTACCAGCCTGAGTCTAAAGGCAATGCATAATCCTTAAAAATCATCTGCAGGACACAAATAATGAAAAATCATTTCCTCTCTTACCTTCAGCTATTCATGTTCCTCATGATACTCAACCATGAATACAGCCTAGTAGCTGACAAGGCTTCTAGACATTTGTTTACCTTTCATAAGTGATTCTATAATCAATTAAACACACTTTTTAAAAGTGTTTGTGTTCAACTAGGCTGAACTAATGCTAATGTCCTGACTGAAATCAAAGGTTTTCTACAAAATAAGAGTTAAAAGGCATGAGACAACTGTTCATCTTTACTTGGTCATATTTTTATTTAGAAATACATGCCTCTAAAATGTTTTACGATAATATTCCCCAGATAGAATAACATAAACAAATAAAATTAACTAAGTCCTTTCCATTTTGCTACAATAAGTGAACAATAAACTAAACAGCTAAGAGCCAAAGTCAACATCATCTACTATGACAAGTATGTTGCAATACTGGTTTCTCACAGATCTTTGTTTGGTTTACATCTGAGAACATGCCATCATCCAATTAAATGCCCGACTGTTATAATGAGTTTGAACACATTACTGAATGTTGTAATAACGTATTAGCCTACAAAACTGACTGCAAGGTATGGGTAGCTTTCATGTACCATATCTAGATTTTGAGATATTACAGTGATGGACATCTTTCCAACATACTAGATGAACACAAAATAGACCTTGGCCTGAAAGATTTGACTGCTTATGTATGTGCTCAGCTGTTGTCAGAGAAACAACTTTCTCATTTAATACTGCAAATCCAGCATTGTTTTGTAAGCAAAAATTGTTAAAAGAAAAACCTCTAAGTTGAAGAGGTAAATTTTGCTACAAATGTCCCAAAGTTGCTTTCTATGGAAAGCTATATTTGTGCATCCACTGTTCTCCATTTGTCTTTCTAATACTTTTATCTCATAGAAAAATGTGAAATTTTCACATTTATTAAGACATGAGCTTACCTTTCTTACACAAAAATATACAAATGTTCCTGAAAGTCTCGTTTTCTCTTCACTATACCTAAATTAATGTATTCTGATATTGAAGTTTTTCTTTTCCACGCCACAGAAACACCTCACTTGGCAAAAAAGGTATGACAAACAGTACCACAGGGCAGTTAAAACACTTCACCTTTGTACACCGCTTTCATCAGCAGAAGCCAAAGCTCTTTAGGCAGAAGAAAAAATATGCCTAGACTGATTCTACAGCTGGAGGAAGCACTGCAGAGGAAGGTAATGTGCCTAAGTCCGCCATCCACCTTGCAGGGAAATGTAGCTTCTCTGCTCCTGACTTACAGAAACATCTGAGTTTCAGGCCTGCCAAATCTCCCTGCGCTGTGCCTGGAGCCCACAGTCAGAGGTGATGGGACATGTTGGCCCCCGTGCAGGGACCTACCACCTCTATAGCCCCTCTCAAGCTCTCTTTTCAGGCCTTCTCCCAACTTACCTCTTACCAGCTCGGTCCCTTCCTCTTCACATGACTCAGCATGGATGGGCCTTCCTCCGGCTGGGAAAGGTGAACCTTAATCAGGGAGCACTGCAGTTCTCAGCTTTTGCAGTCTAAGGTAAAATGCAGCCTAATGTCACAAAACATAATATCCAAGGTCTCAGCTACTGACCTAGCTAGAAAAGTGATGTCCTCGCAAAGTACGTCGTGTGCCAGGGCAACGGGAACCTAGGATCTCCAGTTTCCCACCAGTCCAGCCAATACTGGTCAGAAGACTGACATTAGTAGCCAGACATCTTTCCATTAGGCTTCTTGTGCAGGCTGATTTTGGTGGTCTCAAGGGCCTGGTCTGAACTAGAAACCGCAGGTGAGCAAATGCAGGTGAAATGTATAGCACTCTGCCTTCCTCTAAAATGCCACATAGCCTTTAAAGATTGCTTGCTCTTTCTCAAATAAAAAGGAATAGACATACAAATGTTCATAAGAATGCACACTCATCTTTTACTACAAAAACAAGAACAGGAAGATGGATTTTTGCTGCCGCAAGGAAAGGGCTGACGTTTTCTTTTCTTAACAGATGACCCAAAGGCAACCGAGAGCGGGGTGGTGATGGTCAGTGCCATCTGCTGCACCGAACATTGCAGGAGATTCATAAAGGCATCGCGTCTCCTTCTTTGCTTTACATTAATGTCATTCGTATTTCCTGGATGAAATATCTTGAGCTGCTGTTACGAAAAGGCTGTAAAATGCAGATAATCTGGGAAGACTTAAAGCTATGCCAGAATTACAGTGTCTGGGCAGCCTTAATTCTGAATTTTTCTGCATCTGTCAATTTCCATTATACAGATTTAAGACATAATTTTAATTATAGACTTTACTCTTACTGATGTTATCACTTCAGGTTTAGGCAATTGTGCTGATGCAGTTCAAAGGAAACCTGTAAAAATAGATATTGATTTCCCATAATGTTTTAGAACATTTTTTAGTAGGGAAGCAACTGAAAACCCTGCGTTAGCAACAGAAAATGCTAACACATTTGTTCCTGAGGTATAGATTTTTTAATTCTATGTGACGGTATCCTAGGTTATAAAATGAATATGAAAAAAATTATCTTGCTTTAGATGTCCAAACTTCGCAGCAGGTAAAAGAAACATAGCAATATTTATATCCCTTATAATGCTAATGCTGAACTCTCAAAGGCAGCGCTGTAATCCCTATTTTTCAATACCAGTTTAGCAATACTCTCCAGTAACTTGTCCAAATAATTATTTCTTTTATTTTTTCTATATTTTTTGTTCTTCTCTCCTGAAACTGCACTGAAAGTGATTTACAAGCTTATTTTTAACAGTAAATAGAGCTGGTTACAATCTATCTACCACACAGCCTTTTAACATAAACATTTATAAAGCATTTTTGAGTCAGAAAACAAAGCAGCTTTTGTCATCATCCATCTAGAAGCATCTACAGGTTTACAAATGGTCATTCTGGTAAGTGGTCCAAAATGCAGTATCGTGGCACAGTAAATTGCAAACCTGATTGCAAAATAAACATACAAAAATATAGACATAGTTGAATATGTTTTTAGGTAAGTAGTTTAATATGTTTAAATAGTAGCAAATATGCATAATAAACCCCTTTCTATCAAACACATGAAGTGTAGGTTGACAGAAAGCAGCTACCCAAAACTAACCCCAGTACCGAACTGGAATTCTAAAGAGATTTAGATTTGACCACGAGCTTTGCCAGAGATTTTCTACAGGACTAAATCAAGAGCAATGCTGGCTCTGGGACTCAGTGCAGGGAAGAATGTAATGACCACTACTAAGCGTGCATGTTGAGCCATCAAAGACTGTCAGAGAGCGAGAGAGAAGAGAGATTATGTCTCCTCGAGGCAAAAAAGCAGTCACTTGGTCAGTCAAATACAGGAGATAGCAGGTGTTCCAACAAAAAGAATTTCTGTCTCAAAGGAAGTGAAACAATGCTCATTTTAATTAAAAAAATGAGCTAGACTCTCTCCTGGTCAAGAACAGAGTACACTACTTTCTGCCTAGATCCCCTCAGCAGATGAGCGCTCCCATGCAGGAGGTTCCCTCTCTTTAGTTCTAATCTATGCACAAAAAAAAAAAAGGAAACCCTGACCAGAGTCAGCTTTCTGATTTAACCTTAGCATGTACAGATTAAGCACAGGGTTTGTTTTATTTCTTGTCTTCAGTAAATATTTGTGCCTATGCTGTCTGTTTTGGACACTACGACTAAATCTCACCATGTACCAGCAGGAACCCCAGGGGTTACGGAGTGTGTTTGCATTTCCAGTGCACAAGACAAGTTAAGAATTGATGTTGTGGGACCAAGAGGAAGTATATTCCAGTGATAAGCAAGACGGCTCTCTAGGCTACAATGAAATGCGGAGGTTCACACGTAGACCTGAGTGTTTTCAGACTTGGTGAAAACTACTGTTCCATGAGCTACATAATTCTCAACTAGCACCTGTATATGCATCCGGACGGACACTTGTCTGAGCACCAAAAAGGGATACAATCAGTTAATCAAGTCCTATATCAGTATTAGTATGTGCTGCAAGCTGCAGAGATCTTACACAGGAAAGCTGATTATTATTCTGCCAGGCTCAAAACAGCCTTAGGGTTAGGCAGTCATACTTCTAACAAGTGACTCTGTGGCGCTTACATTATTTTGCAGAATATTGTGAGCACTGGTACAGAAGCAGTCGATGAAACTTCAACTCCATTAACTTTGCCTCAAGTTCCCAGTTGTGTTACCATCCTTTTGACCTCCTACCATGGGCTGGAGGATGCAGAATACTAGCTATTTTGACAACTCTATTTCATCACGGCACAACCAAAACAAGTGACATGGAATGACATTTCACTGGTTAAAACATTTGCAAGACCTCTTTCAACTTTGGGCTGAAGTTTCCAGATGTTGAAAAATTTCTTCAGGAAAAAAAGGTCAAGTTCCCTACTTTGGTAACACAGGATTATATTTACAGAATTAAAAAGCAGAGGACCTGGGGTTGCTGGTCAACAGCCGGCTGAACATAAGCCAGCAGTGTGCCCAGGTGGCCAAGAAGGCCAACAGCATCCTGGCCTGTATCAGGAATAGTGTGGCCAGCAGGAGTAGGGAGGTGATCGTGCCCCTGTACTTGGCACTGGTGAGGCCGCACCTCAAACACTGGGTGCAGTTTTGGGCCCCTCACTATAAGAAGGACATTGAGGTGCTGAAGCGTGTCCAGAGAAGGGCAGTGAAGCTGGAGAAGGGTCTGGAGATCAGGTCTTATGAGGAGCGGCTGAGGGAACTGGGGCTGTTTAATCTGGAGAAGAGGAGGCTGAGGGGAGACCTTATTGCTCTCTGCGACTACCTGAAAGGAGGCTCTAGTGAGGTGGGTGTTGGTCTCTTCTCCCAAGTAACAAGTGATTGGATGAGAAGAAACAGCCTCAAGTTGCACCAGGGGAGGTTTAGATTAGACATTAGGAAAGATTTCTTTACTGAAAGAGTGGTCAAATACTGGAACAGGCTGCCCAGGGAAGTGGTGGAGTCACCATCTCTGGAGGTGTTCAAAAAAATGTGTAGATACGGTTTAGCGGGCATAGTGGTATTAAGGCAACAGTTGGACTTGATGACCTCAGAGGTCTATTTCAACCTAGTCATTCTATGATTCTTTTAACCACCTACAAATCGGCCTTTTTGTATGTGACTTTTTTCATACAGTTGCAAAATTCAGAGGAACCCCATGAAAATTTAAGTATGAATATCTATTTATATACAGAAGCTATATACAGACAGCTTCCACTAATGCGCAAATCTCCTGCAAAGACATAATATTAAGCATTGCTCATTAATCCTAATTTGCCTTTCTAGAAATAGCACATCATTCATTTGTATTATGTACACTATATAATTGTGTCCAAAAAGGATTATTTACTACATACAAATTGAAAGAGTAGAAATCTACAGTATCAGCTATACCACCACATCCACTGTATTTAGTAGTAACTTTGGAAAAACTGAATTTTAAATCTTTGATACTATGTTATTTGCAAAAGTAACCATGGCAAATACTATACGGAGAAATATATCTTTAATAGACATACACTGGATGAGAAACTGTGTTAACAATCAGTGAAACTTTGGACAAAATAACAGATCCATAGCAAATTTCCTTTGGAGTTAAATCAGATATATAATGAACCCAAATTTTCATTACCAAAAAAAAGCCAAAGGGTGGGTAGTTCCACAGCAGAACACATAAAAATACTATTTCATGGTAAGTGAATAAAAAGCTAATAAGCTAGTAGGTTGGCAGGGGTGGGCAGTGAGTACTGTAATTGAACAATGTTTTAATTTTTCCTAATACATGCTTTCTCTACTCAGGTTTGGTTTCGCCCTTTGTTTTTAAATGAATTATCAATTTAATCATAAAAATAGTGTACAGAAATATTCATTACTATTCTTCCTCTAGCATATTTATGTCTCCTTATTTAGTGAAAATAACTCACTTTAGCTGCCATATTCATTCAATACCACTAGAAGGTGCTCCTCTGTTGAAAGATAATTATTTCTGTCTGAATTGCTTCTCAAAGCTAATTTTCCTCTGGTAACTGTGGTCCTGGCCGGTTGTTTACACAGACTGTAATTGCAACAACCTCCCCTGCTATACAGCAGCAGGACTTCGTATGCCATAGCTATTACCACAGCATGAGAATTACAGATCCGTTATCAGTCATTTTCTTGATAAATCCAAATCCCAGCTGAGCAGGACTCCAGTTAGTTTTGCTAGAAGGTGAAGTGTGGAAACCATGGTGAAGCTGACATATTGTAAAAAGACACAGTTTCTGTAAGGTTGGGAATCATGGAATCATACCATCTTCTAGGTTGGAAAAGACCTTTAAGATCGAGCCCAACCGTAAACCTAACACTGCCAAGTCCACCAAACGCATTCCTGGAGTAACTTAGGGCAGAACAGATCCCTACAGAGATATTTGCACACTTGTCTGAAGTCTGAAGGCAGAAGGAGAGTCCAACATCAAATCAAAGCTGTAAGACAACCACACAAACATAAGCATACGATCTACACCAATTCCACACCAACAGTATCAGGACATCAAACTGCACCTGGAAATCCAGGGATCAATAATTCATACTTCATACACAACCTTATATGAGCCTCAACCAAGTTAAGATTTAGTTTTGATACCCACAAAGGCATTCTGATAACCTCTGGGTACACACAGACTGCCTCTGTAAGCTCTCTGCATATATCATAAAAGCCTTAACTGAGAGCTGAAATAATTGCAGTTTTTCTAACAAAAAACATCAGCCTGTGCAATGTCTGAAGAGTTTAAAGTCTTGTGTCATCTGGGATTGGGTAAGATTTTGGTGAGAAATGGGAAATAAAAGGGGAAATGGGGATGGACTGACTAGCTAAGGCGAGATTCTGACTCCTTTAGCTGTAAACTTTGGACAAAGTCTAAAAGTGACCACTAAGGAATGCAATGTCTGGGCACACTTTGAGAGCCTGGATTTCATCAGCTCTTTTAGCTCAGACAACAGTCACCAGAAAGGACATTTTCACTGAGAGAGGGTAAAGGAAGACAGTCACCATACAGTTCAAACAGTTTAAACCATCAGAAACTTAAGGTCAGCCCCCAGGGAGAGGCTTTCTGCTGGTAAAGAGACATGCACGTGGCCTTTCCCAAATTTCAGCATCACAAGAGGAGCAAGCCACAGTATAACTGTCCACCGGAGCACTTTGCAGAGGCTGTTGCAAGAGGCAAGGTAACTAATCTTAGAGTCTACTCAAACAGAGTTTGATTCACCAGACAGGTCTGAATGATCAAAATTGAAATAATCAAAGGAGAAAGGTGCTGGTGAACTGTTTGGGATGAAAGCCTTTTCTACCCACCTCTATATGTTAATATGGCAAATGGCTGCTCCCTGGGAAGTCTGATGCTACTATAGAAAAGCATTCCACCTATAAAGGTGCATCTGTGCAACTTTTAGATGGATGAAAATTTATATAGTTCAGGATCTAAGAGAAAGAGAAACAATAAAGACATGTCAATGATGCAGCTTTCAGGTCCAGAATGGTTTGTGTGCAGCATGACAGTGCACAGCATCTTAATCTTCAAATAGACAAAAAAGAGCTCTCCATCTTGAGACACTAGTGTCTTCACAAGGAACAGACACAGAAAACAGGCACCTGTTTCCTTGAGGTTATGGAGCGCTTTCTCAGTTTTGCTACTGACAGCTGTTTCAGAGGAAGATCCTTTCCCTCTCAGAGCAAGGAATTCAAACCTCTTCAATAGAGTAACAAACCACTTCACTCATTTAGAAGTTGTGTTTAAGAACATCTTGTTAGACTACACTGAGTACATCTTACCTGTATTGAAAAAATAACCATAAATTTTGTCTTGAGGCATTTACACTGGCCGCAAAATATCCACTGAGACCCCTTGAGAGATCACGTTGTAAAGGAGTTCAATTTTAAATAATATGAATTATTCAGTCACAAAACGAATAGTGCCTTTCATAGTGCCAAAGACACCTAAGTGACACTGACATACTTAGGAATACACATGCTCTTCCTTCTCTGAGGAAGCAGTCTTTGAAGGATTTCACTTTTCCATAATACGTCACACCAAGGAAGTGGCTAGAACAGGCTTAACTTGCTTCCCTCAACAAGACAAAATAGTGCATGATGGCTTTACGGCATGTCTCTCGAGGGATAAGGTCTGTAACTATAATAATGAAAAAGAGGGACTGAATATATACTTACACTAAATATACCTCAATGTAGTTAATGTGCAAATTCCTACTCTCAGTTTTCGTCTTCTAATGTAACTGTATCTGATTTCCAGGGCACTAACCACAGACAAGGCAAGTGAAGACCCTGCGCTCTGCAGCAAATGGGGTAACTGTTCCAGGGGAAAAGTCTTGTCTGGAGTACCTGATCTACGGGAAGGAACTTGTATAGTATCAGTGGAAACAGAAGAACCAGAGGACACCATACCAAATGAGTTTTGCAGCAAAGGTATGACAATACCGTCACATTTGAGACAAAAAGGATTTTGGCTCTCTAGAGTTCATGGGTGTTGGCGGAGTGCTGAGGGCAAGACTTTTTCAGGTACGTTGTGGGCCAACCATGTGCAGGCAACAATGCTGCAGTGCAGCCCCTTTGATTCTGAAGAGACCACTGATGCCTGCATTCATTCTCCTATCTGCCACTAGCACAGCAATCAGAAACACAGTCTCAAAAGAAGTTTGCTTTTTTATCTACAGACTAGCAGATGGAAATCTGCAGATATCCCAAAAAGACCAGTAGTCCTGTTTTACTCTTTGAGTTTAGATAGTTCATACAGAAGTGACCGCTAATTTAGATAAAAATTCCTCCACCTTTAGCTGCCACAGAGAGGAGATGCATGGGATATAAGCATGGCCCCAACGCACTTCAAAGTAATCTAAGCTGCTATGTATCAAGAAGAGTATCAAGTAAAGTGGAAGGTATGGAGAAAACTATTTGCAAAGACTTTCCATTTTCATCTGCTATATGAAAGGGATACAAAATTGAATGCTGTGCTAAGCCCTGAATTCCCCAGGTCAGGACCTCCACAGAAGCTCCACATAAAATACTAGTTTTCAGTTGCTCCTACACTTTCTGTACCTCCAGCACATCACGCTGTCAAGAGTGAATTAAGATCCATATTCTTCTGATTAGCAAAAGAGCTAGGATACTTGTGGGGTTTCGTTAATTAAAGCTGGGATCCCTCAATTTTTAGGCTTTGTTCCCTTTTTCTCAAGTAAACTAAAATGGAATATTGCTGCTGCTGTCACTCTCACGGAACATTTTCCTCAATCCTGCCTCATCAATTTATGCCCTCCCTGCCATAGTTCTCATTTGCATTATTTGCTTATTATGTTTGACTTTGGCTGAAACTTCCACAGATTTAGTTTCTTCTTTGCTTTAGTATTAAATGAAAGTGTGCTTCTTAGTAGGCACACATTGCAGCAGTGTCCCAGAAATAGAAAACATTATTTGACATGTGCATAAATGATCCTACAGAGCCCTAAGCAGCTATCCACTTTGAAAGATCACACCCCAGTGCTGCAGGTGAAAGATGAATTCAAGGCATTTTAAACGACAGGAAGACCTCAGCAGAAGAATCTCCCTCTTTTCAACCAACAGTCCATTTTTAAACATTTCATCTTTTCTGGACTTCAGGCAAATGGCCAAACCCAACAAATTTCTCAACATCTTAACAGAAGTAGGAGGGTGAAGGAGTCAGTAAATTTGGGGGGTTATGAGTACATGTGAAAATTTGAAAAGGATTTGCTTCTTAGTAACAGGTAGGCAAGAACAAAGACTAATGCTAACTACTACCTTTATTATTTGTCTTCAGAATGACTGTCAAAGGCATCTAAAAATAGACATATTTTTGTTTGAGTTCTGAACAAATTGTTGGGCGCTGAGAAACTATTCTGGGAGTTGTCAGTACAATCTTTCCTACTCCTATACCTTTATCTCAGCATCCACAGTGGGCTACTGTCAGATCCTCAGCCAGAAGCATCACTGGTTTAACTCACAAAGTTTGTAATACTTTAATGTCTAATAAATCATAATAATAGATAGCAGATAATCGCATCTAAAACAGGTAATTCACTATACCTTATTCAATGGTTAATTTGAATATGCCAAAGATACTATTTTTTTTTATCATTCCAGGTGATTATGAATCATCCATCAATGCAGATAGGGCAATGTGCGTAACATGAAAACATGGTTGTAGCTTGTAATTTTCAACTTGAGTCTTAATTATTTTTCTGCCTCTTTATTTGGATATATAATCTGAGAAATCTTAAATTCCTGCTTTGCTGAGTTTAAAGGAGCTTTTAAACATGCTAAGGGTTTTTGGATATTTATATCAAATAGGAAAACAGTGTTTTTCTAATTGCCATTGTCATCATTAAAATACCATCATAACCATAGTTAAATTACCACCAGCATTTTCTCTTGAAAATTTCAAAAGCAGAATCTCAGAAGTCATCTGCTCCTAGGCTGCACTGAAGAGACTGGGCTGCTGCATAACTCACAAAGTGGGAGTCAGCTCTAATAAGGCCTTCATAATCATAGAATCACAGAATGGTTTGGGTTGGAAGGGACCTTAAAGATCATCCAGTTCCAACCCCCCTCCCACGGGCAGGGACACCTTCCACTAGACCAGGTTGCTCCAAGACCCATCCAGCCTGGCCTTGAACACTGCCAGGGAGGGGGCAGCCACAGCTTCTCTGGGCAACCTGTGCCAGTGTTCCAACCCATTCCATAAAGGCACCAAGGAACCATAACATGCTGGTGCTTGGGCAATAACAAGTGTGGGCTATTTGTGGATTAAATGTTAAAGCATCCCTAAGAGGTAGTTATGTGATACATGGTTAGGACTAAAATGCAGCTGTCTCTGGAATGAAACATGGTAATAGGTAAGAACATCTCACCTTACTTAGAAAACAAAGGGAATTACAATGCTTTATCTGAACCAAGCTTTGAGAAAATATGGATGAAAAGTCCATTTTTTGTAAAAGCTTCACATAATCATTGCTTCTCACAATGAGTTACTCAACACTTACTGCTCATGTCTTGGTTCACCTTGCCCTGAGGCTCAGTTGCTACCCCTACCCAAATGCCCAGTCTGCCCCTGGGAGAGTCCTTTCTCACCTGGAGGCACCAGGGAGAGTGTGAATCCTCAAAGCAGAAAAGTTTCTGCTGTTCCTGCCATCCCCTGACAGGGGCTACGCAGTGGGGATTGGGGTACTGCCCCTTCTGATGAAAAGAAAGAAAGAAGAAAGCAGAAAACTGTTTTCCAGCATCTGAAATGGGGTTATGTGCCTCATGTGTTTCAGGAATCACATTCAGAAATATTGTGTTACTGCCCTACCTGTCTCATAGAGAACAATTACTGATCCATCCTTCTCAAAAGTCACTCTGGTTAGCGAATACATTTACAATTTTTTTTACTTTTGCCATATGCAAAGTATCTATAAGAAATGTATAAACCATACTTAGTATTTGCTCAATAGTTATTAAATCCTGAGAATGTATTCAAAGTTTTTTAAAGCCCAGAATGTTGGGGCCTTTTTTAATTTTAGAATTAAAAAAAAAAAATAAATAACTTTATGAGGCAGACACACAGGCTGACTTGGAGTCCCAAGCAGAATCACAAAAAGAGAAATATTGTCTGGTACGTGAAGCACCTTCATGCCACTCTGACAGCCTAAGCAGACCTTTGAAAGGACACAGCATGACCAAGGAGATCACATTCTCCATCAGGCACATGGCGAGGAGTTCCACACTAACATCCTCTCCACCTCCATGCTGTATGGAACAAGACTAGAAGAAATTTGCCCCTGCACTAGGTTGCACCTGCACTTTGCCCATCAGGCTGCTTCTGCTTGGAATAAGCTCACTTCTATTTCTGGAAATCAGGGAACAGAGACATATTATTCCTGTAAGTGGCAGACATCATTCCAAGCTCACTCCCAGTCTCAAATGGAAAGAAAATTCTGAAAGTCACATCAAAAAGATCAAAACACAGAGTTGACACATCAATATGAAGTAGCAATGAACTTATTTTTAGTTTTCAGTCACTGGGTGCTAAATATTCTCCAGAGCCTTCCCATTACGGATAATCTGACACAGGTAGCACTTCTTGCAGGCTCATGCTGCTACTTGGGGAATGGGCTATATGCCTCCAGTAGAATCAAAGCTTTCAATGAAGAGAAAATAATCCTTTTGTAGCTACTGTCTGTACACCTCCAATTAAACTCTATAATTTACTACCCAGAGGTAATGAGACTGATTCCACAACTAACACTAAGAGCAGACAATAGCAGTCTCCTCATTGAGCCTGAAGAGAGGAAGCAGTAAGATGTTACGGCTCTTCTAAAAATACAAGAGTAAAAGAAGAAATTAGGAGGCCACTTGCATGCTTTTCATTTTTATTTGAAAGGTCACTTGTGGTCTCCCTCATGATTGATGTAAAGTTTATTTTAAACTGACATTTTAATTAGTGGCAATGTGCCAGAGCTGGAATCTGATGAGCCTGCACTCACTCAGTGGCTGGCTGCAAGCTTCTCTCTTTTTATGTTTTCTGTAGAGGATTCTGGCTCTCAGAAATGCTTGCTCACAGTCATTTGTGTGTTATTATTAGCAAACTGTTAGATTGGCCCCTTGGCATGCATTTTGTAGGACCAAAATAATCTTATTGTATTGCTTCAACATTTTACTGGAAACAAAAGAGGTGAATTGACTGTGAAGCAATCACAGTAGACCTTGAATGCCTTCAACAGCATTAACTTGATCATTGTTATTGAAATTCATACTGAACAGGCTCTTGAAGACAGTATTTTTTTACCAGCTATCACATTAGTTTCTTTCTATTAGGCTGAAGTCATCAACGGAAAAGAAAAAGCAGGAACAAAGTTGCTGGGTACTAAGTGACAGATCTTATTGTGATGTAAGATACAGAGCTGACAACAGAAAAGAATACGCTCTGTCAATCAGGTCAGAATTTTATGCAAGTATTGCCATACACCCATCACTTGTTCCTACAGATGGTGGCACAACTGTTCATATAACTACTATCAAACAAGAACAGGAAACAATCTGGCTGAAAAACAACCATGTAAAAATCTTATCACATCTTTTTTTTTTTTTTTTTTTTTTTTTTTTTGCTAAACTTATCACATTTGGTTCATTAGCTACTGCACAAGCACCGCTATGAAAGTGATATACCACAGCAATACTAGCAACAACACCACAGCCCAGATTTTACGCTAATATGACCCCTAATATATCAGGATACTAATTAATCATACAGGTACTACTGTACGAATTTATCCCATGTCTGTTAGCCGCCTAACAGATCCACTTTTCTTAGGTAGTGCACTACCATCCTGACTAAATCCCATTCTGCCTAATTTCCTCTTGCAATCTGCATACATTCATTGCTTCAGTTGATACACACTTTAACTTTCAGTATAAAAGCAGGCACTGAAGAGTCTGTTTGTAATAGGTTTGCAGTATCTTTTAGAGTCTTCCAGATAAGATAGTTGACAAAACCAGGAATGCTTTCAGACAACAGGTCCTCAGTGGGTGCTTTGTTTGAACCTGTCTATCACGGAATTGCTCCCAGCATGGCTCTACTGTCCATTAAAAAATTTGCAACATTAGCGTGTACCCACAGCTCAGTGCAATTCCTATAATGACTGCTTTATTTATTCACTCCAGTGTCTAGGAAGCTCAGATTATCATTTAATTCTAAACAAACTGCACACTGTGAACATTTGTAAGAGAGCAACCCATTAAACTCAACATTTATTCAACAGCTCTAATTTGCTTGCAGTATTATGATGATTCCTGTTTTAAGAAATACGGCTTTAGTTCTATACATCTTGTTTTCCATAATTTCTTATAACACTTTAAGTATTTAGTTTCCAACCACACCATTTAGAAAGGAACTTACAAATATAAATCTACACGCACTCATTGGCAGTTGAATAAAATCCGGTCTCTGTAATCACAGGCATTTAAGCAAATTTTAATACATCTTTATAATCACTTAGAATCAGAAAAATGGGCAAGTAGACACATGCACATTTTATACCGATGTACCTAAGATGCAGCATAAGCTGAGGATTATTACACATAGAAAACAGTCAAAGTGAAGACGCTGGACTGAAAAAATTAAGATATTTTTGCAAGTATACCGCCCATTTATCCATACTGCTAAAAGTCTATTCATATGAAAGATGATTTTAAATTTACATGATAGATCATATTTATATACACTGATGCAAAATGCGCAGCCTGAACTTTGGGCCAGGCAACCTCCCACTGAACTCAGAATTTGGGCCTGAGTTTGGAGCACAGAACTGTAACTGTGCATACGCTGAGAAGGTGCCGATTAAAACATACACTGTCTACACACTAAATACTATGTTATTTTGCAGACAGAGCAATATGAAAAATGTGCAAAAGCTTATTCAAAAATTTCTTTTAAGTCGTCATTTTAGATTTGAATGCATTTTCTGAATGTATAGTGTCACCAAATGGGGTCAGTTTGTAAGCTCTTTCAGCTTTTAATAAAGCAGAAAATAAATTAAGAAATCTCTAACTAAGTGCAAAGAAGTTACCACTTCTCCCTGCCTCAGGTAACTCTCCCGCAGAACAAAAAATAATGGGGGTATATATATTTCTTTTCACAAAATTTCCAGTATTCATCTATGACCTTTCATTTTTCATTGCAAAATAAAAAGCACAGCAGAACACAATACCTAACCAAATAGAAAATATGCTTAGTGATGAACCAAAAGAATATAGTGGGTAACAGCCAAAAGACAATTTTTAAATTCCATTTGTTCTGACCATATGGCATAAAGACATAAAGAATGTACTCGATAAAGGCTGTTTTCCTTGGAAATATTTAGTACGGGAGATCTTTATCAAATGAAGTATGTTATTTCATGACCGAAGAGCAAGAAATGTAATTTTTTTCTCATCTTGTTTTAAGTCATGATCAGTGTCTTGAAGTAGTCCCTGAACAGGTTACTGCTCAAAGCTTGCAACAAATATTATCAACAGAAAACATCCCACCGCGTCCTCCAGTTGAGATCTCTGCTTCTCAACAATACAGTTTATCTACTCCCTTATCTCTCTATAAACTCTGAGAGATGAAGCCTAAACAATGTTTCCAGCATCCTTCTCCTTCCACTTTTAGAAACATAACATGCTTGAACTTATTTCTATTATTTTTATAGTTCATGACAGTCATGGCTATCAGACAGCAGCTGTCACAGATGGTAAACTGCATTTTGCAGTTTTGTAGTTCTAGCTACACTATTTTTCTAGTTCACATGCAAACTCAGCAGCAAGAAATACAGAAGACAAGGGACAAAAGAGCAGGAAGGGCATAGAGAAAGAAAATCCTTTCCACTCCTCTTCATCTAAAGTGAGATGTGCAGACTAATCCTTCTCAATTTCAATTTGCAGCCTACACTGTGAGCCAAGATCTGACAGGGGAAGACTGACTGGTGCTATTTGGTTTCCTGACTGCAGGAAGTCATACACAGGCCACAAGAAACAACCAGTCACAATTTCCTCTACAAACAGAATTTAGCAGAGAAAAAAAATAAAAGTGAACTAGCATTTAAAAATAGAATAGTTCCAAGCAATTATATGTGAAAAAAAAAAAAAAAAAAAGGATTAAATAGAAAAAAAAAAATTACAGGAGCAGCAGCTATTTAAAAAGATAGACTAGGGAAATTAAAAACAATAAAGGGGTAAATTCATTAAGTGCTTGATGCCAGAAGAACCAGAGGGTATACTCAATGAGGATCTCAACAAAAGGAGGGACATTAAAATAGTGGCAAATAACTGTCAGGAAAGATTTCCGCATGTGCTTCTGGAGACCCAGAGATACATTCAAGATGTAAACCCACATCGTTGTCTCATCAATGCGATCACTAGCCACACTAGCTAGTTTACAGCTAGCATGGCCACATAAATCAGCAATACAGTCAGCTTTTCAGTCACACAGACTGCCATCTGCTCGCAGTGTATCACAAGCAACAGCATGTTTCCACTGACACACTGTGTGGGCGCAGTCCCACAGCACTCGAGCCAACGCAAGGTAGGGCTGCCATGGCCCCCGGCTACCTTGGCTGCACGTCCTTGGCCGCTGCATCAGCATTGGCACTCAAGCCATCACATCGGTTCAAGGAGCTGTTGTAGACAACAGAAGAAGCAACTGGTTTTCCGTGGGATCAGCTGCCTGAGCTGGCTCGCTGCTCCATCACATTAACTGCAGCACTGGCTCGAGGGAGGCACCAAAACAACGCAGATGGGGTTAGGAGGGTGGGACTGTGGCAGATCCACATTGGATCAAATTGCCACAAAACTCAGTGTGCAGCAACTAGCCTCAAATCACATTGTTTCTACACCCATACTGGTCACCTAGACCATAACCATAAATATCCATGAACCAGCACTGCTATCGGGGGTACGGTAGGAATCTCTTGCCTGTTAGTTTCCTCCCAATGCTGATCCCATCTTTGTGCTGCCACAAGCATCGGTATGATCAGAGATATGATCCTCACAGAAATAAAAGATGGGTACTGCTAATGTGGGTAAGTTCCCTATCCTGTTTCACCGAGCAACTGCACAAAAGCACGAAGTAGCAGACACTGAAGGCTGGGCAGACCTGCTCCTTTTGGCAGTAATGCTGATTCAAGCCACTTTAAAATTTATGTTAAGCTATGTGCTATATATGATATACACTTACAAATCCAGAAGGAATTATGATAATAGCCTACCTAGATACAAGATAGAGAATTACTCTGCAGTCAGACGAGAACATATTCCAAAAAGGAAAATTCACATGTCTTGATGAAGCCACATCCTATAAAAACTAGTTCCACAGACTGTCTAGTCTTTCAGTCAAAAAAAAAAAAAGTGCTGGCTATTTGCCACTTTCAAGCACTGGACCTTGCAATACATTTGCTGGACTGAAGGTTCTGTCCTTCAAGTCAAATTTGAGCAAGTCACGCTCTAATCTTCCTTTTATCCTCTCAATCCTCTCACTATAAGGCTTATTTTCCAATTTTATCATCAGTTTCTTTACTTTTCCCTAATCTCCAATTTAACAAAATCATTCTTCAATTGTAGAAGGCAGAATTGAAACATTATTGTAACAGCGCTTGTTCCAGAGCCCAGGAATGAAGGTAAAATGCCCTCTTTATGGGGACATTTTACGTTTATCATTACATTATGCTAAAATGTCCACCAAATAGCCATCAAGATGCTCAACTGCTTTTCAGAACAAGTGCTTCAAGAGAAGTCTGTATTAAAAGAAGTCTCTTAATGTGGCTTTGCTTGTTCGTTCCTTGACATAACAGCTTTACACTTGATTTATTGAAACAATAGTGGCTCTCTCTCTTTCTTAATAGAATGAGACAGGCTAAGGAAATGGCTTATCGCTCATGTGCTTTGAGGTGTTCCAGTAACCATCCATCCTGCAGCCCTACCAGTATAAGAATATAGGACTAGTCCATCTAGACCAGCAAAAACACACCTAGAATCATCTGTTTCAAAGAATGGTGCAGCTTGTGGGAGTGAAGTAATATTTTCCATGATTTCTACTTACCTCTAAAACTTAGAGGCAGCCTTGAGCCCTCAGATGAGACATCTTCTACATTTACTACGTGACTCAGTTAAGACAATGATAGATATTTTCGTATCTATATATATTTACATCTAAGTTCTCAGTCTCAGAATTTAATCCAGGGTCATTCCATTCCTTTCAGTCAGTCCATGTGCTGAAAGCTCCCCAGTTTAGTCACATCCTGTGTACAAAAGCATTTACTGTCGTGTTTTTTTTCCCATTTCCTACCTTTCCATTTCACTGACTTGCTCTTGTACTAAGAGATAGACAGGTCCTGCCTCTCTAGAATTCCTGTTTTCATGTGGAGGCTCTTCAGCACCGCTCTGCTAATACTAACAACAGTCTCTGCTTCCACTTATGTGACTTTTGACAAGACCTGTAGTGTCACTGCCCCAAGGAACAATGCCTTTTCTGCAAATTGCTGAGAAAATAATATAAGATTTAAAAATTGGTCTGAAGATGCAGAGGGTATTTTTATAATATTGAAAATCACTGACGTCTCAAGTATCTAAAACATGTCAGCTTTCACTATTTTTAGCCTTTTTTCACTGAAATCATGGTGAATTATGCTCACATAAGCAGACATGGCATTAATTTCCACTATGATGTAAGCTTTGATGTACTGAATTCTATACTGCTCTAAACAGTTGAAGCGATTAATAGCAAAGCTTACAAATGGCAATTGCAATGAGTAGGAAGCTAAAAGGAGAAGTCAGAAAGCCGTTATCGGGAAGTCAGTAGGAGCATCATGTAACTTACCAAACAGGCGCTGATGGAAGAGAAATTTCCCAGCTACCAGTCCTGTGAGAATGGCAAGCAGCCACAGAAACACCTTCAAAAATCTCCAGCCTCCTCCTTCAGGGTATTTATTTGTTACAAAGGAGAAACAATTACCAACAACAATAACATTGGCTTCTGTCTGACTGTGAGATACTGGGTCCTCAGCAAATATTAAGAAGTTAAAGAAGATCACTAAGTAAGCCACAACTAAGCGAGACCACGGGTGCTGGAAGTAGTAGCGGAAGTCTTTATCCATCCTCAGATACCGCAGAACTGTTCTTTGCCTGTATGTAAAGACACAAATGCACAACGTTATGTATGTACATTGTCAGAGCTTGGGAGAAACCTCCACATTGCAGAAATCAAATCACTGTTCTTAGTCACTTTTAACGCTTCAGACATGACTAGCAGCGAAAGTTTCAATTGAAAAATACTGCTAGAAGCAGGCAGAGAAAAACTGAAATTTCTGCCCATTCCAATGTAAAAACAACAAACAAACATCTATACATTATAGCACAGGATTTTTAGTCTCAAACATTTCTGTATTATCTCTTTCAAAGAACAGCTCCATAATGGGGCATGAAAATACAGCATGTAAGAACATGACCAGCTACATGAAACTCAAAGAGTGCCTTTCCAGCTGCATTCCAAAAAATACAACACAGGTTTCACAAATGTTCCTGCTACACCTAAATTGAATCTTTCTCCTTATCGGAGAAGAATGGAACAAGCCCGTAAGTCCAGTGAGGGCTCCTACTGCCTGATCTCCTGGAAGCTTACAAGCATATACCCCAGCAACATCAGAAAGTTGTGTTTACATGCAGCAATAATACAATGGAAAAGTTGATAGAATTAATCCTTGCAGGTCAGGCAAGTCTGTGGAAATATTTTCATTGACTTCAGGGAGTACACCTGTAATTAAGCACACTTTCAAATCCGCAAATTAAGAGTGCCCTGAGCACAGGCTGTTTTGTACAAATACAAAAATTGTATTTTGAAACTTGCCTACTTACAAAGTACTGCTACGGAAAAGCACAGCTGAGCACAGTTAACATTTCAGTTCTTTGGCATTTGATTTCTTTTTCTTTTATTCACAACAAATTAGTTGTTTCATCCTGTTGAACCACTTTGTATGCACAAAGATACAAGGCCTTTATGTTGTGGAACACTGCAATTATTCAAGGGACAGTATAGGAAGAAAAGAACAACAACAACAAGAGTATCTAATAATACTGCTTGTTTATCACAGCACGATCCTTGAAGAATACAGTGTACTTAACTGAACAACACAGATTTTTGCAAATGTCATATGCCGTCCAGGAAAAAAAAAAAAACAAAAAACAAAAAACAAAAAACAAAAAACAAAAAACAAAAAAAAAAAAACAAACAAACAAAAAAAAAAAACCACAACACCAAATCACGACAAAAGACCTAAAAAACCCAATCAATTACTCACCCCTCCTTGGGCTTCTGACTAAGTACCACTTTGCAAATTTACAAACGGTTTGAATTACAATGTCTCCCTTCAGGTAGTCCCTTCAAAATTATTTAACTCTATAATCCGATTTATATTTGTAAAATTACAGGGAATCCTGTACCCACTAAATCCAAAAGACAAAAGAACCTCTCAGCAGATTCAGACAATGCCTTCAGTAAGTAATAAAAATGCATAATGTCCCTCCCATTACGCATAAATTACATATGAAAAAGAAAAAAAAGCACATTAAAGAGTTAAAAAGTTGGCACAAGGAAGTGCCAGCCCTTTGAAAACTTTATGAATAAAGTGATTTAAAGCAAGGGTCATTGGCCCAGCAGCCTAACGAAATACAACTTTAGGGAGATTAAACTGCCTTTAGAGCCACAAGGATGCCCAAAGCTATTGTACGTTCTCCTTTCTTCAGAGTTTTGCTATTTCCTTATGTGT
Source organism: Leptosomus discolor (assembly GCF_034619465.1). Taxonomy (NCBI): domain Eukaryota; kingdom Metazoa; phylum Chordata; class Aves; order Leptosomiformes; family Leptosomidae; genus Leptosomus; species Leptosomus discolor. The sequence goes on from NC_141391.1 coordinate 185,616,431, forward strand.
GTATGACCCATCTTAACGCCCGAATGGGGCTGGAGGTAAACAACTACACGTCTTGGCATTTTCGGCAGCTGCCGGACACCCGGGAGTTCCTGGACACCCCAACTGCAGACGCACCTTCCTAGGAAGCGTTTCCCAGCGTAAGCAGCCGGTATTTGCCACAGCAGCCGGGCTACACCGCGAAGCAGCCGCCCGCTCTTCCCTCCCTCAACGCCAAAACCGCGGCTGCCGAGAAGCCCGCGCACCGCCCGCCCATCGCAACCTGTTCAATCGACCCCTCTCCCCCCGCCCCCGGCGCAGACCCCGGGGCCCGCGGCCGCCGCGTTACCCCCCGGCAGCTGCCGCCCCGCCGGGGCGCAGGGCCACGGGCCCCCGCGGCGCCGCCGGGCCGGGGCTGCCCGCCCGCCGCCCTCCGCCCGCCTCCCTCCCTCCCTCGCTCGCTCGCTCGCTCGCTCGCTCGCTCACTCACCGCCGCGGGGGATCCTGCGCCGCGGGCGCGCTGCTGCTGCTGCGGCGGGGCTCCGCGCCTGCCGCGGTGCGGCTCTCAGCGGCGGGCGGCCCCACTCCGCTCCGCGCCGGCAGCCCCCCGCGGCCGGCAGGGCCCCCCCCCCCAAGCCCTTCGGGCGCTGACAGCGGCGCTGGCGCTGCCGCGGCGTCCCGCCCCCCCGGCCGCCGCGGGGAGGGAGCGGCTGCGGCGGCGGCGGCGGTGGCGGCGGCGGCGCCCCTCCTCTCCGCTCCGCTCCGCTCCCGGGCGCGGGCGAGCGCCGGGGGAGGGAGCGCGGCCGCGCCGGCCCCGGCAGTGCCGCAGCCGCGGCGGCAGCGGGCGGCAGCGCTGCGGCAGGGTCCCGGCGCCCCCGGCGCCCGTGCCTGTCGCTGCCTGTGTCCCCCCCCCGTGTCGTCGTCCCGTCCCCCGCCCCCCGGAGGCTGCCAGCAAGGACCCGAAACGCCCGAGTTATTCCGGCGGGTGTCTTTATTCACCCCTGAAAATGGTGGTCTGGGAGCCGCGGGGTCTTCTCCAGGAAGGGGAGGTGAACGAAACCGGAGTGACACCCAATTCCCACCGGTCAGACTTCAGTGCTAAGTAAATTTGCTGTAGAAAATTACGAATATGGGACATAGGGGGTCAAACCTCGAGATGTATTACCTCAAAGCAAAAGCACAGGGTTGGCAATAATAGCCAGATCACTCAGGAAGATTTAGGAAAACCTTCATGTTTGGGAGGGGAGGGAGGTCTACACCCATTTTGCTTCCATGGGAGGGAGCCGTCGTGAGGCCATGGCCAGTCTCCAGGGTGCACACACAGTCGGTGTTGTCACTGTGTTGGGCAAAATGCCTCTGTGCAGCCTGACAGAGTTGTTGACGTTGCACTTCAGCTGAATTGTCAACCAAAGCCTTTTTATGTGGGATGTGGTCCCTAGTGCCAGTGTGCTGGTATTGCTGACATCCCAGGAAACAGTTACAGGATGCTCTAGCATTGCATTATGACTGGGTCTTAATGCAATATGTATTAGTTCTGGTCATTGCTGAATCACAGAACATTAGGGGTTGGAAGGGACCTCAAAAGATCATCTAGTCCAACCCCCCTGCCAGAGCAGGACCACCTAGAGTAGGTCACACAGGAACGCATCCAGGCGGGTTTTGAATGTCTCCAGAGAAGGAGACTCCACAACCTCTCTGGGCAGCCTGTTCCAGTGCTCTGTCACCCTCACAGTGAAAAAGTTTTTCCTTATGTTAATGTGGAACCTCCTGTGCTCCAGCTTGCACCCGTTGCCCCTTGTCCTGTCATTGGCCATCACTGAGAAGAGCCCGGCTCCATCCTCCTGACACTTGCCCTTTATGTTTTTATAAACATTAGTGAGGTCACCCCTCAGCCTCCTCCAAGCTAAAGAAAGAGACCCAGCTCCCTCAGCCTTTCATCAGAAGGGAGATGTTCCACCCCCTTAGTCACCTTTGTGGCTCTGCGCTGGACACTTTTAAGCAGTTCCCTGTCCTTTATGAACTGAGGGGCCCAGAATGGGACACACTATTCCAGATGAGGTCTCAGCAGGGCAGAGTAGAGGGGGAGGAGAACCTCTCTCGACCTCCTGACCACACCCCTTCTAATACACCCCAGGAGGCCATTGGCCTTCTTGGCCACGAGGGCACATGGCTGGCTCATGGTCATCCTGCTGTCCACCAGGACCCCTAGGTCCCTTTCCCCTCCGCTACTCTCTAACAGCTCAGTCCCCATAGAAGATAGGTAAAACCAGCTTGAGGTTGCCAGACACAGCCTCAACATATTGTTGTGGAAAGTCAGGTAACTTTAAATCAAAATCTAAACCATGGGTATACATTTGGCTGCTTCAGGCCAAGGTATGAAGGAATGTGGCTGAGGTCCACTGAGGAATGTGGAAGGGTAGGTGAGTCATGTTGTGAAAGACCAGCTCAACCAGGACAAGCACCAGATGAAGACTTGTGAATCCCTTCTGTATTTATGGCAAAATAGTTTAATCTAAATTTGTAAATAAACACAACTGTGGTGAAGGTATCTGACATAATCACCACATTATCTTCCTCGGTGGAATAACCTATAAGACCCTCAATTTTAGGTAGAAAGATGCAACATTCAATATTTAATACTAACACCCCCCCTCCCCTCCAAGCTGTCTTTACAGTAAACAGAAAATTAAAATATTCAGAGACAAAAAAAATCATCATGTGCAATGACAGAGTACAGAAATACAGCGTACAGTACTGCCTGTTCATGCAACAGTTCTGTGTGCACTGCCATGCTTGCAGAACTCGGTCTCCTTCTGTTCAACAAATGAAAATCCACAGAGAAGGAGGCAGCACCCACCACAAAAGAAATCACACTCTTAATGTACCTACACACTAAAAAATTCTCTTCAGCTCAGATGGAAACCCATGCTGCAACTACAAAGCGTTCACAAATATTTTTTCAGATACTAAATCAGTGAGCAAGTTTTGAAGCCACTAAGTCAATCAAATAAAAATCATCTACTTTTCTGTTAAACTAACCAAAAGCATAAGTGCACCATATACCTCCCCCAAATTTCATGTTGCAATTGCTTTCTTAGAGGAAGCTAATATTTTTGCAAAAAGTGTAATATTTCACTCATATATAAAAAAAAAAGCTGGACCACTCCTATTCCTTTATTTTTAATCAAGCAATCAAGGTTTAGTTGATAAAATACATACCCGAATAGCAACAATTAACAAATAATCTAAGCAGACAAGACTAATCAGGCCCACTCACTAAAAACCAGGAACTGCCAGCAACAGAAGAATAAAAAACAAACTCTCATCTACAAAATTGTCAGCAAGTGAAAAGGCCGGCACTAAAACCAGTAAGTTGAACCTAAAAAGCAGATTTAATCATGATAATGAGTCATTTTGAAATGCTAGTTCCAATACTTGTGAATTAAACTATTTTACCAGCTCTCCTACTGTGAAAAGGCACTTGTGTAAAGGCTATCGCTTTACATACACTCAGTTTCCAGCAGAGAGCTGTGAGTATTGAACTAATTGTATATATATGTTACTGCAGTATCAATTTCTGTAGAGTCATTTTACAGTCAAACATGAGGAATCAGCCTTCTGCACATCAGCCTGTAACTGGAAAGTTCCCTTACAAGACTCTGCTGCCTCAGACAACTCTGTCTGGAGCAGGAACATGCGCCGAGCTACAGTATGTTCCAAAACAATTACGTTGTACTGAAAGACAGGTTTCTTTGCTTTTCTACGCCAAAGCAAAAATGCTAGTTTTGTCAGTGAAAAGGCTGCAGGTCCAAACTAAAAAGACTTGTCTAATCACTCTATTCAAAAACAAAATAAAAAGTAAATGCAATTCATCATAAAATCCTGTGTATCCAGGACTGACAGGTAATTCTGGAGACTGGAAAAAAAAATGCTACAGCTTCACCTGAGAAAGCTCTGTGATACCCCATGTTACGTATAGAGGCTATGGTCTTGTCTGCTTGATCCACAAAACTGTGAGTCACTTAACACCCATGAAATTTCACAGAATCACATGATAGCTGAGGCTGGAAAGCACCTCTGGAGATGCTGTAGTCCAGCCCTCTGCTCAGAGCAGGGTTGTGTCCAGTTGGGATTTGAGTATATCCAAGGTTGGAGAGTCCACAACCTCTCTGGGCAATCTGTTCCAATGTTTGGCGACCCTCACAGTAAAAAGGTATTTTCATATGTTAAATGGAATTTCCTGTATTTCAGTTTGTGCCCATTGCCTCTTCTCCATTCACTGGATAGCACTGAGAAGAGTCTAGCTTCACCTTTAGTTCTCCTATCAGGCTTTTAGACACACCGATAAGAACCCCTCCCTTGAGCCTCCTCTTCTCAAGGTTAAACAGCCCCAGCTCTCTCAGCCTGTCCTCCCATTCCTTTCATCTGTGGTTGATGAAATGCCTCTTTCCTGGCTTGCTGCTTGGAAAAAGTACTTCATTCCCTCAAATCTCAAAACCCCATTACTCAGGGATTGTGCTGCTAATGTATTTTTCTTCCATCCTGCTGTTGCAAGTTGACCCCTGGCCAGCAGGTAAGCACCCACACAGCTGCTAGCACACAGCTACTAGCTCACTCCCCCCGCCTCCTCCCTGAGTAGATCAGGGAAAAGAAAAAGAGAGAAAACTCATGGGTCAAGATAAAGATGGCTTAGTAAGTAAAGAAGAAAAAGTGAGAATTAATAAAGTGTAGTAAGTGAGGATAAAATAAAAGCGATGCTAAGGCAATCACTCACCAAAGCCCACAAGCAGACCGATGCCTGGTCAGTCTCTGACAGCCAGCGTTGAAGCCAACCCCCATCCCACCCCTTTCCTCTACCCAGTTTTATTGCTGAGCAGACGTCATATGGCATCAAGTATCCCTTTGGTCAGCTGGGGTCAGCTGTCCTGGCTGTGTCCCATCCCAACTTCTCGCCTAGCCCCAGCCTAGTCGCTGGGGCGGGAGTGTGGGCAGAGTGGGAAACAGTGACAGCCTTGATCCTGTGTAAGCACTGCTCAGCAACAGCGAAAACATTCATGTGTTTTTCACACTGTTTTAGCCACAAACCCAAAACACAGCACAATATCGCTGCTATGAAGAAAGTTAACTTAATGCCAGGCTAGATCCAGTACATTTGCAAAAAACGTCCTTGGAACAAAAGACTCCACCTTTGAAATCTCACAGTCACAGTTATGGCAGCCTGCCTCAGCTACACCACTTAAGATCCACCCATTATCTGCATGTCCGAAAGAAGAGAAAGCAGTACATTAAAACACGAAACAAATGGAGAAAAAACAAAAGCTGACAACACTTAGTGTATAACTAACAAGTTAAATAATTTAAGAACTTAGAAAAGGCAAAAATATATATCCCATGGAAAGTAAGACTGTTAAGTTAATCAGAGACAATGACATTGCAAATACTAGCACTGCTTTACTACTAGATGTGAAAAATAGAATTGTCTAGAAGGATGTGGAACAGCAGAAATGTTTCCGTTGCATATTCAGAAAACATAAACAGTGTTTTCACATTGTATAACATTGAAATACTTTCAATTAAATCAATAATATGAAAGAATAGTAAACTGCAGCAACTTAAAGCATTTATTTTTAAATGGCAGGTCAAAGAGTTATTAGAGAAATAAATGAAAGACGTGATAGACAGCAATGTTAATCATTAAATCTGTTTCCTAACAACTTCTGAAATGCTGAGGAAATTTCATAGAACTATCAGAAAGTTAATGTAACAATATTTAAAGGGTAAATAGGATGATCTACTTAATTACAAGCTTCCCAGGCTGACAGAAAACATGGGCAAAAATATGGGAAAGGCAGGTTCAGGTCTCAATTGCTGAAAGAAGTGAAAGGGAGAAGAATGAGAATAACCAAATGGAAGAAGTGGTGTGGGCTGTGCAGCTATGCACTCCCCCCCCCGCTCTCCGCACACACAAACACGCTGAAAGTCAGCGTCGTCACCAGCTTCAGTGGTGATTTTGGCCTAACTAGTGCCTCTGTTTCTGCAAGAACAACCAGCAATAATTCGAGCTGACAGAACACACTCTTTGGGAAACTGTTCTGATGCCACTTTAGGATATAATGCATTTGTTTGGGGAGGTCAGTACCAACCTATATATACCTGAACTCCTCGAGGTATTTATGTGATTGGACCTATTAACATTTCAATGAAAGAATGAGAATGACACAAAAGACATTATACGCAATAGACAGATGAACTAATAGGCTTCCAAGTCATGGTAAAGGGCTGTAGTTGTGGTTCCACTTAACATTTTTGATCAATGAAAAAAGAAAGAGATTGCAAATTACCTAAGATAAGGGAAAACAAAAATAATGGCAAAAGGACACATTTCTTACACGAAACCTCTGGACTCTTTGACTTGTTGGGTACAACCTAAAACATTTCAAACCAAATACAAATGTGAATCGGAATAAATTACACCTGCTGTTCCTATAAGGCAGAAAAAAAATGAAAAAAAGAGCTTGGATATAGATTTTAACAAATATAAATGACGCTCTATCTGAAAATGTTAGTGAAATCTTGGCATCTAGGCGATTAATAGGTACTTTTTGATCCTTGTCAAGCAAGTTTCAGTTTACCAAGATGAAGTTAAGGGATGCTTTCATTATTGTTGACAAGTTAAATCACAAAAATAACATTTTGAGCAGAATTTAATACATATATTTAATTTTGCAATACCCGTGGAACTTAAGACAAAAAGCAGTAGGAGAACCAGAACTTTAACTGACCTTTTACATACCGTGAAACAGAACTTCAGTCCTGAGTCAAGTGATACAGAGTTTACCAAGGCTAAAGTAGAAGCTGTACTGGAAGTTTTGAAGATGATCATCAAATGATAACAAAACTAACACTTGAATGAAGTACTTACTTCTGTTCATCCAGACCAAATTTACTCCAAGTAAAGATGATTCTACTTCAAATAATCTATACTGATTTCAGACAGACAGCACACACCTCGCCTAGATAAAATCACTACAGAAGAACTGTCTAGTGAGGTGAATTTACATCACTAATTAAATACCTTTTAAGTGCATCTGCTGGCCATATGGATGCTTTCAACTAATAGAACAACTACATGTGACTTCTGTAGTAGGAAAAGAAAGGAATAATCAGCTTACAGCTACTTTGATAGCTGCATATACAGAATTAGAGAAAACACAAATTAAGAAAAAGTGGAATCTGAGTTCAGCCTTCCATGGGTACTGCTTAACCACACTGTCCAAGTATATGGCAAAGGTAAAATAAGACTTCAGAAAGGTAGAATTAAAGCTGCAAGACAAAAGGTCAGAAAAATAGTAAGTGGTAACAGAAGGTCTTTGGGAAAAGAAAGTATGCTGTAAGGTTGCTGAAGTCTAGTAAGAAAAATATAAATCACATGTTTTGTTTAGTATGAGCTTTATATTATTTTTACATAAGTAGGCCTTAGATTACTATCTGACAGGAAAATAATTTAAGCTTTGTTGGTTTATTCAATACTAAAGAAAATCTGATTAAAAATAATGAGGGGTAATTTCTTAACCTCATGAAAAAAAAGTCTCATGTTTTCAACTACTGAATCTCATAATGTTCTTCCAAAGCGCAATGAACAACTGTACTTTGTGTAACTACAGTATAACAACACATTCCCTCTACAAAAAAAAAAACAGTCTGAAGGCTTTACTGTGTTATATAAATTCTGTGTGTCTTGATCCTATTTCTGTTAGAATAAAAATAGGTGTACTATGGCATAAAAATTTTGCATATTGACAAAAGTACTGCTTCTAAACTCAAACACAGTGTAATAACACAAACAATTAAATTACTCTATATTCAAATCTCTGCATACCTGAGAGTGGAGTATGTTACCTAACACAATAAAAGGTGTCCGAGAGCTGATCATGCACTGTCTTACATGACTACCTGGATCAGGGAACAGAAACACAGCCAGGGCACGGCATACCATGAGGCACTGGTTGCTGTGTTGGGTGTCTCAATAGAGGCTATGGCAAACTGGACACGGCACTAACATAACTGCGGAGCAAATCAGTCCCTGCCGAAGCAGACACATACAGGTGTCCTGTGCAAAGCATGGCTTGACCAAACAGTGGGTCAAACCCCAGGAACACAAGTGAGCTACGCTTGCGAACAACTTCAGTGTCTTCAAATGATAGCACTTGGTGAATCTGAACTATAATCTCACTGAAAACAATCAAATATACCAATATTAAACATGAGAGCGCTAATCATAGCCTGAAGATAATTAATAAGAGAATCATCTAGCCACTGCTACACCTAGAGAGTGGGGGTTTTGCTGTCAGAGTTTTAATTCTGGGCAAGCGATGAGAAGACCAGATGAGTGACCTTTCATGAGTCATCATCGCGATGAGAAGTGATGAGTGACCTTTCTTTAAAGCTTCTCATTGTATATAGGGATATACTGTATCTATTATGCAAATAGATATTTTTTCAATGGCCGAAGAATAGCCTGCGACAAATGCCTGGTATTTTTAGCTCACACTAATGCACCGTGAAAAAGCATAGTTATACATACAAAAAATATTACAATGATAAATGTAATAATTTATTTAGCAGCTAGAAATCCATTGAAAATGGAAGGGCACTTTGAGTAAGTGCCCAAGAGAACAAGGAAAAATGTGCAGTGCGGTCAAAATGTCCTTTATTTCTTTATTGAATTTCCTTTCATTTATAAGAGCAGCAGTGAGTGCACTGTAGAGTCTTTTGGAACTAAAATAAAGTACTGGAGACCTTCAGCTTATGCTGAGACACAGAATACATGTGGGTTTGTGCGTGCCTGTGAGGGTCTTACTCTGCTGGAAACTAAGTGCAAGCAGCTGAGCACAAACAGAGCAGTCTTAAATGTCAGAAGGGAACAATGCAACTACTTCAGGTTTCACTGCAAGTCTTTCTCCTACCCTTCTTCCACATTTCTCTCTAAACAGTAAACACTGCACAGTAAGGATCTATGTTAGAGTTTTATTCTGTGCACATCTCAGAATGCTTTCTGCAAACAACTAGTAATAAAATCCCTAACTGACCTCATGGAACCCTTTTGAGATAAAACTTCCCATTTCCCAATATTTTTTTAATAGTAATCTATGGGTAGAAACTTGGCGCCACTTGTGAGTGACAGAGGAGAAAAGTCTGTCCGACTGAATTCCTCTCCCGCAGGTGGGACCCCATGAGCTGGAGGAATCCTTTGTTCCAGGTCCTCCCACTCCTTCAGCCCAGCTTCAACAGCTCTCAGAAGGTCTTAGCTGTCTTCGTGATGCCTATATCAAAAAGTGGAATTACCTAACAACAGTTTGAACCTTTTCTTGAATTCCCTGGAAATTTGGATAAGACAGTAAAACAGCAATGAGAAGCATACAAGGAGCCCTGAGAGGGAACCTGATAGTCGGTGGATGAGGAATTGGTTGGATGGTCACATCCAGAGACTAGTGGTCAACAATTCAATGTTCAGATGGAGATCAGTGACAAGTGGTATCCCTCATGGGTCCATATTGGGACCAGTGCTGTTTAATATCTTCATCAACAACATAGACAGTGGGATCAAGTTCGCCCTCAGCAAGTTTGAGGACAACACAAAGCTGAGTGGTGTGGTTGACACCCCTGAGGGATGGGATGCCATCCAGAGGGACCTGGACAAGCTTGAGAAGTGGATCTGTGTGAACGTCATGAGGTTCAACAAGGCCAAGTGCAAGGTCCTGCACCTGGGTCAGGGCAACCTCTGGTATCGATGCAGTCTGGGGGATGAAGGGATTGAGAGCAGACCTGCCAAGAAGGACTTGGGGGTACTGGTGGATGAAAAACTGGACATGAGCTGGCAGTGTGCACTTGAAACCAAGAAAGTCAACCGTATCCTGGACTACATGAAAAGAAGCGTCGCCAGCATGTTGAGGGTGGTGCCCCTCTGCTTTGTTCTGGTGAGACCCCAGCTGCAGTACTGCATCCAGCTCTGGAGTCCTCAGCACAGGAAAGACATGGACTCGTTGGAGCAGGTCCAGAGGAGGGCCACAACGTCTACATTTAGACCATACCAGAGGCTAAACTATAGCAGTTATTCTATCACTCAACAACCACTCCCCAGTTGAGAAGAGGAATCAGGAAAAGGAGAGGAGATCTGAAGATTGAAGCAAGGACAGATTTAATGAAACAGCAAAACAAATAAAGTATACAAAGTTATAATCAGCCTACAATGCCTGGCCCTCACAATCCACAGGAACAGAAAGAAAGAGGAGCAGGAGGAACCCAAGCAGGAACCCCAGCTAGAAGTCCAGCAGGAACTCCCACAAGAACTCCCCTTTCTCAAACCTTCCCCCTTTATAATGACCATGACGTTATGGTGTGGGCTACACCTGTAGCTAACTCAGCTCAGCTGCCCTGGCTGGCTCAGAACTGCTGACAGCCTGCCTGGCATGGCTGGTCCCTGATTCTATCCCAGCCAAACCAGGACAGCATTCCACTCCTTTGTGTGCCCACGTGGTCAAGAAGGCCAACAGCATCCTGGCCTGTATCAGAAACAGGGTGATCAGCAGGAGCAGGAAAGTGACTGCTCCTGCACTTAGCACTGGTGAGGTCGCACCTCGAATATCGCGTGCAGTTTTGGGCCCCTCACTACAAGGAAGACGTTGAGGTGCTGGAGCGTGTCCAGAGAAGGGCAATGAAGCTGGTGAGGGGCCTGGAGAACAGGTCTTATGAGGAACCACTGAGGGAACTGGCGTTGTTTAGTCTGGAGAAGAGAAGACCAAGGGAAGACCTTATCACTCTCTACAACTACCTGAAAGGAGGTTGCAGTGAGGTAGGGGCTGGTCTCTTCTCCCAAGTAACAAGCAATAGGATGAGAGGAAACAGCCTCAAGTTGCACCAGGGGATGTTTAGATTGGATATTAGGAAAAATGTCTTTACCAAAACAGCAGTGATACATTGGAACAGGCTGCTCAGGGAAGCAGTGGAGTCACCATCCCTGGAGGTGTTCAAAAGACCTGTAGATGTGGCACTTCAGGACATGGTTTAGTGGGCAGGGTGGTGTTGCATTGATGGTTGGACTTTATGATCTTAGGTCTTTTCCAACCTTAATGATTTCGTGATTCACATCATGCCCAAGTCACTACTACTCTTTCCCGTTTCTCAATACATATATACAGACAGGTACTAGTCCCTTGATTCATGAGTTATTTCCCCAAAAGGTTCATTGAATTCATTCAGTCTGTGGATTCCATTTATCATAGCAGTCTCTTAGAGCAGGAAAGATGGCATAAAATTCATCACAGTTCATGCCCACAGGTTGCAAGTCCATCTTGAGGAAGCTGTTGGATGTCACTCGATGAGGCCACCTCCAGTCATCACCACTATGTTATCCTGAAAGACACTTACTGAACACTGTTAGTGTTACATAACAATTAACATCATGCAGCTCAGAACAAAGTGTTCTCACCTAGAGTTAAATCCCCTTGAGGTACACGTTGGATTCCACCATCTTTCATTACTACCCACCAAGCATATACAGGTCCTCAAGCAAAAGGAATCCCACGAGTGTGTTTGACTTTGCCTGATGCAAGAAATACCCACACAGTTTTCCCCATCAAATTCCTTTCACACAACACAGCGCCTTTATCCCCTTCTACCGTATGTAAAAGGTCAGACTGGGCAGGACCAGCTCGATTGACAGATCCTCTGGTGTTAACTAACCAGGTGGCTTGCACTAAATACTTGTCTCAATCTTTAAAAGTTCCACCAACCATTGCTTTCAGAGTAGCTTTTAATAGTCCACTATATCATTCAATTTTTCCAGAGGCTGGTGCGTGATAGGGAATATAGCCACTCTATACCATGTTCCTTAGCCCAGTTGTCTATAAGACTGTTTCTGAAATGAGTCCCATCGTCCAACTCAATTCTTTCTGGAGTACTGTGGTTGCCACGAGATTTGCTTTTCAAGGCCCAGGATAGCGTTCCAGGCAGTGGTATGAAGCACAGGACATGTTTCCAGCCATCTAGTGGTTGCTTCCATCATTGTGAGCACATAATGCTTACTCTGGCAGGTTTGAGGAGTACAATATAATCAATCTGCCAGGCATCCCCATATTTATACTTCAACCATCATCCTCCATACCACAAAGGTTTCAACCATTTAGCTTGCTTGACTGCAAGCTAAGTATCCAGTCATGGATAACCTGCACAATAGCATCCACGGTTAAATCCACCCCTCAGTCACGAGCCTACTTGTATGCTGCATCTCTTCCCTGATGTCCTGAAGTATCATGGGCCCACAAAGATAAAAATAATTCACACTTATGTTCCCAGTACAGGTCTGTTTGGAACACTTTCTCAGCCTGATCCACTTGCTGGTTGTTTCAGTGTTCCTCAATGGCCCGACTCTTAGGTACATGAGCATCTACATGACATACCTTTGCAACTAGTTTCTCTAGCTGGGCAGCCATACCTTGCCACAATGTGGCAGCCCAAATTGGTTTACCTCTGTGCTGCCAGTTATCCCACTTCCACTGTTTCAACCATCCCCACAAGGCATTCACCACCATCCACGAGTCAGTATAAAGATGGAGTGCTGGCCACTTTCCTTGTTTGGCAATGTCTAAGGCCAGCTGGATGGCTTTTACCTCAGCAAATTGACTTGATTCACCTTCTCCCTCAGCCACTTCTGTGACTCATTGCATGACTCCACACAGCAGCCTTCCACTTCCGATGGTTTCCTACAAGGTGGCAGGATCCACCAGTAAACAGGGTGTATTGCTTTTCATTATCTGATAGTTGATTACATGGTGGGGCTTCTGCAGCATATGTCACCACTTCTTCTGGTGGTATTATATAGTCTTTACTTTTTGGGCAATCAGTAACAACTTCTAAGATTCCTGGACCATTGGGATTTCCTATTCAGGCCTGCTGTGCGATTCATTTATTCTGTGTTGCATCAGTGGCATGATAAGCAGAAGGAACTTACCCTTGAACATCCAGCCCAGTACTGGCAATCATGGTGCCAGGAGGAGCTCTGTTTCAGTACCAATCACATCCAAAGCAGCTCTAACTCCCTCACATGCTGCCAACATTTCTGTTTCAGCTGGAGTACAGTTGGCCTTGGAGCCTTTGTATCCTTGAATCCAAAATCCTAGAGGCCAACCTCGAGTCTCCCCTGGTGCTTTCTGCTACAAGCTCCAGGTAGGACCATTATCCCCAGCTGCAGTATAGAGTACACTTTTAGCATCCTGTCCTGGTTGGACTGGCCCAAGTGATGCTGCATGTGCAATTTCTCATTCAATTTGTTCAAAGGCCTGGTTAAGGGTCCCAATTAAAACTGTTTTTCTTTCCAGTCACTTCATAGAGACATCTTACAATCTGACTGTAACCAGGAATATGCATTCACCAGAAACCCACAACGCCTAAGAAAACTTGTGTCTCCTTGTTATTTGGTGGAGACATAGCTGGGATCTGGTGAACCCATCTTGCCATTTAATTCCTAGAAACTGGATTTCTTGTGCAGGTCCCTTGACCTTGCCTCTTTCGATGGCAAAACCAGCGTCCAGAAGAATGTGAATTACTTTCTTCCCTTTCTCAAAAACTTCTCCTATATCACCCTATACAATGATGTCATCAATATACTGCAAATGTTCAGGAGCTCCAGTCCATGGCAAATCACGGGACTGTGCTTCTACCCCTGGGGAGGTCAATTCCAGGTGTACTGGACACACCTCCAGGTGAAAGCAAACTGCAGCCTGCACTCCACCCCCAAAGGAATAGAGAAAATGCATTAGCGATATCAATAGTAGCATACTACTTGGCTGCCTTTGACTCCAGTTCACACTGAAGTTCCGACACGTCCGGCATAGCAGCACTCAAAAGAAATGTGACTCATTCAGGCCACGATAGTCCACTGTCAGTCTCCACTCTCCATTGGACTTCTGCACTGTTGAAGGGTGAGTGTGCCTTGTTAATCACACCTTGACTCTCCAGCTGACAGATCAGCTCATGAATGGGGATCAGGGAGTCTATTAGATATTGTTGCCAGCGCACTGTTGTAGTAGCAATAGGCACCTTTTGTTCTTCAAACTTCGGCAGCCCCACGACAGAAGTGTCCTCTGATAAACGAGGCAAGATGGACAGTAGTTTAATTTACTCTATCTCCACCGCCACTACACCAAATTCCCATTGGTACCCTCTCAGGTCCTTGAAATACCCTCTCTTGAGATAGTCTACAACCAAGAATAGATTTGGCATCTGGGCCAATCACAATAGGGTTCCTCTTCCACCCGTGTCCGGTCAGACTCACCTTTGCTTCCACTCCTGTCAGTCTATGTGATCCTCCCGTCACTCCAGAAGTACAAATGGAGTCTATTCGTTTGTAATTTAACAGCATTAAGGTGCATTGGGCACCAGTGTTGACTAAAGCCTTGTATTTCTGTGGTACTAACGTGCCAGGCCATTGAACCCACACAGTCCAATACACACATTTGTCCCGTTCCTCCCCCAGCTGGGGGCAAATTTTGAGCAGAGTATCCATTGTCAACATTTGCATCTGAGCAGCTCACATGGACTGCACCCTCATCACTGTTATTCACATCTCAAATCAGTATCTGAAGCCCATCTACACTGTCTGGGGTAGGGGTGGGCAGCCCTCTGAAAACTAGAGCACCACTCCTCCTGGAAGGGCCTCTTTTTGTGTTTGTTTTACCTTGCAATTCATTGACATATGCCTGTAAGACCAAGGAAGGTTTTCCACCCCATCTTCTCATGTCTTCCACATGGTTCCACAAGAAAAAACACAGGGTACCTCATGAGGTATGCCATTTCTCTTGAGCAGGCCTTACAGAAAAACGCTTTCTCCTGACAGCTAACAATTGGTACAGATAGGGAGTAGAACCTATCCTCCAATGGGGACAATCTTTCCAACACTTTACCAAGCAATTCCATGGATTTATCAGATGTCTGCTCTACAGTAGAAGCACTGGCCCATGGGGAAGCAGAGAGATTATCTACATATTGCCACAGCCAGTCATCCATTTCACCCACTGTTGGTGCCTCATTGTCCCTACAACTAAATAATGCCAACATGTTGGCATATGAGGGTGGTGTGCCACATGGGTACAGTGAGCCTGAGTTCATTTGGATCTACCACTGTCTACAGGTTGTTCAGGCCAGAAAAAAATCAGCTCCTGCACAGCTGTTTCTCTCAGATGGTTCATACCTCTCTCAATGGTTGTCCACTTGTGCAGGTGGTATACATCATCTCTAAAGGGATACCTGTTCCTTACACTCAAGAGGAGTGGCCTCCAGAGAGAGGACATGCCTCTTTTCGAAGACCTCTTTCATACCCATTTCTCTTGGCATTGGTCCCATCTGCCTGGCTTCTCTACCGCTTAAGTCAATGCCATGGGCTCCATTATCTCAGCATCAGAGCCATCAAGTAACAAGTGGATCTCCTTCATGCCATAATTTTTACAGATGTCTCACAATTCACCCAGAGACAGAGATCAAGTTGTCACCTCTTCTTCTTCCACCTGAGATATCCCTGCAGGACCTCTTGTATTTTGTTTTCTCTACAGGGGCAACTGATACTGGCACTGGTTGATTACCTGCATCGCCCATCACCAGGGACTGAGTAGCTGCAGTGCTTTCCACAGGGGCTGACATAGCTGCACATAACCCTCCTTTATACCTTATATCTATATAGTCCTCTAACAAAAACCTAGAGCAGAAAGACAATCAAAAGGCCTGATACTATGAGCAAGTTGGTGGAAACATCCCAAGGGTATACCACATTCTCTTTATCCAGAAGCATTCCATAAAAATTGGAAATTGGCATAATTACAAAAGAATTTATAATACCATAACCTACTGCCCCAAAAGGTAACAGAGTGGCCCCTCTAACTCCACACCCAGAAGCAACAGACATCACAACACCAATAAGAAACAGTGGTAAAGCTGCCCATAGCTCCAACAGCAACTCTGACACCAAATAGCTAAGAATGCCACTCAGTAGCCATGCTACCCATATCACCAACACGATGAATACTCATAGCAAGTGACTGAAATCCATTAAAACTCCAACACTTTCAGACCCCCAACTTAAAGGCCTGCAATTCTTCTGGATTAACTATCACACCCCAAATAAACATTGGGCACCAAATTAACTGCTGTATGTTTAACCCATACAGGGGGCTAAACTATAGAAGTTATTCTATCACCTGATAACCCCTCCCCAGTTGAAAAGGGGAACTGTGAAAAGGAGAGGAGAGCTCAAGATTGAAATAAGGACAGATTTAATGAAACATCAAAACAAATAAAGTATACAAAGTTATACTCAGCCCAGAATATCTGACAACCCCAGTCCCTGGGAGCAAGAGAAACCCAAGAAAGCACTTCCTTAGCAAACCTTCCCCCTTTATAATGACCATGACATTATGGTGTGGGCTACACCTGTAGCTAACTCAGGTCAGCTGCCCTGGCTGACTCAGAACTGCCAATGGCCTGCCTAGCATGGCTGGCTTTTGATTCTTTCCCAGCCAAACCAAAATCATCAGGGGGCTGGAACACCTCTCCTGTGAGGAAAGGCTGAGAGTTGGGATTGTTCAGCCTGGAGAAGAGAAGGCTCCTTGTGGCCTTTCAATACTTAAAGGGGGCATATAAGGAAGAGGGTTACAGACTTCTTAGTAGGGCCTGTTGCAATAGAACAAGGGGTAATGGTTTTAAACTAAAAAAAAGTAGATTCATACTAGATTTAAGGAAAAAAAAAATTATGATGAGGGTGGTGAAACATTGGAACAGGTTGCTCAAAGCGGTGGTAGAAGCCTCATCAAGGTCAGGCTGGATGGGGCTTTAAGCAACCTGATCTAGTTAAAGATGTCCCTGCTCACTGCAGGGCAGGTTGGACTAGATGACCTTTAAAGGTCTCTTCCAACCCAAACTGTTCTATGATTCTATTAGATCTAATATATTCACAGCCATGCACATCATGGAGAAACATGCAGGAACCCGGAATCTCAGGAAGGATAGGCAAAATGTCAAAGAAAATATAAGACAAAAGACTGAAATTTTTAAATATTGATACTCCTAGGCTGCAAGGTAAACAGTCTTAGCAAGGCCCAGAGGCTCTGCAACACTCTAATTAAGAGAGAAAGTGACTTAGGACTTTGTGTCTTCAACACAGAGTGCAAAAAATACCTTGGCCAGAGTCATGTTTGCTTCATCTGGCATTAGTTTGTACTAACTGTACCTCATCAAGAGAAGAACCATCACCTCTGTAGTAATGGAAAACAAGAAAACAATTACACATAATCGGCATAGTGCTGGTGTTTCAGCTAATAGTATTTCACAATGACTCAATGCATTCATCTAAAGTAAATATTTAAAGAAAGTGGAAATAGGTACGAAAGGAATGTTGTCCAGCATCTCTCTTTTGACTTCACCAGGAAAATTACTGGATCCATGCTAGTGCTGCACCAGTTTATCATCCTAGATCATCTGCCACTAAAAGTAGTTCACATTCTCCCTACTAGTAGAGTCCTGTCTGTACAAAAGTCAGGGAGATAATTGTCAATGATTTCAGTAGGTCATGATATCCTTCATGTAATACTAGGAAAAACAGAAGTATAATCTCTAATTTTTATCATACGCATTTTCACCTAATCATCGTACCTGCCTTGTTATTATTTTTTATATGTTTGTAATAACAGGAATATTTAAGTGAGGAAATCTTTGAGAAAATTACTGCTTCCCAGAGTACTCAAAACTACCTACCACCTCATTAGAACATGCAAATTTCAAATACTGCTCTATGCTCAGACATGACTACTGGCCAGACAAGCCACCAGTAATTACCAGTCTTGGCAGAGAAGGTTTACTCCAAATCTAGACAGTATTGTGCTTGGTGGCTCTCTGCCAGGACTCCCTAGCTTTCTAAAAGGGGTCCTTCTACAGTCACCGTGTGCTGGGCTGACAGTGTGACCATCGACCATCCAAATGGGACTGAAACAGTCCCAAGTACATTTTCTTTCTCATCAAGAAACAGCTAGCAAATGCAGTTGAGGGGAAGGTAGAGAAGCCTTATTTGACATGAAAGCGTGAAAGGAGAGGCTGCTGAAAGACATCGAATGTACTCAATCTCTTCAAAAATAAGGAACAATTTTTCTAGATTGTCATCCAGAGGAAGGATGACATGAACACAAACAGCAGCTCAGGTTTGCCTTGGAGTTTTTTCCAATATAAGATATTAATTTTTAATAGAAGTGTTATTTAAATGGAGCTTCTTCTTGGTGGCATTCCTGTCAAATGAAGATAATAATATGGCTTCAGTTACTGCTTTGTTGTCATCTTTGATCTGGGCTACAGCAATTTAATACACCTTGCTATAAATAATTCGTACATCTCTCTATCCACTCACCCTACTGGAGCTGCTCATGTCCTGCTTCTGTTTTCTGTGCAGCCTTACCCTCAAATTTAAATTCTTGGTCAAATTTAAAATCTTAGTATTTATGGTCAAGTATATGATGGTTGGGGAAGAAGGCATACATGCACTAGCTTAGTCCTGATAGCTTAAAATGGAAATTGTGACTTATAAATCTATTCCAAAGGTGTAAGGGAGCTGTCCAGGTCTTTACAAAGTTTTTCTTGCTTTCTTTGAACATCATGTAAGATGATTCCTAAAAAGCACCTGTGCGCTCTACACAGAAGGAAACTTCTTGGAACCTGACATCAATAACTGACAAAGCAAACATAGGTTTTAAATAATTAAAATAATCTTTCACACTGCAGGAAAAGGCAAAATCAAGAACCACAGAGATATTAGTGGTCCTATTTAATGCACTTCAGAAATGCATTCAAATAACATACTGTGGAGGTAGAATGGAAAATCCAAAAAGAGCGGCTGAAAGGATGACTGGATCACAAATCGTTTTGCACAATGATTTTGCAGTGGTATTGGCATGTTAGTTAACCACTACTATTAGGGTAAGTATATGAAAGAACAAACAACATTTGAGAAATTTTGTAATTTAAAAATTACTGAGAGCATGGAATAATTCGACCATCATGTTGCCCATTATGCTGTGCATAGGGAGCATAGAGATACCATGTCTAGTGTCTATCTACAGATTTACCAGATCAGAATAACGGCTAGAAATGGACAAAGATATCAACAAACCAAAATCGGAATCAACTCCTTAATAATGTCTGGAAGCACTTAAGAGAAAGATGTAAGAAATATGGATATTACAAACAATTGTGCTTTGTTCAGTTTATTTCACAGGACATTTTCTTTTTACTATCAAAGCCTACCAAAACATGACAAGACTCAGTTGTCTACAACTTTTAGGATAGCAGAAACTATTGCTGCAATTCTGTTTCCGTCTATGGCAGTGGCTAGAAAACGCCCAGTACCTCCAACTTGGCTACCTGCTATATTGTAATTCAGTTGAAAATAGTTGCCTATCTAGCACGTTCCTGGCCACCCACAGGCACCTACTGTGTCAGCTGTTTAAGCAGCCAGAAAGAAAAGCCCCTCAGATTATGAGTGTTAGGAGTTGATGGTTTATTTGCTCATTTATGAGAAATTAACAGAAATACCTCAGAGCACAAAGAAATTAAGAGATATATTCATACTGCCATAAAGACTCGCTGATGAACATAAAGTCAGAGCTGTCCATGCTGTAATAAAAACCACTTCCTCTAATGGCAAGAGAGCGACAAGTGCTTATAGCCATACTTCTTAATAGCAGATGATGCATAAACTCTAGCCATCACAAAGAAATACCTTTTTATTTGACTTGATCACAGAGTGTTGGTTAATTAGAGCTACATATACTGAGACTTCCAAACAGGTAACACTGGCATGCTCAGAAATCAAAGTCCATTTTGCTAGGAACACCCTTCTCACATATCCTCAAAGTTATAAGCAAATCTGACTCTAGGAGTAGTGTGATTTCTAATTTCTTTGTTTAGCTGCCTATGGGTGTATGGGCACAGAGATTACTGGAAGCAAAGAGGGTTGAAGAACTGAAGTTTTCATGTATTTCTGAAGGAAATAGTTGATATTCATTCTTACGCTATATGGAAGAAAGTTCATCTGGCTGATGGACTAACTCTCTAATACTATAATTATCTTATGATGGTTATTTTGAAGAACATGCTGATGGGGGAAAGGAATAATCTAAGCTGAAGCTTTGAAGAGTGTCAGGATAGAGATCTACAGGCAATGGAGCTCCACAGCAAGAAAATGAAGTTGTAATACCTCCCAGTAAAAAGGTTTTCACTTTTCAGCTGTTGGAAATACGTTTAGTGTTTGAAGTGTCACCCCAAGATAGGTATATGGACTGCAGTAATAAAAACTGTATGTAAAAAAAAAATACATGCATTTCCACTGTAAGGTGGACAATTACAGTCAAACCTGGAACAGGCCTTCCTGGTAACATCACAACAGGAGAACATGTTTGCACACCATTATGGAACTATGAACACAATTAACTGAGGATTCCACAGAGATTATAACCACAGCATTTAGCAAACTAGCACAAGTGAATACAGCATTGTTAAATCGATGAAGAAGTAAATGTGTAGGGAAAGACAATAAAGACACTGAAAATGAAAACAAGACCCAGAAGTCATGTAGAAAATGCTGTACCAAAGTCTACTAAAAATATTACCTTTCTAAAAATGTCATTTATTATTCAGTTAAAAGAATGTTATTAAAATTTGGGAAACTGCACTATGCTGTCTCTACCAAACCAATCATAGCCTTAATTAGATACAAAACCTAATGTATACTGGAAAATATTAATTCAAGTATGGGGAAGAAAATACAACTAACAAAAAGAAAAAAGTCACCTCATGCATGTGTGAATATAAACCTCCCTATTCTTATCCTGACACTATTATGATTTGAATAGGAGTTTAATAATAAAAATCATTTTAGTAAGACTCCGAAGCACACTAAAATTCAGAAATTTAGGCATCTTCAATAGACATAAAATCCTTACTTGCTTGTGCTTGTTTCTGTGCAACATCCCCTCTTTGTCAAACATCAAACACTGTAATAGAGGAAAATATTTGTGATACTGAGATTTTAAAAAAATACTTTAGACTTTCAGTTTGTCTTTTTGCCAAAAAGGTGTTACGAAATACCACTGTGTACCAGCCTTGTTTCATAGGAAGCCGATGTCAAGTTCCTACTTCTGTACTTTAGAGCCCTCTGACAGATTGGTGGGAATTGATGTGATGTGAGCTCAGACAGTCAGGGTGATCTCAATACGGTGACAGACGTTACAGTCTCATACCACTCTGATATTTCCAGTCTAAGCATGGGTTTCCATTGACAGAACAGTCCCACAGTCCCACAGCCTTAGCTACGCATCCTTGTTATCACATTGTGCCAATAGCAGTGCTCCTGGGGACACATGACTAACTGGATCAAGGAACTGATCTGTCTTTTCAGGACAACTGTCCATCAAGGAAAACTTCCTTTTCTCTCATAAATTTTCAGGCAAATCCATCCTTTACAAACACTAATACAGGGGAGGAACCAAGAATGGAAGACTCATGGCAGACAGGCTCAAATGACTTAAAGTAATTGTTATAGCACCACATCTTTGCCACTCTGGCTGGACCTCTAGTACTCCTTTCCTCTTGGAAAAACTCTTCTCCAAGGGTTGCTTTATTCCTCTGTGCTCCTGGAGGCTTTTAATAGAGGAATTAGAGCTGACCTCTGGGCACCTGGGAGGCACCTCCTGTCTCACATTTCTGCGTTTCACATGAAGTCTTTTCCCTGTCTTTTCCAGCCTCCTCGCTAGAAGAAAGATAAACTGCAGCTTCTCTGTTTCCCTGGCTGCTGCAGGCCCCACAGTTAGTCCCAGGTCACTAGCTGGTGACGTGTCTCCATAGTGACTTTGTATTTGCCAGACTAGCGTTACACAGCACAGCCCACACCCTACAGTTACAGTGCTGTTTCACATTTCCCAAAAAGGGCACTAAATCCCTCACCTCTTTAAACTGGAGATCTGACAAAGCACAGGCACCCACATCTATCAACACAGCTGACTTCAGAAATTCCTGAGCTGCAGTGCTCTGGAGGCTGGGAAGGTGAGCCAGGGAAGGATTACCGTGCGCTTGCCTTACTCTTCTGTTCCTGCCTGGTCCACTGGGCTAGATAATTGGTGTGCCCTGTTACAGCATTTCTTATGTTCTCAGGTTGAAGAGTGACCCATAAAACTCCTGCTGCCTCCCAGGAATCTGAAGGAATTGTCAGCATCAGGACGTTACAATAAGTGCCCACAGCCCTGTTACATCTACAATTGCCTGCACATTTCTCCTGTGGAGTCTAGTCCAGACCACAGCACAGATCAAAAGGGCTGACTACAGGACACAGAAGCCATTTTTAAAGAAGAGATAGCAGCCATCTTTTTGTTGTTAGAGGATGGTGCTTCTCAACCTGCAGACAGATGTGCCTGTGAAAGACAGCGAGCAACAGCAGGACTCTCTTTCACTGGGAACTTTAAAAGAAAAAGTTAAGGGAAACTTTATCAACACAGGTTTAAAAGGTGTAAAAGCTTTTGCCGTGCTGATAGGCCACTCCCTGAGAAGCAGGTACACCTCTGCCGGGATCCATGTCTTGCCAATGCAGAGGAGTGCCTCAGGCACCAGATCCATGCTGAAAGAGAAGAAAACTTCGCTATTTCTGTTGATGCAGTGCCACCAAGTAGCAAACAATGCAAAATTAATGGAGAAAGGCTGCCTTGTCAGGGGCAAGGGCTTGAGCTGAAAGTGCCATGGTTCTGGGCTCTGTCCCCTGATTTCTGGGCTCTTTGTCAGGCGACAGTTTAGTGCAAAACGCGCAGGACACACAAGCAGCCTGGTGTCCCACCTTGTGGCTCCTTCCCTGCTGCCCCAAGCAAGAGCAGGTGGTCTCCACGACAGACAGACTCCTAGAGTAGATCAACTAAATTCACCTCAGTTATTTTTCAGTACTTCGGCCAACAAGCAACCCCGTGCAGCCAGGGAGGATGGCGGCAGGCGCAGGGCCGGTGATGCCCCGGCTAAGCCCCGCTGCAGGTCGCACCACACGCTCTGGGACGGCAGGTGAGGGGGGCGACAGACCGGACGGGAGGGGACAGGGCTGCACCCCGTCCCCGTTTTGAAGCACCCAGAAGGGCAGCCCGGGGTGCCGAAGTGGAGGGTGGGCACAGGGGAGGCGCGGCCCGCCCCGGCCCGGCGGGGGCTCTGCTGCAGGGGGCAGCAGCGTGGCGGCCGCTACCGGGGCCCTAGGGCCGGCCCGGGCCGGCGGGACCCGGAAGGCGCCGCGCTGCCTCCCGGCCGCTCAGTGGCGGCGGCGCGTCACGTGTGCGCGGCCGGGCCGGGCCGGGCCGGAGCGGGGCGGGGCGGGGCGGGGCGGGGCGGGCGGCGGCAGACGGCGCTGCCCCGGGCTTGGCGCGGCGCGGCGGTGCGAGATGTCCCACCAGACCGGTATCCAAGGTACCCGCGCGGCTCTCCCCCGCGGGCGCTGACCGCCGCCTGCCCCTCATGACAGCCGGGCCCCCTTCGCTCTTCTCCCCCCGCCAGCCGCGGGAGAGGGCGGGCAGGCGGACGGACGGACGGACGGAGCGCCTTTCCCCGCGGGTCGGGTCGGGGCGCGGGGGGAGGCAGCCGTTGTGGCCATTTAACGGGCCGTTCCCGGCGGAATTTTCTTCCCTGCCGCGCTCTTTGTTCGCTGCTGGAGGAGCCCGTCCTTTCCGCCGCGGGATGGCGGGGGAGGCGAGCTGAGGGGGGACGGTGCGGGGGGGGGGGGGGGGGGGGGAACGGGACGGGACTGCTGCTGGCCGCGGCCCTGGGCGGCCGCCGCTCCTCTGCGTCGAACCCAGAGCTTCGTCCCCAGCGAGGCGAGGACCCGCAGGGTTTATCCGAACGGCTGTCCGCCTTAGAGCGGCTGGGAGCCCGCCTGAGAAAACTGTTCACTGCAGAAACCCCTAAATGGCGAGGAGGGCCCCCCCCCCCCCCCTCCCCCGCCTTTCCTTGGCTCAGGTAACTTCCCTGAGCGCAGGTGGTCCTGCCGCGGCGGCTGAGCGAGGTGGGAGCTGGAGCACGGGGCTGGCGGGGGGGGGGGTATGGGGTGGTGGGGTGCTCCCCGGGCACCTCCCGCCCTTCCCGGCTCTTGGGGCCGCCGCAGCGGGTTTGGGATGGGCTGGGCAGCACGGGAAATCCCGAGGGTCGCTGCCGGGTCCGTTGTAGCGGGAGCCCTCAGGAGCCCCGGAGTGGGGAAGGCCACTGAAAAGGCCATCACTAGAGGCCACGAAGGGGAAAAGTGTGTGGGGGGGACATTTTCTCTCCATGATTCCAGGCCTTGGAGGGTGTGAGGAGCAATTAGAAGGAGACAGCGTATTGTTTCTCAGTATTATCAGGTCGTTCCCCCCCCCCGAATTACAGAATTGCTAAGCAGGGATTATACTGCAGGATTATTGGGGGGGGGGGGGTCGGGTTCTACTGTCTCGATTTCTGCAGTCTGCTTGTTCCGTGACTAGTACCGTGTACTTTGCCTGCTCTCCCATATTTATTGTTGAAGGTGACTTTTGTCCTGGCCACGGAAGCTCTTTAACTGCTCTTCTATTCCCTTTTTCGTCCGTTGGCTGCATTTGATCTGCACCCTTTCGCCTCTCTTCGTTTCCTTCCCCTGCATGCTCTTTGCTCTTTTTTGCTGCTGCTTGTTTTAAGTTCTTCAGCCCTTCTCAGGCTAGAGGTGCATCTGGGATAGCTTTTTTCCCAGGCTGGGGAAAACTGTTATTATGCCTCTTCATTCACTTGTTCTGTCTTCTGGCAATGCTGGAGGGAGGAGCAGAAGAATATCCTGTTGCTTACCACAAGCAAGAAGAGCGTCTAAGCCAATTCTGCTGCTCTTCTTCGTGTCTTTGAGAATCTTTTGTCCTCCGAGGAGAGCTGTAGAGAACTCGGCAGCTTTCCTGCATGGATCCTGCGTCGTCAGGCACTAATCAGGAGTCTTGTTTGCAGGAAAGCATCTGCTTCTGCAATTTGGAAGAGGAATAGCACTTGTTATGCCATTGCTGGCTTTAGCTACAAACGGGCCACTGTCACTCATAAACAATTGCAAGATTTGGCAGCATGGGCTGCTCTTTTCTGGAAGCAGAAATGAAGTCATGGGGACAATGATATGTACCAGGCAGTTGCTAAAAGGACTGGATTTTCAAACAGGCCAGTGTAGATAAATAGTGTAGGAAGTTGCAGAATACATTGAGCTGTGGGAAAATATACTAGGATATGTTCACAGTCCTCTAAGGAATTTTAAAATAATATTCCTTGTAAAATATTTATGAAATAACCCCAAATTTTAATTCTGTAGGTCTCTGCTATGCAGAAAGTTTAAGCCGAAAAGTATATTACTCTTTTGTGAATTTTAAAACCTTTATGATGGAAAAAAAAAAAGCATAGATAGTGAGATGATTTCTCAAATGTCTTGTCTCAAAATGTTGCTTCAGGAGCTGTCACAGTTCTGGTATTGGTGCAGGGACTGCAGTATTTTGGTCTTGTTTTGGTCTATAGGGTTGAAATGAGAAAATAAAGAATGAAGAGATAATAGACAAGAAGAGGATGAAAAAAAGTCTTAAGGGAATCGAAAGGTCTGGAAAGTGGCGCAGTGTTTGCCTGCTGAATGGAATGGTGAGGGCTGGCAGAGACAGATAGAAAAGGCGGCAGCAAATTACAGAGGATCTGCACTGGTTAATGGGAAGATGCTAACTGGAATGAAGCTGGGTTGGACTGGTAACCTGATGCAGTTCAGTTTGTTTAACATATCCTTTCCCTTCCACACCATTTTGGAAATTGAAAATGGGCTTAGACATCACTTTGATGGGCATAAATTTAAAATGTTTTGAGTATGGGCAGTAATGTTGCTGGATACCATCTGACCATCTGTTCAGTTGGCCTCAACCTGACTATAAATAATCCATTTTATTTGTTTCCTGGTTTGATGTTTGTTTTGCTGGTGCTATGCTGTGGGATTACTTAAAGGATCAGCTTGCCATAAATGTTCTTCAATAAATGCTGTACAACCCCCTGTCTACGGTATAATTAAACTGATTTGCACTCGGATTATTTAGCAGAGCAGTTGAGATAAGAATGATCCTCACATGACTCAAGCACAGTTCCTCAGTGTGCTCAGGGAAGTGGGTCTAACATGTTTGCAGTGTAGTGTCAATGTGAATGACAGACATTTTAAAATGTTTTTAGTTATTTCTTTGTAAATTCCATTATAAAGCTATCTTGTTGCAGTAGGTCGGGATTTGAACAATGTCATCAAGATACATACAAGGAGATAAGGTGATATGAAACATGAGCAATGGGTGGCAACCTTCACTGATACTTTTCAGAGAGGTGTCCTCAGGAAAGACCAGCACTTTGGCCAGACAAGCTCTAACATTTTCCTGGCAGGCGTAAAGTTTCTGCTGAAAGTTTGTACTAAGCCTGCAGACTTCATGAAGTTACTGTAATTTGAGATGCGTCATATTTTTATTGTTCTGCTGTGTTAACTCTGAAACCTGAGAGTGATGACGTGATGTCACCTTTAATTTTCACAATGTTGAAAATCATACACTATGCTAGAAAGCAGGGCTGTTTTGTGATGTTGTCTGTCATCTGGTGGCTGGAACAGTATGCAGCATAGAGGGAATACCACTCGCGTGTTCCTTTTTCAGTCCAACTTTGTAGTGAAGGGCCAGTTGTATGCTTTTCCAGTGTTGTTCTTGCCTTCATGAATATTCTTTGTCCTAGGGAAGTGAAATGTGTTAATTTGGTTACTTTTATCTTCTCTTTTTCAGCTAGTGGAAGTGTTAAAGACACTTTTGTTGGAGCCAGAAATGGACAATACAGGCTTTTAAAAATAGTCATTGACAATGGTTAGTCAAATTTTAATCTTTTTCTCTGATTCTTTTATATATTTTCCTGGTTGTTTTAGTGAAGTACATGTACGGTTGTTTAAAAAACAAAACTCTGCAAAACTTAGTGTTACTAAGGTCTTTTGTATACAGAAAGTAAGATTTAAGTTTTGGTGATGTTGGGCTTTTCAGTATGATGCTACTGTATTTTTGCATTTGAATTTTTCTTCCAAATGTCGTTTAGTATTTTACCAAGAACTGCTGTGTATTTCATATAGATAATATAAATTTGCCTACTCTGATCATCTTATTAAAGAAAGAGTAGAGGGGAAAAAAAAATCTACACTTGTGCTTTGGTTACTTTTGTTAGACAGATTCTCACACAGCAGCTAGTCACTTTAGATGAAGTATAAATGTTATCTGCATTTTATACTGGGATCAGCTGCATGTAGAAGGTCTTATTAAAGCATGTTTAAGTAGTAATTTGGCTACATAGAAAATATCTTTAAAAATCTGTAACTTTGTACAAATTTTCAAACCTAAAACTGTTCCTTAAATCGCACATATATGTATAAACATAAAATTGCATAATTTATTGCAGAACTTGAGTTTGATCTTTGAACCTCTTGGTGAGTGATCAAGGCTGCAAACATTGCAAGATAGAATGCATAATAACTTTTTTTTTTTTAATATCAGTGTTTGTTGACTGTATAAGACACTTCATGGTTTAGTCCATCTCTTCAAGTACATCAAATGCTCACTGTGGGTTTTTGTTCTTTGTAGAGTTCATTCATTTACAATACACTGAAATACCTGTTAGCTGGAGAGAGGTACATGTATGTACACTTACGTACTTTTATTGTTAGGTAAATAACCTACTGTTACCTTCTTTGTGTTTGCTTTTCTTAGGAAGTCTTCTGACATTTTAGTATTGCTTTCGTTAAGGAAGTGACTATAGTAATACTATAGGCAGGTCACTGTGGTCAAGTCTCACTAGCACAAGGTAGCACATGCTGGCATACCATTGAACCTATTTTTTTTTTTCCCATTAGGCAAGGTAAACCAATATGCTTTTGTGTGTATGCTACTTTTTAGTATGAAATTAAGCCTAGAAATAAGATACAAATGGAAGACATTCCTTACTTTTTTCCCTTTTGTGTGTATGTATTTGTGTGTATATATATGTGTATATATGCATTTTGTCTATGTAGAAGCAGAATCCAGTCTTTCATACTGTTTTTCACAGTTCAAAAAGAAACCTCTAAAACTCCCAGAATTCTGGAAGAGGGAGAGTTGCTTCATCTGTCTGCAGGAGCTTGCAGGAGCTTGCAGGAGCTTGCAGCAACTGCCCTTGGTCAACAGATAATAGTCAAACTGAGTTCTGCTAATCTGAGTTAGTGAGAGAGGAGGTTTGCTCGTGGACAATAGAGTTCCTCTGTCTGTATTTTTTATCTTAAATCCAAGTGAATATAAAGCCACCTAGAGTTCAGAATTGGCAAGTATATCCATAATACTCATCTAGGTGTACAACTTCAGCTACTTTGCATCTAATTCAGAGAAGGGCCGAACACCCTCTCCCTGAGCTGTTCATGTTCTGTGACTTACTGTGGTAGAGTGCCTTGCTCTGAAAGTTTTGCTGTAGAGGCAATCGTATGCTGCTGTACTTTTGTCTGAAGTTTTACAAGTCAGGTCCTAGGCTCTCAAAAGATACTTTGTATGGTAGCTACTGTGATGGTCCTCAGACTGTTAGAGGATCCCATTTAAACAAGGTATTTCTGTTTTGATTGTGCAGGCTAGTATTTATTGGGAAGCTGATAAATGTTTTGAAAGACAGTATACTAATACTTTCGTTTGGAAGCTGAGATGTGGTTTATAAATAAGAGAAAAACCTTGTTGCTACAGCTGTTTGCGTAATTAAATCTCATCTGAAGTATTCTATACAGACTTAAGCCAATTATACATAATAAAAAAACTTCAGTCATTTAAAGAGACCCTAGTTACGAAGCTGTATTAGAAAGAGGTTTATCTACTTACATAGTCAAGTTAAAGTGATTAGTGCAGGCATATTCATTCCAAACTGTTTTCACTGTATAACTGAGTTACTGACTCCTTACAATAAGTACAAACACTAATGTTATAGCAAGAGCATCAATAATTCTAAAATTTAAAAGCTTACTCTCATTTCTACTAAAGTATTCCAATTTAAAAATAAACTAACTGGCAGAAGACAGTTTTTATTTGCCTTCTGTGTACATTATGCTAAAACCACTAACATCACTCTTATCCTTTCAGATCAAAAAACTTGATGACAACGGCACATTATTTCTCAACTATTTGTATTTGGGCTAAAGTAGGTTAGGGTTTGAATGTACACAGCTTTTGTAGGAATTCATCCGCTTTCACACTGACTCTTCTTGACTTCCATTCTTGTGAATAAAATTACGAAAGATGGAGTGTCTGATTAACTGTTTGTTGTAATTGCTAATTTTGTAAAACAGTATTAACTCATTGTTGTAAACTTTGGTTATTGGTTATAGAGCAGCTTGTTGTGGGATCCTCTAGACGACCAGTTGGATCATGGGAAAAGGATTACGATTCCTTTGTCCTTCCCCTTCTTGAAGACAAGCAACCATGTTATATACTATACAGATTAGATTCTCAGAATGCTCAAGGATATGAGTGGATCTTCATTGCATGGTCACCTGATCACTCTCCTGTAAGTACCAGTCACCAGAGGATTCATGTTGTTAATGATTTTTCAACAGTGCCATTTGATCTGAATCCTAGATATGAAGGAGTAGGATTTGAGGAATGAAGCATTCCCCAACCTTCCCCTCACTTTCCCCCGAGAAAACCGGGAAATCATCTTTCTTGAAGCTGATTGAGGAGCAAAGTCAGCGAGTCTAAATGGTGTGCAGCTTATCCAATTTATTTCTAGCCTGACTGGAGGAGACAAGACAATGTTTTTGCCCTGTTTGTTTGTCTGTCTTTCTGTCAGCATTTCATGAAAATTCATGGAAGGATATAGGACAGAAATCTCAATGGTTGTTATCATAGAGAGAAGGATTATAGTGTGAGTGCAAGCTGTTTATTCTGTTTGGCTTGCTGGCTGCCCAGCTGGCAGTCATGGATCTGTGACCTGCCACAGAATATACTGTTTCTGAGTAGTTAGAGAACATGAGAGGGAACTGAGGTTAGAGTTGAGGATTTCTAGGAGAAACGAGGATACTGTGTACAGGTTCTGGGAATGTGAGATAAGGGAAGACAGAAAGTAAAGCTATTCCAGTATTCCTACTACTTTCAGTAGCAGTTAGGAAATAGACACCAAAAGTGGGAGTGCATAGAAGAGATTAGGTGGAAAAGGTGAGGTGTGATGGTGAAATAAGGTGGGAAGATGAGACTGTTGAGAGAGGAGTAAGTGACTGTATTAGACACAAGTTGGTAAGGAGCAAACATCAATAGATCTCTTACCCCCAGAAAATTTCATTTTTCTACTCTGTAGTTGAACCAAAACTACGTGGAGTTGCTATCAAATCAAAAGTAATAATGAGTTATATGCAGTCTGCTCTTTCTCTGTCTGTTTTATTCATTAGTACACAGTGACAGAAGATCTAAACAATTGTGGGTTTTCCCATTTTAAGTTAATAAAGATTACATTGACTTTTTTTGCATTTAAAAGAAAAAAGTCATACTGTTACTAAAGCTGCAATTTAGTTTTGGAATTACTTTGATAATAATGCATAGTATCATACCCTTGAGAATTTAGTAGCATGTGTTAGTATCGTCATCCAGAGCTCATTCCATGGACTTTATTAGGAATTACAACTTAATAATGCCGTTTCAACACTTAAAATATTTGTTCAAGAAAGATGTTTGTAAATGGACTTGGTACACCAACATGCTAGATTCTCTGTGTACACCAAAGAAAAAAAAAAAAGAACCCAAACCAACACTGCTTTATTATACGCTAGGTTCGTCAAAAAATGTTGTATGCAGCAACCCGCGCAACACTTAAGAAAGAATTTGGAGGTGGTCATATTAAGGATGAAGTATTTGGAACAGTACAGGTATGTTGTTTTTTTTAAAGTCAGCACACTGACTTTACGTACTAAATGTAGTAGCTGATGTTACTGGTATGGTTTTGTGGTGTTTCTGCTCTTTTTTGATTAAGGAAAAAAGAGTGAAAAGCTATGTGTGTTGTTCCAATGTTAAAATGTAATTGCTTTCATTTGAACAACTAACTAAGCATATTTAACAACTTCAGGCTAAGAAATCCATGTTTCTAGTGGTTATGAAAACTAAGTAAGAGTAGGAGGAGCATCTCTTAATCTCACTGCATGCGTATGAATCCTCTAAAGGCTGTAACAGTAACTTTCAGGCCAATTGTGTACACAAGCCATTTTGGATGTGCAGTTCGCACTTGGGCTAGCCCAATTCGGGAAGTGGGCTAGAACAGCGATCTGTAAGCCGTTAACATCTTAAAACAAGTGTTTTTATCTTAAACCAAGGATATTGAGCTGTCAGTTCTTTGGAATTTGACCGTAAAATGTAACTCAAGTCCATGCCTGCCATCTTATCTTATGGCAACAGAATTTTAGTAGCTACTGATTTGTTCAATGAAAATACTAAGAGTTGACTTTTCACTTATGCTAAGATAATTAGAAGGTCCATGTATGAAATCTAACAAGTGTCTAAGGGATGTTGAAAAGCCTGCAAGTGCTGTGCGTGTAAGGAAATATGAGGCTATTGCGTTACCTTGGTTTCTTTGGGAAGTTTTACATTGTTGTGATGTCTGCCTGTTTGTCTGGGAGATGTCAGACAGTCTTGACTCCTTAATCCATTGCCAGTTTTAGAGGTACATGTTAGAGTTCTCAGAGATACAGAATTCCCATAGCTTTCATGGAGACTGATGATTACTGAGAGATCCATATTATTCTTCCCCTTTCCCTCCTTCAGCAAAGACAGAGAGACTGCAGCGGTTATCTTCTGTTTGGCCCGTTAATGAGTTCATTGTATGCACAAATCTGAACCAAAACACCACCTCTATTGACACAGGGAACCGCTGCTGAAGGAAGGGAAGAAGTTGGAGGTTTGGGGAAGAATAGAGGATACTGTAGTGGGGAAAAAGCTGTGGAAGAGATGTGGGCTGTTGAGGTGGACACACAAGTCCATGAGGACATGAGGCTAATAATTCTGCAGCTCACCAAGTAAATAGTTTGTTATATTCAGCATTAACCTGTGATGAAGGCTTCATTATCCTAACAAACACTCTAACAAACCTCTCTGAAGAGGCTGTATTCTAGAGAAGCAGATAACCGAGTTGCTAAGAGGGTTTACTGGAAGAGGTCATGTTATTTTTTTCCTGCCCATTCAGTCAACTAATCTCTCACTGCCACTTGCACCAAGCAGTCTATGTAATATGTAGAGTTTGCGTCTAGCCCTACAACTCAGACTCCATCTCAATTGTAAGGAAGGAGCATTGCATTTGTCTATTACTGTTATTTCAAAGTGCGCTTGGGGCGCTTAGAGGATAGAGTCAATGTAACCTGTTTTTTCCAGGTTTAACCATAAAGGTTACAGCTTTATATCTCTGAAGTTGTTGGTTTCAGTGTCTTTATAAACTTCTATGTTGTAGCTGGCCTCTAATGTTCATCTGTGTGAAACTCACAGCTTCTTCAAGGTATTAAGTCACAAACCTCACTCATAATCTTGATCATCAGCATCCAGTGGGTTACTCTGTCTTTATTTTGTTAGACAGAAGGATGGTTTAGTTGCAACTAGCTCTGTTGTCCTGGTGGAACCTGGTTATGGTCCCACATGCTACCTCACATGTATTGACCTCAATACCTCTGGGCTTCTGAAACGAGGTATAACGGAACATTGGCACTGGAAATTCTATTTGGGAAGGTCTGTCTCTTTCAGAAAGGGAAGAACTAAGAAGGAGGTTTCTCTTTCTCCTCAGAACTTGAGTACAAAACTGCATTCCTATGATTGCATAAACTCCTGCCCTTTTCTGAGTGACCACTTTGATAATAAAAACACAACAGTATTTGCCTCTGGTGTCAACCTCTTTGGAGATGGCCACAACTGACACTACTAATGAATTCCCCAAAGTGGTTATCAGAATTCGTTGCTTCTGTGACATTGCATCCTAAACTATTTGCAGTATCATGTCCTAAGGTAGCATTTCTGTCTCCCATTTTTTAAGTAGAAAACTACCAATAAGCTACCAGTCTGAGAATGCAAATTGTGTAAGGAAATAGGGTCGGATTTTTTTTATTATTATTTATTAGAATTGTGGCAATTCTGTGAGGTTTTGTCCAAGAAGGCTGAATAACTTCATGCACACGGTCTTCATTAATGCTAATTTTTGAATTAGCAAGGTAATAGGGGATTGTTTGTGGAAGTGCTGCCCGTGATACAATTGGGTGTAAGAGCAGCCCAGTGGACCCTGTTGTACAGGAAGATGAGCTGAATTTGCAAATGCACCTACACTTGTGATCCGTTCAAATAAAATAACCATAACTTTATGGGAGGTAACAGGTTTTTTTGTGCTGCATATAACATCTTTGAAGAAAACTTTTATTATGAAAAAAATTATCAATATTGATCTTGTGCTTTCAGGATGATGTTTCACTGAATGGATATAAAAAATATTTGATATCACAGTCCTCCCCTGCACCTCTGACTGCAGCAGAAGAGGAACTTCGACAAATTAAGATTAATGAGGTACCTACAATGTCTTCAAGCATGGGTGGGAAACTGGGTGCAGAGTTCCAAACGTATTGTAGGGAAAAAGTTTTTGTAGGGTATAAAAGGGCAGAACAGGAAATGGAAAGTTTCAGAAAGTTTGCGTGGACGAGAATATACATTTATTTCTTGATGAGTTGAGACTGGAGGATGACAATGGCTGGAGTTGAATTGGCATGATCTTGCTGAGATTGCAAGACCTAGCCTCTGAATCAGAGGCCTCACAACTGCAGAGCTTAGTTGTTTCAACTGTGGCCCTTAATGCTTTTGACATTACTGGATATGCTTCACTGTGAAGGGTGACTGAGCACTGGCACAGGTTGTCCAGAGAGGCTGTGGAGTCTCCATCTTGGAGATACTCAAGAGACAGGTGGGCAGAGATCTGGGCAGCTGGCTCTAGGTGGCCGTGGTTGAGCAGGGTGGTTGGACAAGATGACCTCTGGAGGTGCCTTCCAACCTCAGCCGTTCTGTGATTGTCCACGTACATTTCCTATGGTGGCAGAAATTGGAGAGAAAACACAATAGCAATGGTTGCAGTGAATGATTGCCAGGAGCGTTTCAGCAGCTTTACTTCTAGAGGAAACGTACTTAGCTTCCAGCACCAGTGCACGTGTCTCTAAGACTGAGAGGAAGTAGTGGTCCTGCTCTGGCAGGGGGGTTGGACTAGATGATCTTTCGAGGTCCCTTCCACCCCCTAACATTCTGTGATTCTGTGAATTCCAGTAAAAATAAAATAGAAACCCAAAACAAGTAGCTAGTCCTTTTAAGAGGCTGGTTTGCTTTTCTACAAATGCTTTATAGAAAAAGCTCTAACAAATGCCTTGAAGAAAATAATTCTATGACTGCCGGCTGGCTAGTGACCGACAAGTTTCAGAAGATTCTTTTTTTCACATTTTTCCTTCTCTTGATCACTGTTTGTGTTCAGACATGTATTAAAATGGGTCATGTGCTGATCTTATTAGTTCTTTAGGCTTATATTTTACAGCAGTGGTACATGTGTTTAAAATATGGTTTCTTTCTGCAGCTGGATACCAGCAAACCATCGTGTTAAATGCAGCTCTGTATCTTCTCTTATGTTTTCACTCTACTGTGCTTTTGCTGCGGCTTTGTTTATTGACTTTTTTTTCCAGTGGTGTCTTTTATTATTTTGCATGTCTAATTTTGATTAATCCAATGTAGAAATGCATTCACCATCATCAAACGTGGCATTTTACTTGAACAGCTTTAAAAAAAAACAACCCACTAATGAATGTAAAACTTCTGTGGTATTGATGATCACTTCTGGTATTAGTATTATCTCTTATGCACTACGTACGTTGTGTTTCACAGCTGATTCATGCAGTCTAAAACTTTATGTGCTATTATTGAGCAGCAATAGCTGTGCTTTTCAGAGATACATAAACTGTAGATTGCTGCCATTTTGGCTTTGTTTGAAGCATCTTGCAATACATTAACTTAGGCCATTTCTCTCTTCATTGTTTCCACCATTATGAAGCCTGTAATTACAGTCAGAAAACTAAAAGCTTTCTGATTTAGAAAAAAAAAGAAAATTTGCATTTTTTGTATGTATATTCTTTCCTAATTACCCTAAGAAATATTAGGGTGTTAAATATACTGGGTCAGATCAAAGAATCACCTACCTAGTCTGCCGTCAAGCCCCTGAGTGAACAACAGCAGAAATCTAGGAAGGGTCTAAGAGCAGGGCAAGAAGACCGTGAAAGTTTCCTTGAATACTTTTCTGTTGCCTCGGCGTTTGCCAGTAGGGATCTTCCTGAGCAAGAGATGATGTCTTGCCATATAGTTGTTCTTAATGGGTTTTTCATCCATCATCCAGTCTTGTCATTTTTCTAAATCCACATAAAGTTTTTGTTGGCCACAGATCCTATGGCAGTATATTCCACAGCTTGACAAAGTACTGTGTAACAAACCACTGCCTGCTGTCTACTAGTTTATTCTGATAACCCTACAGATTTTCTGAGGAAGGCAGAGAAGAGTCATTAAGTTATTCTCAGTTTCCCCCTCCCCTTTGATAAAGCCAGTTGTATCCTGGGCTACATCAAAAGAAGTGTGGCCAGCAGGTCGAGGGATGTGATTCTCCCCCTCTACTCTGCTCTTGTGAGACCCCACCTGCAGTGCTGCATTTGGCTCTGGAGTCCTCATCACAGGAAAGACATGGACCTGTTGGAACGAGTCCAGAGGAGGGCCACAAAAATGAGCAGAGGGCTGGAATACCTCTTCTATGAGGACAGGCTGAAAGAGCTGGGATTGTTCAGGCTGGAGACGAGAAGGCTCTGGGGAGACCTTCTAGTGGCCTTCTGGTACTTAAAGGGGGCCTACAAGAAAGGTGGGGAGGGACTACTTAGTGGGGCCTGTTGCAATAAGACAAGGAGTAATGGTTTTAAACTAAGAGGGCAGATTCAGACTAGATAGAAGGAAGAAACTTTTTACAATGAGGGTAGTGAAACACTGCAACAGGCTGCCCAGAGAAGGTGGTAGGTGCCCCATCCCTGGAAACATTCAAGCTCAGGCTGGACAGGTCTCTGAGCAACCTGATCTAGTTGAAGGTGTCCCTGCTCATTGCAGGGACCTTTAAAGGTCTCTTCCAACCCAAACTATTCCATGATTCTGTATCTGTGGACCTCTGTTGTATTCCTTATCACTTATCTCTTCCAGGCTGAAGAGTTCTAATCTAGGTAGTTCTTCCTCCTCAAGAAGCTGCTCCATACTTCTGATCCTTTTGCTTTTCTCTACAGTTTTTCCAGTTCTGCTATGTATTTTATGAGATGGAGGGATGGGGAAGCCAGAACTGCATGTGGTATTCAAGATAACGGCATGTTACTGATATCTACAGTGCGTAATGACGCGTTCTGTTCTCTACTCTTTTTCTAACAGTTCATAACATTTAGTTTGTGGGTGGGGAGTGTTGGTTTTATTGGTTTTTTGTTTGTTTTATTTGAACTTTTTTTTGCCAAGACTGCAAAAGCACTGGTCTTATATTTTCAGAGATATTCAGTGTAACCTGCAGGTCTTGCTCCTGAATGGTAGTAGCTAGCTCAACCCCATCACTGCACAGGTAGAAGAGAGGGCTTTTTCCTCCTGCATATGTTAACTTTACATTTATTCACAGGAAATTTCTTCTGCTGTTTTATCCATCACTCTGCAGCCATCACTAACAAATCTTAGGGTGTGAATTCAAATATTTTTAAGTGCCTTAGGTGTTTTTGTTTTGCTTTAATGATCTGAAGTGTTGCATTATGGACAAGTAGATTTTGTTCATTTTCTTAAATCTGGAGTTATGCTGGGTTACTCTCTTCCCTTGCCTGTCCCTCCACTTCACAGCTCGGGGTTTTTTTTTCTACTTGTATTTTAATATGGTTTATATAGTATGGTATTTTGTTATGGTTTATTATGTTTGTGATGCCTATTTTATGTTTATTAATCAGGCTTTTATGCAGATATATTTTGCAAATATTTTTTATATAACCTTCTTCATAGATTTATTAAACTTTATACAAAAGGTAGCTCTTCCACTTGCTTTCTTCTGCTCTTCCCTTGTTGCTGACAAACTGTTCCTTAAAATGTGGAGCATAATTTAGTGTTGCCCAATTATCTTTGTTTTTTATTTCTTTATCAGTTTGTTCCATATTTCATTAGCATCTCTTTTTAATTAAAGCTGATCGTCTTCTAGTTGATAGATCTAAGACACTTTCCATTTTGTATGTTTTTCTGACTTTTGCTGCTTCAACACCAGTGTTAAAGCTATTTTTGAAATACTGAAAGGAGGTCAATATATTCAAAAGCTAATGCTTGGACAATAAGTTCAGACTTGGGAAAACTGGATGCCAGAGCTCATTTTGAGAGAAACTGCATGAATGGTTAAGATAAACATAAATTCTTGAAAAATGGTTTTAAAATAACGGTTCTGTTCTCTCAAATAATTTGTGACCTGGATTATGAACAGTTGTCTAGCTTGCAGTTACTCTGAGTTTTTTTTTCCTTTGTGGTAGACCTTCCAGAAGTCAAAAATTAAGATTTGTTTGTTTGCTTTCTTTTTGGTATAGGCTTTTGGGGGGAGGGTGTTGAAGCAGGAGGGAAGAAAGTTGCTTTGCTTTTCCTTCAAGATCAGTTTGACTCATAAGATAAAATTTCTCTCTTCATCCGAAAATTTTGACTGCCTAGAAATGACATTTGTATGTTTTGATCTAACACTTTTCGAGATACAACAAAGTTTACAAGCAGTATTGTCAGTTCAAAAGTATAATGCAGCATATGAAAATCAAACTCTTTCCTCCTGGCTTATTGTATCTTTATACTGGAATTTAATTTAGAGCTTCTTCACTGGCACTTGAGCCAGTTTTCCCTCTGATGATTCTGTTGGCTCTGCAAAGCTAGTTGTTTCAGAGATGGGGAACTATTTTCAGGTTAGCAAGCAAACATGACCTGTAAATTAAAAAAATGCACTATACGGGGATGATGTTTTAGGGTAGTTTATTCTTGGAATAGCTACTGCTAACTCTCTGTGTAACCATATCCGATGCACTGTCGGTTATTGTATGAAATGAAGCAAATGCTTGCAAAGGTTTCTGTTTACATCTCAATTGACTCGTGTTCCAGGTGCAGACGGACGTTGGTGTAGATACCAAGCATCAAACATTGCAAGGAGTAGCATTCCCCATTGCTAAAGAAGCTATTCAGGCTTTGGAGAAATTGAAAAATAAGAAACTCAATTATGTACAACTGGCAAGTATAAAATACTTTAACTATTTTTCAGTAGTGAATATAAAATAGATTACCTGCATGTTAAACAATGTGTGTTGATGGTGTACACTGATAAATTTCCATTCTGTACTAGATTAATTCAATTTGTTTTCCATCCTGTCATGTTCTCTGGTTTGCTTTCTGTGTATTAACTATATTCAGGTTTGCTTTGTTAACAGCAAATTGATATGAAAAATGAAACTATTATTCTGGCCAACACACTTCATACTGAACTTAAGGACTTGCCAAAAAGAATTCCAAAGGATGCTGCGCGTTACCACTTTTTCCTGTATAAGCATGCCCATGAAGGAGACTATTTGGAATCCATAGGTATGAGAAAATTTCCTAATATGAAATTTCGTTGGCTTGTTTCAAATACTTTTAGTAATTTTGAGGCAGAGAGAAAGATGTCTGTCTGTCAGCATGAGGGTAAATTTCAGAGTCATTTGGTTGTGAAACTGCCTTCTGAAGAGCCCTTTTGTTTAGAAAGTAGTGAGCTATCCCTTTTGAATATGAACACCATAAATCAGTCCTCAGGTGAACATAAAGATACTGGCCATTCTCTCATCCTCCATTTGAAATTAAACACTTGCTGAAGGGAAAAAGATCCAGAATGGTGTTAACATTTTTCCCTTTCGGACTGCATGGTTGACTTTCAATACCTCTCTGCTGTAAATGATGTTATGATACAGGTTTTGATGGAGTGTAGTTACAGTCTGATTTGTGGTTGTTTTTCTTTCTGCAGTTTTCATCTACTCTATGCCAGGGTATACCTGTAGTATACGAGAACGAATGCTCTACTCCAGTTGCAAAAGTCCACTGTTAGAAATTGTAGAAAGACAGTTGTGGATGCAGATAATCAGAAAGGTAAGTACACTGGGTATACTGGTATTTTCTCTATCCCTCTGTTCCCTTAATATCTAACTATAACTGTCTGTGCCACCACCTTCTTTAGACAATGAAGTGTTGTGTAACTCTTAAAGTTTGTACTGAACAAGAAATACTTGCCGATAGAGCTCCAGATACAAAGTTAAGTCATGAAAGCTTTCCTCTGCTTCATAATTTCTGCAGTTGCGTAGCTTTTAACAAACATATCCTTGTGCATCAAGGGAGCGTTTGAGTACTTTGAAGGGCTGTTTAGAACAAACATAATTTCTTACTAAAAGGCCTGTCATAGTGTGGACCACAACACATCGCTGTTGTTGAGCACAGCGTTCCTTTAAAGCCAAGGTTATTTAAGGGTTTTCAAAATAATTTCAAGCTGCAGTTCTGGAACTTAAAACTGCTATCTTAGGAGTCCTTGATGGGGCAAACAATGATTTGCAAGTAAGCTGATCTTTTCACATTGTGTAGACTTTACTACTATGCAATAAGTTGCTTCTGACCTCCAGAGCATGGGAGTGGTGCATTTGTGGAATATGTGACCTGTGGTTACGTTCTTAACGCTTGTGCTGTAAATTTAGAAAAACTTTGAGGCTTGCATTCTCTGGGGATTATGCCTACTTAAAAAATAGCAGAGTTAAAACTAACCATTTTTACTGCAGTGACATGAATTAAGTCGATTATTACTGTGTGTTTTTGTATGTAATTATTTCTCAGAAATTTCCTTTCTACAACAAAATAAATGCACCATGTTGACTCCTGAAATTCCCGCAGACGTATTTCTGAAGCATGTGCTTGTAACAGCAATACCTTGGCTGGCCGGTCCATCAAGTGCTATGGTTGTGGGCCATGAAGTGTTGAATGTTCAGCAGACCAGGGCCAAAGCATTTCTCTGATTCTAAATTCCTGCAATTCAAAACAGTGAGGTTTGGCTTGAGAACAGTATTTTATTTCCATTCAGGTTTATATGCTTGAATTTTAAAAACCAGAACAACTCTTCTTTTTGTTCATTAAACTTATTTGAGCTTTTGCCTGGCTTGAATACTTGCTGAGTTGCAGTAGCCAGCTAATCATATAAGCTGCTCCCCTTCTGTCTCAAGAGATAACAATATGTGTGCACATTGCTTTTACAGTTAGTGTTTAAAGTACATTTTAGTGAAAAATTTTAATTCTTACAATGTGGAGATTACGTTGGGACAATGAAAAGCTCTTATTTTAGAGAGGAGAGTAAAGAAATAGTAGTTCTGAAAGATCTGCGTGCTGCTTTCTCATCTTTTATTAAGGAAGTTACTTTACAGATGAGTAAATAGGCACTTGTTTCCACGTGAAACCTGTACTTCTTGTTAGTATTAACATGTACACTGTGCTAAAGCTTGGGACAGATGAAGTTTCTTGGCATGTGTACTGTGTCGTTGTGCTGATATTTTAGGGGAAAAAAATGTAAGTTAAAGCACCTTAAAACTGGTAAGAGTATAGTGGATTTTCAGAAAAACTGTCCAAGATTCTTCAGGGCATTAGGCACAAGCTGGAGAACATTTCATGCTAGACTCGGAACATTATTGCACATATGGTTTTAATATAGTATTTAGAGCTTCAGCAAAATTTCAGAATGTTTTTAAATACATCTTTCAGCTGAATAGGATAAATGTTGTTGGGTTTTTTTCCCAGATTGAAATAGATGACGGTGATGAGTTAACTGCTGACTTTCTTTATGAAGAGGTTCATCCAAAACAACATGCTCACAAACAAAGTTTTGCTAAACCAAAAGGTCCTGCGGGGAAGAGGGGAATACGAAGACTGATTAGAGGTCCAGCAGAGACTGAAACACCCAGTGATTAGAAACTCTTGTTTGCATTTGTTATTAAGTATTACAGTTAAGACATGAAATTCTGGCTTTTGGTAATGAACTGAAATCATTCCATTCATAGATGCTAGGGGGGGAAAAAAAGGCTGTTTTTACTCTTCTCACTTCTGACCTCAACACTTTTTATATTGTTACATGATTATATTTGTTGACCACGTTCTGTGACATGTGGAAGAGCTAATTATTTTAAAGCTAGAAAAGGAAAACTAAGCTAGTAGCCCTTTATTTTCAATTAGAATCCATTATTTAATAGCTGTACATGCGATCATAAACTTTGCAGACATAAGACTATGAAGCCCCTGTATTCTGTGGGTAAGTTGCAGCCGTATGCCTAGGTGACACACCTGTATTCTTCCGAGTAGCCTGTGGAAACCTGTAAGACCTTCCATGTGAGAAGAGCTGAAGGACTATGTAGCATTGTCCTAGATAAGTCTTTATTTTTCCTTGTAGCTCTTACAGACAGTAGTACAATAGAAGGTTTTATTCTGGTTTTGACATGATGCATTGTTGAGTTTTGTTGTTGTTTTGGGTTTTTTTGTAACAGAAAAGATAAACTAAAATCAGTTACCCTTCAGAAGTGTCCAGGAATAGCTGGATATTTTCCCATGCGAAAGCACGGCCATTTCAAATTTCTAACTGAAGTTGTGGAATTGTCTTTTAAAGAAATCTGACATAAAACCCCTGTAGCTTTTCCAGATTTCTGTACCACTTGTAAGCCTTACATATTAGGTACTGAAGTAAAAGGTGATTAAAAGTGCATGAGTTAGTATACTCAGTAGATTATGGAGCTGCTTTCAAAGCAATATGCTTAAAGTTTCTAATAAATAATTGATTATCTGTAGACTTGGATCTAAAACTGTGTAAATTCAGTAAAAATTGAAATAGACTTTCTTCATAACGGTGAGTTATTCTTGAGGTCCTAGTGCGTTTGCAGTATCAACTGCAGTTTTAACTTTCAAGGTATCTT
The DNA here is from genome assembly GCF_034619465.1 of Leptosomus discolor. Lineage (NCBI taxonomy): Eukaryota > Metazoa > Chordata > Aves > Leptosomiformes > Leptosomidae > Leptosomus > Leptosomus discolor. The sequence continues at coordinate 185,658,555 of NC_141391.1, forward strand.
GAAAATGACTTTTCCTAAATGTGTGAACTTTAATAGTAACTTAAATCTGTAACAAAATCCAACTAGGTCTTGAGTAACTGCTGGCAGCGCCTGGTTAGGATTTTGCCTTTTTTTTTTGTTTTCTCCTTTTTTCTTTTGTCCTTTCCCTTCTGCAAAACACTAAATCAGCCAGAAGAGTCTAAACTTGATTGAACCACGAGTAATGTGTTTAATAGGAAGATGCAAAATAGATTATTTTAATAAGTGGATTAAAGATGAATTAGACATGGAAATAAGTATTGGATGACCTTAAATATTTAAAATTGTGTAATGAGGCAAATACTAGTGGATAGATTATATTCCCCAGTGGGGGCTTGCTTTTAGTGTCTTGTACGTGAGCTTTGTGGGGTTTGAATTTCTTTTTTTTGTTTTTTTTGAAGCTACATGGGAGTTGCAAGTCTTGGTTCACTCATACTATCATAGGTGCTGGGTGTACACATTATGTAGCTGAATCATGTGTTTACCTGGTGGAAGACAGATTTTTAACCTAGTTTTGTAGGGAAATAATGCTTTGACACTACTAGTTCCTGATAAAATTTGTTTTATCTTATGTATGATTTTGTTTGGAGATACTAGCTTGTTATTGACGTCTGAGATTGCACTATATAACGTGAAGGTTGCAGTAGTTGTTGGTTTTACTGTGGTTTTTTATATGCAGTAGAAATTTGACAGATCAGCTTTTTTCATTTACTCTTACACACTACATCAGTCCAATTCAACAGCACTTGATCCTGAGCTAATCTCCTGCTTGCCCTTAGCTACTGTGTTCTTTTTCTGCCTCTTGCCTTCTCCCTCTAGGATGAGGAGCTGGTCTTTGAAGTGTTTCTTCTGTGTACTATCTGTCAGGCAAGCGTCAGTGGTTTTTAGACATGGTTAATGTGTGTGCAGCTCATCGTACGCTGTAATTAAACGTAGTTTTGGTTGGACTCTGAATCTTTTCAGCACACCTAGTTCACTTTGGGTTTTTTGGTTTCATTTTTGTTTGGGTTTTTTTAAGGAAAACCTTTGAGTGTAGCAGTTAAAAATTACTGCTAGAGGGTTTTTTGTTTGCATTTAGTATTTCTGCCCACGTCAGCCATACCAAGAGTGCACATACCTTTTTACGCTTATTTGAGCCAGTAAAGAAGTTCAGCTTTTTAATACCAAGTGTTTTAAATAATGAACAGTTTGACCTGATATGATTACGTGCATGTTGTGTTTTGTGTTGTTTTGCTTTTTTTTTCCCTAATCCTGCCCTAGGTACCTGAGGATAGGAGGTAATCTGGAGGATGGCGAGAGCTGGTTAAGCGATTATGCGAGGGCGTTTATAATGAGCTGCTTTAGGGTTCAGCCCAAACCAGACCTTGTAAGTTATCGTACTTGAAAATATTCTATGTGGGTGTGCAACCCCCTGACCAGCCAGCAGAGAGCCATGTCCTGAGCATACTTTCCCCTCACCTTTACCCTGAAAGAGAATGGTATGATGTCTGGTACTGCCAACTGCCTCTCCAGACCTCTCGTAGCCATTCTCCTGACGAAGCAATAAGAAGCATCTGATCTTTTTGTAAGATCTGTCACGTTTACGTCTGCGTAGTTGCCTCACATAACACTACTACTGCTAGTGAATGTTCAGAGCCAGCACAAAATGAGGGCATTAATGAAAGTTACTCTTTTAACTGTCTCTGGTCATTTAATAACTGAAAGTGTCCATTCAAATTGTTGTTGGCCTTCATAAAGCCCAAAAGCAATGCAGCTGCTTGCAGTTAACATGACAGGTGATTATTTTTGAAATGTTTATTTTGTAAAGTAGGGAGAATTTGATCTTCTAAAACACTCCTATCAGAGGTCTGTAAAACTAATCAAGGTAGTAATTGCTCTATTACTTGGATAAACACATTGATAAAGGAGACTTTTGATTTACAGTGTCTATGTATTCCGTGAAAGCCACCTTCAGATGCTAAAATTAACCAAGTTTACCTTATCTATTTTGTAATTTACTTTATAAATAAAGATTGATGCTTTAGTTTGGTCTTGTCTGAATCATTGAATAATCTCTTTAACAAAGATCTGTTTTCTAACATCCTGTTGTGTAAGTAACTGCACTTCCCACAGTATAGAAGAAGTGATTGCAGGGTGTCAGGAGGGAGGTCGGCAGAAACAGAATTCCCGGCTTTTGTATTGAAGAAAAATCAGTCTGTTGGAAACAGCTACTTTCCTGTTGCTTTACAGAAGCAGCACAAGGCCTCCATAGCAGGATCCAAGGTGTTCATCTCTTGAGGTTTTTATGCTTCCAATAATAAGCCCCTTCAAAAAGTTCTTCTATCCTTTAAAATGCTGATGTAGTTGATTAGTAATTTAACAGTTCTGTCTGTTGTTACTTGCTCAGCATGAGGTAGTATAATTAAACTACTCAAATTATGTTGTTCTACTAATGTTTCTTTGTTTCAACAGAAAGTAGCTTGCTTGGTCTTCCTATTGCCCTCAAAATTCAAGCTGAAAAGAACATTTAGTGGTTTGGCTTTTCTTCTAACTGTCCTGCCAACACATGCCCGTGGGGAAATCAGTGATATGGCAATTCTGCAGTTAGAAGGAAACTTGAAGATGTGTTGAACTAGGATTTAGGAGAATAATTTTATTGCAAAATGCTATACAGGAACAAAGCTACTTCTGTAAGGGGAGCAGGACCAGGGTAAGAGGAGGGAATAGGCTAGGCCTCTGCGTGACCACAAATATCAACAGCAGTTCTATTTGCCTTTTGGACAGGGGCTGTAAAATAAAACTCTCAGCTGGCCAGCCTGAATACAAACATGAGGCAGTTCTTCCCCTTTCAACAATATGAAGTCTTATGGCTGGTAAAAGGTGTGTTGGCTTAAAAGGCAACTGGAGAAACTGATCAAAGCAAATTTGATAGAGGCTTAATAACGAATGAGCCGCAAACTGTACAAAGCCATCCCATTCCAATGCAGTATCTCTACATACATGTCCTGTTCTTGTATTCATTCCTCAGCAGCCTTGTACTCACATGCTTGTAGCCAAGATTCTCCTAATACGTAGAACATCATGGCTGGTGTATGAACAAAATCATTCTACTGCACCACAGATGAGCAGCACTGACTGGTTTACTACAGCAAACACACTATGGATTCAGTATTCTAGCTCCAGGGAATAGTAAAAAGCAGATGTGATCTAACAAGAAACCTTCCCATAACAGCTGCAGATGTTTAAAACTAAAGAACGGCTTCAGCAGATTTTATTCTGATTTAGCACTATAGCAGCTTTTTTCTCCACAAGCCCAGGTTCCGAGCTCTCCAGTGCTCTCTATCTCAATTCCATGCAGTGAGGCTGGCAGAGTGGCCTTATCAGAAATGCAAGCAATGTACAATGACTGTTGTTTCCCAGGCTCAAAGTTTTGATAATGCAGAGTTTTTATTTATGTTAACAGCTTTTTACAATTTATGCTCAATAAAACTAGAAGCTGTTTTGGTGGATACCTTTTCTGAATTAAACTATCCATTTGAAAAGGCAATACGAGTTAAAAGCCAGAGATCTAAGGATGTAATTACAAGCTATATATATCCCTGAATGCAGTCAGATCATTTCTCAGTGTTTCCTTTTCCTTTGCTAATCACAGAATTTCAAATTTAGCTGTAAGCCAGACTATTGTCCTACCTCTAAGCTGACAAGAAAAAGCTCATGAGGTGCAAAAAAGGTTTATATGAAAATAACCTAATTGATTTACAATGGCAGTATTTTCATACCTTAGTCCAAAGTATCTGGAATTTTACTAGTCACTTTCATTCCATTTTTAGTTTGCTTTGATACGTCAATGTTTCTATTTTAGAAAGACTTCCATGTTGCTTTTTAAAAAGTATTTTAATATTTACTTAATATACATACATATATATTTTTAAGGGCTTGATTATTTGATTAAGGAAAATGCAGAATTGGTCTTAACAGAATTATTATTCTGGCCCCTTTAACAAAACAAACCATCTGTATTTATAATCCATATGGAATCTTCTCCTAAAGTGTAAAATACTCGAAGTAGCTAAGAGTCTTCCAATGAATAAAAAGGAAATGTTTTGTCATCATATAGAGATGACGGGAAGAAAGCCATATGTATTTTTGAATTTGCACTGCAGTATACTTATTTTGCTTGGAAATCCTTGAAACCAAAACCAACCTACAGTATGTCTTGCAGTGTTTATTTGACTAAAACTAATCCTGAGAAGACTTTCTGAAAAACAGTGATATTCACAAACACTACCAGTCCATTCACACTAATAGGAACTCTCAAGTTAAAATGCAAAATAAAGTTTGTTGTCTTTTGGGGAAAAGACAATAGAAGTACCCATTTAAAACAGAAGTGTCATTTATATCTATTAAATGTTTTTGTCTTCAGCAGAAAAAGGTCTACTGCACCTGATCAAGAAAGCAATTTGCAGAATAAACATTCTACCCTGTTACTGTCATATGCCTTTGCAGCAGACATACCTGATACTTGGAAATCAAAGAATCAAATAGATTCTAATATGGAAATGCACTTTAAAAGCTGTGGAGATGCACCGGCACTGCTATTTGCTAATATAAAAGAAGTTTTCTCATGTTACGGGCCCAGTGGCTACGGATATGTGAAAAGGCTGCTCGGTTAACAAGAACAGCACAATGGTGACAGGCCAACAGCACACCTTTGTGCAGACCAGAAAGTTCTGGAAAGCCGAAAAGCTGGTAATATTGCACTAAATACTAATAAAATATTTGCTACTGGTGTCTAGTCCATTACAAAAACATTTGTGTATCCAAGAAACACCTATCAAGTTTTTATCTCTTGTAGACGCTGTTGGACCTGCAAGAGAACAGATGGCAATAAATGATAGTGTAACCACACACACACAGACACACACTCAAAATAAGGCTTTTATCCAAAAGGCCACATACCATCTTAATGTCTGGCCTTCTGTTTTTCTTCTCATTCAGACACTGATCAGCAATTGAATACATTATATGAACTGAAGGTGCATCCCAGTCACTCATCTTTTCATCAACATAATCCTCAATAGTTGCTTCTTCATCCTCAATTTCATCCTTGATACTTAACTGCAAGAGAGTTAGAACCACTGAGCAGATAACATCGTAAGCATCTGAACATCATGTATTCCACACTAACACTTTGAAAACTTGCTTTTGAGTGGTCATTTCTTTTCCCAACCACTTTGCCAGACAAAGAATGATGACAGTGGTTCAGCGGCACAATTATTTATCAGTATCTGCAGAAACAGCCTATGAGACTATGAATGAACTATACATTTTTATTATACATTATTTCTAATTGAGCTAACACAACATCGTAAAGCAATTTTCTTTAAGCTGCATCATACAGCTTTAACTTTCTCCCAGCTCAGTTTTGTAGTATTCTCTCTTTAACAGAAGAAGCATGATCAACATCAAGTATCTGTGTTTCCTTAATAGCCTACAAACATGTAAGCTTAAGTGTGAATAACTTTTTTGTCAACTTTATAAAGCCTCTTTCTGTAAAGTAATGCCTTCTGTCCCCAGCCTCAGTAGCTGCTCTATCTATTCTAAAGGAAACTTCTAGTCTGAAATACATTTTTTAATCTGTTTTAGTCCAAAGCTCTCCAGCTCCAACACACTTGAAAAGTGTTATCTGTATCACAAACACTGTTTGAGGAATAGCTCCAACAAGTCAGCATCGTAAATGAAGTAAGAAAAAGTCAGTGAGTAGAGGCAAGTCTTCTGCCTTCCTCTATGGGTCAGTCTGAAATTGCTGACTAACGTTCAACTACCCCAAAGTTTTCAAAGCTAAAGATGCCACGTTATCTTGCACTGACCGTTCTCTTTATGCTCCCAAAAGTACACTGCAAAGGTAAACTGTACCAGTCAAATCATACTTCATATTCCTTTCTAGATCCTATCTCTGAAAATGCCTGCTTTAAAAAAAACCCCAAAGCCTCAAGATTCAATTTGACAGGGACTGAGTTCTCCAAGGTCTTTACAGGCTCAACAGGGTAAATATTATGCCATGCCAGAAGATACAGCTTAGAGGAAAAAGAAAAAAAAACAAAAAAAAACCCAACAAACTATTAATAGTACACAGGTATTCCTAAAGCTTTGGGAAAAAAGTGATCTGTTACCAAACAGTATGGAACAAAACCAATCCAAACCTCAATGGTATTTCATACTTAGTAAACAATTAAGTCTTTATGTAAAAAATATTCTAGGAAAACCTTGGATTACATAGTTCAGAATTTAATTTTAAGCTAAATGAAAGGCTAAATTAAGAACAGCCTTGTACGAATTTAATTCAAGAGAGTAAGCTCCAAGACATGAGTTTCCTAATTAGTAGACTGAATTATTAATGGAATAGTAAAATAAAAAACAAAATTCAACCCACCTCTCACCCTGCAAAAAAGCCCTTAGATTCCAAACTTCCCTAAGGTTAAAAACACAAGGTATTTGCAAATTACTAGTAAAGTTGAAGATGAAAATTAATACAGGAATGGTAGGAAGTATGAAGAACCATAAAGAAACAACTGAGATGAAAAGTTTAAAATGTTCTGGTGAATGAGGAACTGTTTCATTCAGAGACAGGGTATCACAGGAGTACGCTGATAGAGCACAGTGCTTCTATTACAGTAAGAAACAGCACCAAAATGAAAAGAATTCTACTATCAGGTCGGAAGGAGATGACCTTGGGGACTGAACAATCTTCTACCAGCTAAGAGATGAAAGTTTCAGCCTCATCTCTAAGACAAACATTGACATGAGCTGTTTCCACAATTGCGTACTTTGGTGACTAATTTGATGATTTCAGAACCTGTTAACTGACAAAGACTTCATATAAAGTGATCCTGGAGCAGGGGGAGGGGAGGAGAAAGCAAAAACGACATACCAGTAACTGTGGCTCCCGGTTTTCATCTACTGGAGGAAGACCCGTTATTATTTCTAGTAAGACCTAGGAGAAAAAAAATCAGAAAGGAAAATGAAGCACAGAATAATTCTTAGCATATACACCACTTGCAAAGAGGAGAAGGACCCCCAGTCTTTCAAACAAATGCTCACAGGATCTGTGTTTGACCAAAGACAGCTTCTGTACAATTGATTGTTGTTCCTACCTTTATTTTCATTGACTGTTATTAGCAGTGTGGTTTAGGGATGTCGGCACAAGTTTTTCTCACCCTACGTTCTGTTGCTTCGAAGCAAGATGGAAGGATCTCCAAAGCATTCACAAACAGTCTCTGGCCTGCCTCCCCAAGGAACTAAATGCCCTGAAGGAAGTGCTCAATAGCAATTAGGGTCTTGAATCTATTCTGAACTGATTCATTATTTTCCCAAATATTAAGCTCATCTCTCTTTTGTACTCAGCTTTAAGGCAAGTCCCACGTGGACAGCATACTTTTGGTGCTTAAAAAATAGTAAAACACTTAATTTCGGAACATTTTCTTTAAAAAAAAAAATTTTCCAGCCCAAGTTACATTTTTGTGCAATACTATGCAAGAAGAAACAATGTTCTACATTACTTCGAACTACATTTAGGTAGACCTTGGAATGTTACTTTACTACAGTCTTTCACATGTAAATGTACATTTTTATGTAATTATTGTAATCATTAGCAAATTCAATCTTTTAATCAACATATTCAAATGATTTTAAACCAATCAAGGTTTAGAAACACTATCTTAAGAGCACATCTATTGGGAAAAGGAGAAATGACAGATCAGTGGCTTATTTAATTTCAGATATTCTTGATTTAGTATGCTTTTATCATTTATAAAAAAAGCCATACGCTGCTTCCCACATTCTACTTACTACTCCAAAGCTGAAGATATCAGATTTAGGTGTTATCTCTCCTCGCAGAGCTTCAGGCGCCATATAGGCTGCTGTCCCAACAATTCTTTCAGTCATGATTGTTTGTGTGAATGTTACAGATGCTCTTGCAAGTCCAAAGTCAGAAATTTTGGGCATGTAGGTATCAGTTAATAAAATATTTGCACTGGGGGAGAGGGGAGGGGGAAAAAAAAAGAAAAGAGAATTTTCCAAACCAGTACAGTCATTAGGTTTTTAACAGACTAGTAACTCTTTAATAACCAAATGCACACTGCTATTTTGAGTGTTTCTTGAAATCTAATATATTTATTCATTAACCATATAACAAAAAATGCAAGAGCTAATTTTGTTCGAAATTGCTCGATTTCAAATTCAATTTCTCTGAATAAATCAAGAACTGGCTGCCAGGATCCATCCATGTTTTTTCTTGCGCATGCATGAATGCATTAAAAAAAGAAAAAGGAAAAAAAAAAAAAAGAAAGAAAAAGAAAAAAGGGGGGATTAAAAAAACAAGGGAAAAAAACCCCAAACACTGCCCCCCTCCCCCCCCCCAGTCCTACAAATACAAAAATTTCTTAGACCAATTATGTTACACCCATGTCTTGGATCTGAATACTCTTTCTTTAAGAAGGACGATAGAGAATGCTTAGCTCTGATCAACTGGTACTGGATCACAGTTCAATTAACTGTCTAAATCTCTACTCAGAACAAGAAAAAAAAATAAAAGCAGGTTTTTATACCTATTAGCTAATACTATGTCAACCATTACAAATTCACATACCAAATGAATACTAATACTTTTATTCTTCTCCTGGAGGAGAAACAGAAAACTTATTAATGCTGGAATAATATTAGTGCTATGTTTCCACTTGATCTCCAGCTTTTACTTCCCTTAAATAATCCCCTGAAGAATGAAGCTTATCCAAAAGCCCTTAACGTTGTCATAAAATACTCGGTGGGATAAATAAATAAATCATAAATCTTCTACTGTTTTTTAAACTTGTAGCACTTGGAACCATTTTAAAAATACTTGATTTAGTATTTCCTCCTCATTTTCTGACCCCCTTAATGGAAACATAAGAAAACCACATAAGCAGATACAAAATGCAACACTTACTAGAAACTTGGATTTCTAACTTCCCCTTCTTGTTCACCAAACCTTCTCAAGAAAATTAACACAGCTGTACGTTACAGCAGATCACTTGGCATTAGAACTGCTGTAAATAGCGTTAAACACAAGACCACCACAAAAGGCCAAACACTAGTCAAGGCACTGTCCACCAACTCATTTTATATTTAAAGCTCAGCTTCTAAAAGAAGGAAGAACAGGATCACAGCTTCATAAATCTGAGCCTATCAACTTAGGTCAAGCCCAAAGAATAGTCACTTTTTTGATACACCACAAAGGGCACATCAGAAGCAAGTTTTACTGCAACAGTCAAGCTTCAAGAAATAAATGAACTATTTCCTGTGCATAACCAAGCCAAAAAACTATGAGCAACTCTGAGAACACCCATTCAGTCACATCCCCTCTAGCCTACACAGAAGCTGTTCTAGTACCTGTGTAGTTAAGAATTGTCTCCACACATCATAACAAAATGAGGACTGAAGTAAACCTTCTAAGATGTCTCTTCATCTAAGTCTTATCTGGGAGAGGCAGCACTATTAATAACCACAATTAAATTTACTGAACTATTCACACTGCAAGTGCAAGAGGCTGCAAAACGGAATCCAAACAAAAGAAAAAACAAAACAAAATCCTGTAATATGAACAACTCAAAGCAGTTAGAAGGGCAGAGTAGCATAAGGTAAAAAATGCATCCCTTCCAGTCATTACACTTGTCCAGAGGCTTAAGCAGGGAAGAAAGAAGAAACAAATTGTCAAAGCAGTAAGCACATTTTACGAGGCAGCTGAAGCAAAAACGTGTTCCTCACAAGCTGGAAGGTCACAAAACCAAAGTGGTCTCTACATTCAGCAGAATTGCCAGAAGCCAGAAAGCTCTTGAAATCTGTGATACCCAATCTGTCAGTTGCTCCTCCTTAACCCACAGAAGCAGTAAGTCATCTGGGGCTTTTCTTCAAAGATTTGGACTGCTTCAGTATTTAAAAAAAAAACACAATACAACAAACTGTAGCAAGGAAGGGGAAAAAACCAAACCAAACAGGAAAAACCCCACCAAATCCTACCACAAAACTCTCACCTTTTCTGAGCTCTGGTATCCCTAGAAAAATATCTGGTATAGCAAACAAGTGAACATACATTATCCTTGAAGAACCCTGAACTTCATAAATCTGACTAAAGTAATTTTAACTGTCTTCATAATAAATAGCAGTAAATCAAAGGAGACACTCTGAAGAAATGTTCTGGGAAAAAGAAATTAAAAGGTGGGTTTTCATCTAAAAAATTCCCCATTTAAAAAGTCATTATGTTCTTTAACAGCAGCTTTTTCATTAGCAGCAGTTGTGAAAGAACAGAACTTCTGGGTGCCCTCACAGCACTCAAATAACTATTTGATAGTACCAGATTACAATAGCCTCATAATTATCTTTGGAAGTCTGTACTGGTCATGTCCTTGTGGCACAGACAAGATTATGGTGATGGATGTCACTTGCAGAAAAGATTGTGCCCTTGACTGAAGCTATGCTGCTTGCAGTTTGCGCTCTCTCAAAAAAAAAAAAAAAAAAAAAAAAAAAAAAAAAAAAAAGCAGCCAGCGAGTCAGCAGCTTTTACCTTTTAATATCTCTGTGAATATGATTATTTTCATGTAAAAATTCGACGCCATCTGCTGTACCTTGAACAATTTTACATCTTGTATTCCAAGAAATTGGTGGGGTGTCATCCTTGAATAAGAAGGGATAAAAGCAAGTAGAAAGGTGAAAAATCTAACGTATATATGCTGATGTAAAACAACCCCCCCCACAATCCAAAACTGACTTCTTGCTATGTTTTGTGCTTTTTCAAATAAATAATTAAAAAGACTAATAAAATACATTTCTCATTTTACTTGGGCAGAAATACACGCATTTGTCACATTCAGTTCTTTCCCCTGCATTTTGCCTCACCGTTGCAAAAAGTGTTCTCGCTAATACCCAACTCTGGCCGTGCAAGGCCAGCTGCACTGCAAAGAACTGCCTGTACCTACCGCATCTTCCACTTTGTACCAGCACCGGTACCAGAGCCTTTGAACCCAAAGCAAGTAATTCACAGGTTTTACTAACCATGAGAAGTCAATCTGCCAGTGGTTTTGGATTTACCACTTCAAGAGTTTAGCTCGATCCATGTTACTAACTAGACCTTAGAAGAGAGGACACCAACATTTCAAAACCGCTTTCTGACAGTGGGCGAGAGCAGAGGATTAGAGTATCTCATTATTCTGCCACCTCCCTCCCGTGCTCCTCAAAGCCCAGACAAGAAGAAGATGATGTAAGCAAGAGTCTGTGCCTCAAACACATCCAGTGAAGCCACAAAATTATCAGCAAGAACGCACATTCAGTATGCACATTCCTCACCTATTCGACTTTATCAGAAGATTCTTTCTGATTTATAGAGTCTGATTTAGAATCTTTACGATTTATATCGTAAGTTTGTCTCTTCCTTGTAAAGGCCTCAGGTATTCCTACTTTAGCTTTCAATTACCACCAATCTTTTCAGCTCATTTGGTGATAGTGGCCGAAGCTACAAGGATGAACATTTTCACATACATCCTCATCAAGCACTGCTCATTTCTACAGATAAACTTGCACTGCCTTAAGTAAACCTTAGTCTCTCTTCTGCACTGATTCAATTTGAAAAAAAAAAAAAAAATTAAAATTGCAAATGTGTTAAGTGTGTGCAAGCAAATCAACCAAACCAACCTGAGACAGCAGTGCTACCAGACATAGCCAGTTCCTTCCCCAACCACTGCTACCAATCCTCATCCTAACAAGCCTTCTTTCCTGTTGTTGCAGAACTATTTGTGCAGCCTTGCAGAGGAAATGTCTCCAGGTGAAAATTAAAGATTTTTTTTTCACAGAGTACTTTTTCAGCCTGATCAGTTCCCTAACCCAGCTCTTTCTCCAACTACTAAATGCTGGACCCAGTACAACAGGAAGATCAGTGCAGAAAAAAGCAAAACAACATTTTTTAGGTCTGGGGGCATGGGGGGTTGAAGTTTAAAATGTTCACCAGATTACAGTCACAGAAGCTGCATTTGCTTAGTATAAAGCAGATTTTTGAACTCCTTCAACATCCTAACAACCTTAACCTCATCTACTAGGTTAAGTCTGGCTTACTGTTGGTATCACTCTAATGAGCAACTGCTTGTCCTTCACACACAGAGTTGCCTCACCAAAACCAAAGGAACTTATTATTTACTAAAGGCCAAGGCTAGAAGATAGGTCATTTGATTAAATCGGAAAAAAGTATCGCATTTACACAAAACACTAATTTGAAAAAAAAAAAAAAAAAAAAGTATTTCCCATTTATTTAGGCCCTTCAGAAAGAGATACACCGATGTGAACATTGTGGTATAACCACTATCACAAGGGCAATGAACAAAGGGCAATTTCACAATGCAGAAACTCAAGAACTAGCAGAGAACGTGCCAATGTCAGAACTGGGAACAACACTGCAGCAGCCTCTGCTTCGCTCCACGCAGCCATAACAAGGCCAAGCTCCTGTGCCACTCCAGGTACGGGTACATGACACTGTATTGTCAGCCCACTTTGACTTTAATGCCTCTAAAACATTTGTATAAAACGTTATTGGAAGAATACTTGTTACGTTAATATTTGTCTTCTAGAACACAGAAGTGGGTAGTAAAACATCCTTTGGCCATTACAGTTCAGTACTGTTTCAAAGACATTCCACAGACACCTATACTTCAGCAAAGTAAGGCAACTGGAACCTAGAAAAGATTTTACTTACCAGACAAGCAAGTCTGTCAAGCAACGAACCATTGGGCATGTATTCGTACACCAGACATGGCTGAGCACCATCACTTGAGAAACCAAGTAATTCTACTAGATTCTCATGCTGACACCTATAGCAAAAAAATTCTATTCATATATGCTCTGAAAGACTCTCAACATTTGAGGAAAACACAAGGCAGAGGGAACTTGATCCCAAATTACTCGTATTAGCCCTACTGCACACAGCCAGGTTTCTGCAGTGGTGCTTTAAAATGAACAAAATAAAGTCATGTTGGACGTGAAACAGTCTCACTTAACATGAAAATCATTGTTATGCTAGAAAGACAAAAATACGGGATCGCACTAGCTAACGTGTTATCTGCCAACTCAGATTCCCATAAAAGGCTATAATGACATCGTGTAAGTCTGTACTCACTTTGCCATCATTTTTATTTCTTGATCAAATTGCTGTTTCAAGTCCTGAACACTAACATCAACCATCTACAAAAGGAAGTATTTGACATTAGTATCACTGGCCATATTAAAATGCACAGTTCATTAAAAAAATCAGAATTGTAAGCCTGCCTTTAGATTAGTTACACGTAACAACTACCTAACTGTTCACAGTATTTTTTAACTCAAAAAAAAAGTATCAGAACATGATTTTTAATTCCTTGGAACACAACATTATTGGACAAATGGATCCAGTTTCAGCAGTCACCCATTTTAGTTCACTGCAGTTACCCACTAATAGCACTTACTCATTATAAAATTAATTATTCACACACAACACCAGTCATGAAGACTAAAATTCCATGGCAATACCTAGTTAGCTTGTGAATTGTTCATCTGATTCTGAAAGGGAAAACTTCCCAGCACCCCTTCCCTTCTGCCACTTCTTGTGTGGAGGGGAGGGAGGGGAAACAGGGGAGCACTCTGCTCTTCCAGACAACTTGCCTGAGCCACTCAAAGGAGCGCTACAGAAAAGGCAGGGCTTCATCTCTGGCGACTGTGCCGACTCACAGCACTCATGGGACTACAGGGCAAGGTTCTCAGCCCAACTGATGTTTAACACGGTGACACTTTCTGAAGTGCATCATTCAACACCTTCCACAGATAAACAAGTCAATATTATAAAGTACACAGTCCTTAAAAAGAAAAGTGCCCAGGACAACTCACAGCAACGAGCTTCTTGACAGCCACATTTCTGCCATTGATGTAGCCTTTGAACACAACGCCAAAGCCACCTTCTCCCAGTTTATTACCTCCAGCTGACTCTGGTCGCGCATCAAAATTATTTGTAACATTTTCCAAGTCATGAAACGAAAAATTACAGAAATCTGAAAGACATATTTGCCATTTAGCACAGAGCTATGTTTTCACTTAAGAACAAGCGTATTGAACAGATTTTCTGCTTCAGTTCTATTCAACCAAAACCAGGCCACCATCCTGATATAGTGAAGCCCTACTTCCAGCTTCGTGATGAAGATATCAGGAAAAAAAAATGAAACGCAGATAAATATATGTTATTAGCTATGCTATCTTCACAACTAGCACTGTAGTAGCCTTCTGATTGTATTTTTTGTAATACAGGTAATAGAAATTAAATGTGCAGCAGATCACAGAGAGAGCTACACTGCACTAAATGTAAAACTATATCTAGATCACATCATTTTTCTGGCAGCGACCCAAAAGTGGACCTTTAGGAAGGAACAGACTACCCGTATACTTTCCTAGAATGCTTTCTTTAGTCATAGAATCATAGAACAGTTTTGGTTGGAAGAGACCTTCAGGATCATCGAGTCCAACCTTGGTCCTAGCTCTATCAACACCACTAAACCATGTCCCTAAGTACAACATCTATCCGTCTCTTAAACACCTCCAGGGATGGTGACTCCACCATCTCCCTGGGCAGGCTGTTTCAATGCCTGACAACCCTTTCAGTAAAGAAATTCTTCCCAATATCCAGCCTGAACCTCCCCTGGTGCAGCTTAAGGCCATTTCCCCTTGTTCTATCGCTTGTTACTAGGGAGAAGAGACTGACCCCCACCTCACTACAACCTCCTTTCAGGTAGCTGTAGAGAGCGATAAGGTCTCCCCTCAGCCTCCTCTTCTCCAGGCTAAACAGCCCCAGATCCCTCAGCCGTTCCTCATACGAGACATGCTCCAAATCCTTCACTACCTTGGTAGCCCACCTCTGTACCCTCTCCAGCACCTCAATGTTCTTCTTGTAGAGAGGGGCCCAAAACTGGTCACAGTACTCGAGGTGCGGCCTCCCCAAAGCCAAGTACAGGGGAATGATCACCTCCCTACTCCTGCTGACAACACTATTTCTGATAACAGGCCAGGATGCCATTGGCCTTCTTGGCCACCTGAGCACACTGCTGGCTCATGTTCAACCGGCTGTCAATCAACACTCCCAGGCCCCTCTCTGCCTGGCAGCTCTCCAGCCACTCCTCCCCAGGCCTGTAGTGCTGCTGGGAGTTGCTATGGCCAAAGGGCAGGACCTGGCACTTGGCCTTACTGGAACTCATGGAACTGGCCTTGGCCCAGCGATCCAGCCTATCCAGATCCCTCTGTAGAGCTTCCCTACCCTCAAGCACATTGACTGACACTTCCACCCAGCTTGGTGTCATCTGCAAACTTACTAAGGGTGTACTCCATCCCCTCACCCAAATCATTGATAAAGATGTTAAACAGGAGTAGTCCCAGTACGGAGCCCTGGGGGACGCCGCTCGTTACCAGCCACCAACTGGATTTAACTCCATTGACCACAACCCTCTGGACTTGGCCATCCAACCAGTTTTTCACCCAGCAAAGTGTACGCCCCTCCAAGCCAAGAGCAGTCAATTTCTCTAGGAGAACACTGTGGGAAACATTGTCAAATGCCTTACTAAAGTCAAGGCAGATGACATCCACAGCCTCTCCCTCATCCAACAAGCAGGTCACCCTGTCACAGAAGGAGATCAGGTTTGTTAAACAGGACCTGCCCTTCATAAACCCATGCTGACTGGGCCTGATCACCTGGTTGTCCTGCATGTGCTGCATAATGGAACTCAGGATGATCTGCTCCATCAGCTTCCCTGGCATCTTTTCTCCAAAAAACACAAGAAGCTAAACAGTCTATAAAATCAGTATTGAAAAAGGGCACGAGGACTACGCGTGGCAGAAAATAAATCACAATTCAATTAACAGTTGTTTTCCACCCCAGTAGCCACCTTACTGGCAAGGTGCGTCTCACATTCAGCAATCTTATTATCCAAGCTAAATTCACAGCCACAGAACAGGAACAAAAGCAAGATGCTGTTTCCCATAGATG
Organism: Leptosomus discolor; assembly: GCF_034619465.1. Classification (NCBI taxonomy): domain Eukaryota; kingdom Metazoa; phylum Chordata; class Aves; order Leptosomiformes; family Leptosomidae; genus Leptosomus; species Leptosomus discolor. The sequence goes on from NC_141391.1 coordinate 185,674,627, forward strand.
CACAATGATACCAATACAGTCGCTACTCTGAAGCATTGCTGTGAGTTATTTCACATGAGGTGAAAGACAAATGAGCAAAAAAGATTCTTAAAGATACTTTACCAAACTGAGTGCCTACCTGTGTTACTAGACTGTGAGCTGCTATTTTCTTGACTTAAGTAGGGAGGAGCTGAAGGTTGCTTCTCAGTACTCTGAGCTAAAACAGGCTTTACAGATACCACTTCTTCCTGTATAGGTAGTTGTTTCTCATGTATAGGCAAAGTTTCCTGTGAAGAAAGAGGTATTGTAACTTCTTGTGCCATCCTTACAGCTTCTGAAAACGGAATTTAGAAAAAAGCATTAACTACATTAGGAATCAGGAAAAAAAAATTATATTAATGCCAGTATTTACTACGATTAGACACATAAGCATCATGAGAAGGTTATATTCTGCCACCGTGTGTAAGCTGCAGGACTCTTATCTAAACTTGAAACTCATTCAAACTGTTATTACAAATAATAGAAAATATGTCCACTTTTGGTTATTCTGACGTAATCATTTTGGATTTCAAGTTACTGTGAAACTCTTTAGCATTTTTGAAAACTGAGAACACAGTACAAAATGTAAAAGAGTAACAGTTACCTGGAAGCAAAAGGCTTGCTGGTGCTAGGAACTGATTCCTAATCAGCAGATCCACAAGATCACCAACTGTACAGTTTGTCGTTCCCCAGTCGTAAAGTAATTCACACGTGGGGCTCTTTCCCATTTGTACAAATGCCTCAAATCTCCTTAAAAGGCAAATTAAGACCAACATTAAAAAAGAAAGTGACCTTGAGAGCCATGAAGAAGGGAAAAAGATCAAAGGTAAATGGTAAAAAAAAAAAATCTTTAAAAAAAATCTGACTGTACTGTACAATTAGTCACAAATCTTCTGAAAATGCAGGTAAAAAAAAAAAAAAAAATCAAAGAAATTCAAACTTAGGGGAAAAATATGCAAAACATGAGAAAAAGTAAGGGAAACATATGCATACGTGGCTCCAAGACCCAGAATACAGACCCAGCACACAGGACTAACAGAGAAGAGAATGTCAGCGAGAGACAGAGGGCAAGTCAGAGCCAGATCAAATGGAAAAAAATGTGCTTTCCATCCATTTGGCATTCACACTTCATTTTGAGATGGGCATTAAGCAGAAATTGAGATCCATTATTCTGACTAATTTATTATTATTACAGAAAGACAAACAAAAATTTCATGCTAACATCACTAGAAAGACTGGAAACCCAAGATGATACACAGGGTATTTAAAATCTCCTAACTTTTGAAATAGCTTAAGGATTCGACAAAGCCTTCAAGCAACAAGGCGTTCATAAAATACTGCTGACATTACTTCTAAATTAAACTTATTAGTTTTAGGCCTCGGGCTCCCCACATTTATTGGGCATTTTCTTGGGAGCAGTGAATTAGGAGTTACAGTCCAGCTGCCTCTTATACCGTTCTTGTGCAAAGACGCGTGATGAAGTCAATGTTTACTAGTCTCCAGGGTACAGAAAGTTACACAGCCCATGCTGTACCACTAAAATTACATATGTCTGTGGCTCTAATTAATTCTAATTTTCTTGGTCAATTTGCTTTGGCTATAGCTTGTCTGAAAAATGACCTACAGAACAATTCGGAGTAATTACCGTGAGTTCCCTAAGGAAACCCCGGCACTGAGATGTAAGCGCCTACTGATACACAAAGCGCAAGAAGTTACAGTAATGGGGTGGACAACGGTATTTACGTTAAATGGTTAATAACCCAGCTTATGTCACGTGACTTCTACAGAGCACCTTATATGCATCTGGCTGTATCTGCTTTCGCCGGACGGGTCGGTTATATCGACTGCCAGTTTCTTCCACCCTTCCTGCGGGTCGATGAAGTCCGCCAGCCGCCTCATGAGCCCGTAGCTGATGCAGCGGACGTACGTGCCAGTCGTTACGGGCTTGCTCATCGCCAGCTCCTGGGGGACACCCACGGCGCCGCTGCCGGGGAGGTCCGCCGGGGCTGCGGGAAGCCGGCACGGCGTCACTCCCGGCGTCACACCCGGCACCGCAGCTACTCCGCGCCCTGCCCGGCACCACCCGCGCCGCCCCCGCCCCCCGCCTCCGCCAGCCGCGGCCCGGCCGCCCAGCGAGCCCGCCCGGGGCCGCCCCGCGGCTCCCGCCCACTCTCCCCGGTAGGCGAGCGACCCTCCCCCGGCCCCAACCGGCGGCGGGAGCCGCCTCACCCCACCCCACCCCAGCTCGCCTCGTCTCGTCTCGCCGCCGACCCCCGTCGCCTCCTGACGGCGGCGCCCACGACCCTCCCCGCGCGCCTTGCTTCACGCCAGGCGTTCCCACTGCCTCACTTCCCCTTTAAGAGGGAGGGACTCAACTTCAGACGGTGCTGGCGTCACCGGCAGGGAGACGGCGGTTCGGTAAGGAGAAAGCGGAAGCTTCCCCCATAGGCTGCCGGAGAGATGCCCCGCCCTCTCCGGCACGCCCCATGGCTGTCCGGAGGGGGGGTGTGTGTGTCCCTTGCTCTGTTTCCCCGCGCCCCTGCAGGAGTTGGTACCGTCCTTGGGCCCCTTCTCCGCCGAGGACAGGGTGGGTCCTGGCGCCCCCTGGCGGTCCCGCCCCGCGTGGCTGTGCCGTCGAACCGGCCCGTAACCAACCGCCCTCCCTCCCTCCCTGCCTGCGTGCCTTCCCGCCTTCCCTCCCTCCTTCCTTCCTTCCCTGCTTGCCTTTCAGCAGCCTCTCCCTGTAGCAGTTGATATTTCCCCCCCCCCCGCTTTTTTTTTGTTTCCTCCCCCGCAGGTGCCGGGGTGTCTGGCCGGGAGCAGGGGGAGGCGGGAGCCATGCTGCCTTCCTTCAGTTACGTGACTGATCACACTGGCTTCCGCGGTACTATCAAAAACTCACCGAGTGACTTCGTAGTGACCGAAATCGAGGTGCCCGAACACTTCCTTAGGGATACCCGGGCGGAGCCGCTCCAGACAAGCAGCGAAGCGCCGGCAGAGCGGAGCAGCCCCTGCCCGCAGCCGCCCAAAAAGCCGAGAGCGGAGCCTCCCGCCCCGTGTGCCGAGGGCTGTGGCGGCAGCGGTGGGCCCAGGCCTGCGGAGCGTGACCCGAGCCCGGCGGGAGGCGGCCCTGCTGCATCCCCTGACACAAACCAGCCGGAGGGAGAACCTGCGCTGAAGTCTGGCCCCGAGGAGGGCAGTATGTTGGATTCCCTACTGGGGAAGCCCGTGAGGGAACTGCTCAACAAGTTTGCCTGTGATCTGAAGGATGCGTGGGACTCGGAAAATAACGCTGGCGCTGGCACCGGGGAGTTCTCGCTGGGACCTGTGTTGGACAAGAAAGATCGAGCTGATTTACACAGTGCTATTAGGCAGGAATTCCCCTTTCTAGTCACTGTTACGAAAGACAATGAAATGATTGTAAAAGGAAATGCTGATTACAGAGAACTTTGTCAGTTAGTGACCGAAAAGGAAACAAGTGATTTCTTTAAATTTTTAGATGCAAAGCTAGAAAATTCTACGTTTTCTTTTGAGCCTGATGGAAACAAAGAGCATAGAAAAGTAGTTCACCACTTTATCAACAGAAAATTTGGAAAACTTTTAGAAACAAAGTCTTTTACTGTGACAGATGACAATGATCAGCCAAATATGTCAATAATGGTACGATTTCGAGAAAAATGTTGGTCCAGAAAAAGGTCTGCTGGTGGTTTCCAGGAAAAACAAGAACTTTATACAGGTAAGTATTACATTTTTGGTGAAAGTGTCAAGTATTATGGTGTTCTTTAGTAAGATTGAAACTTGGAATCATTTATATATGATATATAGGCCTGGTTGACCCATTGTTTATGCTGAAATAAATCATTACTAATGCAGTGTAGTTACATCACTGGAGAATGAGTTGGATGAATCAAGTTACTGCAGTGATTTGACATCAACTGTTCCATGATAATGGTTACAGTTCTTTTGGTTGTAGCACTAACTCTGGTTATTCACTGTGTGCTAGCTGTCTCTTGAAAGTAGAAGGTGCATCTAGGTGTTGGACAAGGTCAAATTTGATTTACGATCTCATTCCTTAAAGCAGTTGGTTTCTGCTGTAGACAATGTTTCTAGCAGTAAGTCAATATGTGTTCATTGAATTGTGTTGCATTTTATCATGTAATATTTTTAAAGGCAGCGGGGGTTTCTGGTTGTTCCAAGAGCTCTGTTTACTTTATTTTTCTCTTTCAATACTGAAAAAGTCCCATTTCCTTTAGTTTTGTGGGGTGGGAGGACTGTTTCTTTGCAGTTTCCTTGCTATTATAGTTTGAAGGGAAGAACCCATCCATCTGCCATGGCAGAACATATATGGTTTAGAAGTGCAAATTCCAAATAGTTCTGTGATCTTTCTTTCAGCTTTCACTCTTCAGAAAGAAAATCTAGAAACCCTAGAAGCAATTGGCTTCTTGGCTGCTGAACTTGGTGTTCTTCCTTCAGACTTCAGTTACACTGGCATCAAAGATAAGAAGGCAATTACTTACCAACCCATGGTTGTGAAGAAGGTGACTCCTGAAAGGTACTTACAATCTGGGTGCCTTAAGTTTAGCACGTATTTTTATATGTTAATAAGTATCAATATTGTGCGATCTTCTGAAATGTTCTGATTGATGTGTCTTCCCTTCTCCTGTATTACAGCACAGTGGAAATGGCTTTAATTATTTTCTGGCTTTAGGGAGTATACAGCTTAGCGCTGAAGTCCCCCAGTGTTGAAATTTAAAGAAGAGTCTTGCCTTTCTCTATATTTTTTCCTGATACAAATATACTGTATCATCTGGGACAGTATCCTTCCAATTCATGCTCATGGGACCCACTTTACAATTTCTTAAATACCAGCCACTAGCTGGAACTGAGAAGAGCCTGTAATACATGATGCAACAGGTTTCCACGTACTGTCAAAGTATTGTCTTATGGTTCACAGACAACAACTTAAAAGCTTTATACAGCTACAAAACCAAAGTAAATAATTTTTGACATGTGATAGCTGTCTTTGAGTGTTAAGTATCAACTGCTGTTGTATTGTCCAGTTTAGAAACATGAGACTAAATAAAGAAGATATCACCAAACCTGAGGACAGAAAATACATTCTGAATAACGTGTCAATAATACAAGATGTGTCTTTCCATTCCTCATTTTTGTTTGTCTCTGTAGCCAATTCAGTGGGTAAAAAATTCATATTAGGTTCTGCCATAGAAACAGTAAAAAATTGCTGGAGTCAAAACCATAACTTATTTGCTTTATTTGTGAAGTGTGCTTTATGGCTAAGACAAAAAAACACTAGAAGGTTAAAGCTGAGGAAGTAATATGTTATTGTGTTGACTCCAGCAATTTTTTGCTATTTCTATCGCTTCTATAGGTACGTTGGTGATAAAAGGAAGACTCTAGATAATGTGGGCCCTCTCTGGAAGGAAACAGGAGACTTGGCTACCCAGCTATGGAAAAGGCTGGCGTATTCAATGACTTTTTTGCCTCAGTCTTCACTGGCAAGTGCTCCAGCCACACTGCCCAAGTTGCAGAAGGCAAAGGCAGGGACTGGCAGAATGAAGGACCACCCACTGTAAGAGAGGATCAGGTTTGAGACCTGAAGGTGCAAAAGTTCGTGAGACCTGATGAGATGCGTCTGCAGGTCCTGAGGGAACTGGTGGATGAAGTGTCTAAGCCGCTATCAATCACATTTGAGAAGTCGTGGCAGTCTGGTGAAGTTCCCGCTGACTGGAAAAGAAGAAACATAACCCCCATATTTAAAAAGGGAAAAAAGGAAGACCCGGGGAACTACAGGCCAGTCAGTCTCACCTCTGTGCCTGTCAAGATCATGGAGCGAATCCTCCTACAAACAATGCTGGGGCACACGGAAAATGAGGAGGTGATTGGTGACAGCCAACATGGCTTCACTAAGGGTAAATCATGCCTGAAAAATTTGGTGTCTTTCTATGATGGGGTTGCAACTTTGGTGGATAAGGGAGAAGCAACCGATGTCATCTACCTGGACTTGGATGAAGCATTTGACACTGTCCCACATGACATCCTTGTCTCTAAACTGGAAAGAGGTGGATTTGACAGATGGACCACTCAGTGGATCAGGAGTTGGCTGGATGGTTGCACTCCAAGAGTCACAGTCAACGGATCAGTATCCAAGTAGAGACCAGCGACGAGTGGCATTCCTCAGGGGTCAGTATTGGGACCGGTGCTATTTAACATCTTTGCCAGCCACATGGACAGTGGCATTGAGTGCACCCTCAGCAAGTTTGCCGATGACACCAAGCTGTGTGGTGCGGTCAACACACCGGAGGGAAGGGAGGGCATCCAGAGGGACCTTGACAGGCTGGAGAGGTGGGCCCATGCAAACCTCATGAAGTTCAACGAAGGCCAATTCTACGATTCTATGAAGTGCGAGGTCCTGCACGTGGGTCAGGACAATCCTGAGCACAGATACAGGCTGGGTGATGAGTGGATAGAGAGCAGCCCTGTGGAAAAGTACTTGGGGGTGCTGGTGGATGAAAAGCTGAATATGAGCCAGCAGTATGTGCTAACAGTCCAGAAAGCAAATCGCATCCTGGGCTGCATCAAAAGCAGCGTGGCCAGCAGGTCGAGGGAGGTGATTCTCCCCCTCTGCTCTGGTGAGAGCCCACCTGCAGTGCTGTGTCCAGCTCTGGGGCCTCTCAGCACAAGACAGACATGGACCTGCTCGAGCAAGTCCAGAGGAGGGCCATGAAGATGATCAGGGGGCTGGAGCACCTCCCCTGTGAGGACAGGCTGAGAGAGTTGGGGTTGTTCAGCCTGGAGAAGAGAAGGCTCCGGGGAGACGGTATAGCAGCCTTCTGGTACTTAAAGGGGGCCCACAGGAAAGGTGGGGAGGGACTCTTTATCAGGGAGTGTAGTGATAGGACGAGGGGTAACAGCTTCAAACTGAAAGAGGGGAGATTTAGATTAGATATGAGGAAGAAATTCTTTACTGTGAGGGTAGTGGGGCACTGGAAGAGGCTGCCCAGGGAGGTTGTGGAGGCTCCTTCCCTGGAGATATACAAAACCCACCTGGATGCGATCCTGTGCAACCTGCTGTAGGTGAACCTGCTTTGGCAGGGGGATTGGGCTAGGTGATCTCCAGAGGTGCCTTCCAGCCCCTACCAATCTGTGATAAGTAGCAAAACTTCGCATTAATATTTAAATTATTATGCAAAATAGTTAAATGCTTCCAAGCCACTGCCACAATAAAGAAAATAAACAACTTTTATAAATAAATAATTTATAAAGTTATTAAAATATTGCTTAGAATGTAAGGCCTTATGCTGAAAGTTTCCTTTTATTTGAATGACTATTACATACACGTAGGAACAAAGAGATTGAGTGGATACTTTAAAGGGCAAATACTTGAACTGTCAGCTGTGTTTCCAATTACAAGCATGTGCAAGCATATCCAGAGAATCAGTGCACTGAGTTTGTTTTTGTTAAGGCTGACCAAGAGAGAGCAGTTGTGTTTTGGAGTCTGCTAGAGCACATTATTTTTTCTTTTTCTTTTTTTTTAAAAAAAAAAAAAAATTAATGAAAAGCAGATTTTTAGGACTAAAGAGTAATTTACTTGTTTTTCAATAAAAAATGCAAAGTTCAGTGCAGTTGCCTTGAGAAAGTTCAATGAATTGCTTCTTTATCCAATATCTGTCGAGCTACAGAGTGTAAGTGCAAATGAAGCAAACATTGAAAAGGTATTTGTGGACTGTAACTAAATTTTAAGACTTCTATCTCTGCATTTGATTTGGTTTTCTTGTAATAATCTGTTTTAAATTCCTTTTTTTTTAAGTGTTTTTAATTCTAGTGCAAAGGTGAGGAAGACATTTATTGTAAGTTGGATAGCTTTAGTAGAGGATGGTTCATAATTTCTCCCAATTATTTATGCAGGTTGAAAGAAATTGGAAGCAAAATGGAAAAAAAGGGCATGAGAATACACAACATACATTCAGCATGCCAGCACCTTAGACTTGGTCAGCTGAAGGGCAATCACTTTGATATAGTTGTGAGAGATCTCAAACACCACAGTCATGACTCTTCTGCAGATTTGAAAGAGAGAATATCTGAAGCAATGGAAAATGTTGAGGTAAAAAAGCCTCATGGTTGCCAATAATGACCAGAGTTTTAATTCTACGCAGTGAATAATAAAAAAAAAAAAAAAAAGTACTTGTAAAGAAAGTGCTTGTAGTAGCACAATAGTGGCACTGTTTCCCAGTTTTGATGCTTCTTGCTATTTTGTCTCTCCTGCGTTACTTAAGGAATCAGGAGTAAAGCTGCCTTCCAAGGAGGGACTATAAGTGAATTAATTCTGTGCTGCAGACTGCAGGCCCCAGAGTGGTGCGGCAAGACAGATGGGAAATGTGGGAGCAAATGAGTATGGATATATGAGCTATTGCTGCACAGACCCAAGGCCAACTGAAGTGATGTGTTTCACTGTGGCAGCTGACAGGGTCAAAGAGTATAGTTACATGTGCCAGCTTTTTTTTGGTCGTGTGAGGAACACGTATGGTTGGCTCTGGGCATAAATACCTGTGAAATTTTGGCAGCAGAGAAAGAGCATCCCCTGAAATTCAGTAGTTTTTGACTGCTGTTATCCTTAGCCCCCAAAGAAAACCCCATCGTATCAGACATTCTTAAAGCACTGAGAAAAGTGAAAGCAAATCATGGAAAGGAAAAAATTTAGGTGTTTTGTATAGCAGTAATTTTCTTGCTCTATCTTTGTCAGTAATAACTGTAATACAAATTATTTTAAGAAAATTAATCCAGGAATAAAGACTTGAATGAAAATAGTGTGAAAAAGCTAAATACATTACATGTATTCTGGGAGTTAATTTTATTGTTGAAAAAAGCATTCAACTGGTACTTTAGTGCATTTCTCTCTCTCTGCTCCATCTGACTTTTTTTTTTTGTTTTGCTGTTTGGAAAATGAACATAAACTCGTATGACTCTGTGTCTTGCTTTATTAGATTTAGCTTACTGGTCAGATGATGAGTGACAAAACCAGCATGTATGTTAATCCAAAATATGGATTTTTCATCTTCCATGAAAACTAAATCGCATCTGGGAGCTATGGATGTCCAAAGCAAGGTTATATAATTTGAACTGAATAACCATTTCCAAAACAGATACCATATTTTTTTCGCTTGTCTACTCCATGCACGCTTACTGTTTTCTAGAAAAGGATGTTCTCATTGGGTCCCATGGCTGTGATTTTACTGCCCACACGTGACCTAGAACTCACCAGGAGACTTAAGATCCCAGTTAGCGGAAGTGCTCACTCCTGGTCTTTACTATTGTAATAATAATAAAACAAATGATCTCATGTGAAAAAAGATTAGTATTTTTAAGAAAAAATGTCCAACAGTGGTTAGTTCATTACCTGTGCTATGCCGCATTTGCTTGAGTAGAGATTTCATAGTTTGGTGCATATAAAACGCTCTATGACTTTGACTTAACCTCTAGTTGCATTTATAATAATTAATTATCTGCAAATAATTTTGTTTCATTTACCTATTTTTTTTAAGTGAAGACAATAGTAGAACTTGATTGTCTTTTTAGATTTTTCTAAATTAGATGCTAAAATATTGTAATGAATCATGAGTTACTATTTTGTTATGTTTTACTTCTGATTAAAAACCCAGTTTGTGTGCATTTTGGATGTAAATGTGGATGTATGCGTGTTGTATACTCAGTCTTACTAATTGTACATGGTACTTTCATGCTTTTAACATATTTATTCTTTATTGTTCTAGACAAAAGGTTTTGTAAATTACTATGGACCTCAACGATTTGGACAAGGACAAAATGTTCAGACAGATCAAATAGGATTGGCTTTACTGAATGAAAAGATGGTATTTTAATTTTTTAGTTTAAGTAGTTACTGTCAAGTTATCATCACATTACTGTTGCAGTGTCTGGTCTGGAGTTGGCCTTCTCGGTGAACGATTTCGTTTGGGAAGTAAACCCATATGTGTGCTGGAAGTAATTGCCTGCTCAGTTTTGACAACATAAGCCTGAAGATCTTCATATTGAATCAAAAAATCTTTTTTAAACAGCAGGTGCAGCTTCAAATAGTTCAGAAGTGATTTTTCTGTCTATGGTTGGTATGTGATTGTGATTGTCATCATGCTGCTTGTCAGAGAAGTGGCTGCATTCCATACAAGGTTTGAACACTGAAGTGAAGCAATCCTTATATAAAGTTTATTCATGGTCCTGATTGCCTCTTAGCTTGTAGCCTCTTTATGCTGCTGGGGGTCTGTATACTTGTTAAAAATGTTACAAGATACTGCATAGAATCTTAGGAAAGGATTTGTTTTTTCAATACCACAGTAATTCATCTGCTATATAGAAGAGATTACTGCTTTCCATTATTCCTTGGCCACTTTCCCAAACTCTTGGTTCTGAGTGACTGCTCCCATGTAAGCTAAGGAGAGCTTATTTCTTAAGTAATAATTCATAAGATAGGAGTCATATACTTTTCAATGCGTATGGTGTAGTACGTGGCACAGGTCTAAAACAGAATCCGACACTACAAAGTCAAATGAATGCTTGGAATATCCTTTTCTTCTAATCTTGTTTTGATTCTGAGAAAAGTCAGGAAAACTTATCCTCCAAATACAAGAAGAGTCAAGATACGAGGGCAGGCCATAAAAGTTACTGTTAATGTATCTGAATTCTGGTACGCTAGCAGTTGGCATCAGGTGCCACTCCCTAAAGAGTAATGTTCTAAATCTCTTGTCTTAGCTCGGTTACTTTTTAATTTAAAACATGTAGGAACTAACTATTTATATTAAAAATGTGCCAGTAAGTGCTTGCACAGTCCAATACAGCGGAGGACAAGAACCAGATGTCACAGATTGGTGTAAGTGCTAGCAAACTGTGTGGCTCCACTGGTGTTCAAGTAGCAGAGGTTAGTGTAGTGCTGGCCCTGTCACAGAGTCATCTAACCTATTACGGACCAGTATAAAAATAGGAAAGATTGTTGTCCCTCTGTGTGAAACTGTGGAAAGTGTTCGGTCTAAATTTTGCATGAAACGTGCGGGAGGAAAAGAAGGAAGCTTCCTGTTCAGGCTAGAATGATGGCATTACACAGTGAAGGAGTTCTAGCTGGACATTCAAGAAGAGTGGACTAATTTCTCATAGAGCTTTGAAAGCTGTCTTCTGTGTGACTAAAACCTTTCTTTAGTCTGAGAAGGAACACACCACATTGTTTTGCTGTTCGTGGCGTCTTCTGTGAGAGGGAAGATTTGACTTCAACCTTAAAGAACTGATATAATTTTGAGAGCTTGCGGAATATGTTAGCACAGAATTAGATGCATGATAGTCTTTTTAGTTACAGTTAGTTATATTTAAATGCAAGAAAATATAAATTATTAATATTGTTCTTTAAAGGTGAAAGCTGTGAAGTTATTCTTCACACCGGAAGATACTGATGACCCTGTAAACAACGCAAAAAGATACTTTCTTCAAACTGGTATGTCCAGTCAAATTGTCTATGTATTTCTTCAGGGTCGGTATTGTGAGGGAGTAAGGTGTTGCTGCGCAGAGAGATACTTTTTGTTCTGCTATGGCTTTATACCACTTACAGCTTATTCTGCAGATCTCAGTAGAGCTGCACAGTTAAAAATTAGATAAGGGTGAGGCCCTAAATGTGCAAACTAATGGAGAATTAATGTACTTCAGGTGCAAGACAGAGGAAACAAACACTGTATAGCATAATGCTGGAAAAGACTAAGGTAATTGTATCAAAGTAGCTTTAGCCTCCTTCCATCTGTCTGCTTTTGGAATAAAAACTTCTCCTCCCTAATAAAGGAAGTACACAGGAGCAAGGCACCCAGCTCATACTGAGCACTTAACACGTGTGAGCATGTAATTTTCTGAGATTTCTACAACAATCTTAACTCTTGTTTTTTTGTGTGTTTGGGCTTTGCTTGTACATCTCTTTAATTATGTATTTTTTCCATGCTTTCCCGTGATCTACCTTCTTTCTGTCTTGAACTAATTTCAACAAAATATGTCAAAGGCATAAGTGTGCTGAGTAAAATATGCTGTTTGTCATATTTATTATTTTTATAATTCAATTTAACTTTCTCTCTAAAACTAAAAATTGGGAGTTGCTCTCCACTTCAAACGTATTTTTTCTTTTCAAATATTCCACATCTATTAGCCTGCTTATCACTGTAGATTGACAGAAAACTGTGAAATATAGCTTCAAGAGAAACAGCTGTTTCATTTCACAAAAAAGATAAGATGAATCGTTCTGTGCTGTACGTTGCTGTATGATGCACGGAAAGACATTAATGTGGACCCTGAAAACAGCTGCTTGCCTCTTCCTGAAAGCAAAAGGTAAAAGGCTATGCAAAAGGCTTTGTCAGATAATCACTTGTAATGAAAAAATATGTAAACAATAAAATTTGAAATATATTACATTTATATTATGTAGTACAAATCTGATTAAATGTATTTCATCTTGATTGAAGCTCAGACTTCCCAGCGGCCAATGCAATTTGTACCTTTAAAATAAAGACAGGGTTTTTTTACCCCCTATGAAATACACATTCTCAAATGATGTGAAGTGAAGGTTTAACGTTCTTTTATAGCTTGGTTTTCACTTTGAGTTACCTGATCTAAAAAAAACTTCGGAGTGATGAAGTAAGTTTCTAAAAAAAAAATAAAATAAAATGCAAACTGGACTGAATAACTGAATGACAGCTACTTTAGTTTATACTGCATGAAATAGAATAGAATTCATGGGACTGTGTTGGTAGGCATACAAGATGAAGTTTGTCTAACATGACATATTGAGGGAAAAGTCAGCATAAAGAGGTTAGACTGACACCATTTTTCTCTACCTGATTATTTCATCTTCTTAAGTGTATTTTTTCCTGACAGGTAGTAGTTGAAAAATCAGGGATTACTGACATGGTTATTTTTGTTTATCTCAGAAGATGCAAAGGGCGCGCTCATGATGCTGCCAGAATTTAAAGTGAGAGAGAAGATGTTGCTACGAGCTTTAAATCGCTATGGTGTGAATCATGAAGGTTGTACCAAAGGATGGCTCAATATTCCTCATTCCATGCGCATATTCTATGTCCATGCTTATTGCAGTAAAATTTGGAATGAAGCAGCATCGTATAGGCTGAAGATTTACGGTTCAAAAGTTGTTGAGGGTGATCTTGTCTTATCAGAAGAAAATGATGAAAGCGTTTCCCTGAATGACAAGGTGAGTCTCCACAAAATAGTTCTTGTAAAAAAAAACAAAACAAAACAAACCCACCTTAATGCACTTGAATACATATTCAGACATACTCTAATGCTTTTATTTTGGTTCATTCATTAAAATATTTCATATTAGTGACAAAGGTGAAAATAGTGATGTAGAATTTTTGGTTTACCATAAATAGGTGTATTAGTTAGATGTATATTAGCAGCTTTTATCTGTTTTTACTGTTCCTTTTGTTCAAGTGAGAAGCAGGAGCAGAATGTCGGAATTGATATATGTAGGAATTTAGCCTGCATGGTATATAGTGCTCTTAGGATCTGACTAGGGGAAACCTTCAGAGTGGACTCTGGGTGTGCCTGTATTATCAGTCAGTGCAGATCTAAGTCTTGCTCACCAGTTCAGACCTTCAGACCAGGAATGTAAGCCCATGGTGAAAGGTGGCCTTAGACTGAACTGGTAATCTCATTGCAGCTATACAGTCAGAGCATGCTTAGCACAATTTCACTTATTTGGGCAATTAAAACAGATTGATGGTGGGTCTAAACTGTTAGCAGCTGTTCAAAAATGCAGCAGTCTTCTTGGGAAAGTAGTAAAGGGCAAGGGAGTGCTTCTGCTTGCCCACAGCCTGGGTGCTGTGCATGCAGCCATGGGTGAGCCAATGAGCAGAAGCCAGCAGTGGAGTGGCTGGTGCTTGTCACCCTGGTCTCAGGGCTTGTCCATCTGAGAGCCGTCACTTCTTTCAGGATTAGCATACCTTTTTCTTATTGTGGAAGCAATTGAGTCTCTTCTCCCCAGTAACAAGTGCTAGGACAAGAGGAAATGGCCTCACGTTGTGCCAGGGGAGGTTTAGATTAGACATAGGGAAAAATTTGTTTACTGAAAGGGTTGTCAAGCATTGGAACAGGCTGCCCGGGGAAGTGGTTGAGTCACCATCCCTGGAGGTGTTCAAAAGACATGTAGACATGGTGCTTAGGGACATGGTTTAGTGGTGGACTTGGCAGTGCTAGGTTTAGGCTGGACTCGATCTTAAGGGTCTATTCCAACCTAAATAATTCTATGATTATATCTTTCTCCTGATAAAGTAAAGCATAGAATGTTGCAGTGTTTTACTGGATAGTAACCAGGTGTATGCATAGGCAGAATGTATCTCATTTGTTTTGGGTGAACATCTCACAACTTTGAAAGGTTACTGAATAAACTCCAGTCCCTGTAGAGTGGCTTCTGTTTCCATTGTGATTTTTCTTCAATAATATTTTTGAGAGTGAATGTTAATAAAACAAGTAGATCAAATAAAATGAAAAGCAGAGGTATCAAATTCAGTGTTGAGTTATTGAGTTTAATATAGATATATTCCTATTTACTATAAAAAAATTTTCTTAGTATTTTTCCTTTTGCTGAGGTAGCACAAGATTGCATTGGCACAGTTAACTTCACATTCGAAGAATATGAATTTAGAGTGATAGTTTGCTAATTAGTGGTAGCATCAGTAAAGAAATTACTTTATATTAAGCATCTCTACTATTTTTTATACCTGAAATAGATTACTGTCCTTATAGTAGTCAAATAATCTTAGGATCCTTTACGAGTTTGGGAGTACAGTGTATAATTCCTAAAATTAAGTGTATGTTTTATTTTTTAATATTTTTTTTTTTCTTAACTTCTTAAATGTCTTGTCAGGCTCATGTAGTGACTGCTCCAGAAGAGTCAGCTAACAAATACTCTATAAACCAAGTAAGTCTGTATGAAAAATTCTGAGTCGTTGATCTCTTTATATGATTAAAATGTTTTGTTTTAAAAGTAATGTCATTAAATTAACTGGTGCGGTCTTCTTCCGTGCCAGAATGCACATTAAAGAAAACACATGTTATCTAATCTCCACTCTCATAACAAACAGGAGGAAAGAATATTTACTTTGTGATGGAAATAAGTACAGTGTCATTTGCAGTATGGCAATATTTATCTTGAAGTTGAATGTAAATACTCAAAATTTTTTCAGTCTGTTGGGAAAAACATTGAAGAGCAGTTGACATTCTAATTTTTGAAGGTTCAGAGCGCATAGTTGTGAAGTCTCACATAGGCAACTTAATGTCTTTATTACTGTATCTTTCCCAACAAGCAAGGAAATTCATGTTAGTATGTTTCTAGTTTGTTTTAGGAATCCTGATACATTGATTATTTTTTTTCTGCTTTAACTACATTCAAGATACCTGCCTTGCACAGCTTTATTTCACAAGAAAAGCTGCTGTTTTATTATTTCAGGCCCCAAAACACAAGATTTAGACATTTAAAATTGTAATTGCATTCCTTTAAAGTGGATTTGGTGGGGTTTATTTAAAAAATGTTTGTTGTTTTGGTTTTTTTTGAAGGTGGTTCTTCCAATGGTGGGACACAGTATCAAGTATCCCAGTAATAAAGTTGGGCAATGGTACCATGAAAGACTTTCTAAGGATGAGCTGCACATGTGCAAATTCAGAGTGTCTCCATTACAGCTGAATATACCAGGATGCTACAGACCCATTTTGAAAAATGTTCAGAATCTGTCGTATTTTTTGGAAGGTGGTGAAAAAGAAATCAAAATTGAAGACAGCCATCTGAAAGAATCAGAAGTCTCTCTTCATATATCGTTTGACCTTGATCCTTCGTGTTATGCAACAGTCTGTCTGAGAGAAATAATGAAATGTGACTTTTAAGATTCCAGTTAATGAAAGATTGCAGAAGTATTATACAATGGTGATATTTTGTGTATAATGCAACAAAAATAAGGGAGAATAACAGGTTCAAGCCAGGAACAGGAAAAATTTGTAGATTGAGATTCATACCGATTAGGAAAAAAACCCACTAAAATCCTTTGGAACGTTCCAAAAACATTCCAGACCCTAAATGCAAACCCTTGGATGCATTGGAGTAACACTAGGTGTTATGCCAGACAGGTCTAACAGAACTTAAACCATGGGCTGCAAGCATGAATTTCATATTTGCATAGACATCTGACTTGCAAAATAAAATCCTGGAAAAATGTTTGCAGCAAACCAATGTATCTTTTATTTCATAATAATTTTTTAAAAAATGGTTTATACTAAATGCTGTTCAAGCAGTAATTTTACAGTTTGCAGCCTACAGGTATCCCACTGAAAAGCTGCTGTACTGAGGTTCACTAAATACATTGTGTTTTTCTGTGTTCAGGCACTAGGTGTTAAAAGGTAGAAGTCCTGAGTCAACAGTGACAAGTCATCTGATACTTTATCAGACAGTTGATGAATCCGCCAACTGAAGTTAATGCTAAGGATTCCAGGATTAAGAAGTGCATAGCTGTTAGTTAGTGCCTATTCAAATAAGCTCATCAAGACAAAGTGAGTAATTAACATAACTGCAAAACCATTTCTAATAAAACCAAGACCCTGTTTTATTGTTTACAGGATGCAGGCTCTATTCCTGTTACTGTGAAGCCTTATGGTAGCAAAAAAACTATTAATGGAAGCATCCCTGGAAAAAAGCTTTTCTATTTTTTTCTTAATTTAAAAAAAATTAAAAAAGCCGTTAACTGTGATAAAATGAGTGGATTTGTGGAAAAGGAGAGAGCAGAAAATGCCATTTACCTTGACTTTAGCAAGGCATTTGACACTGTCCTACAACACTTGAAATCAAGTTAAGGCATTATGGTCTGGATGGGTGGACAACCAGACGGGTAAAATGTGATTGGATGATGTGGCTTGGAGAGTAGTGGTTCATGGGCCATACCCTACCCGGGGTGAGTACTGCTGGGGTCTCTCCTGGGCCCCATCCTGTTTAATGTCTTTGACAGTGACCTGGAGGAGGGGATGGAGTTCACCTTCATTGAATCTGCAGATGACACCAAATTAAGGGAACATATGGATACTCTGGAGGATCAGGCTGCCATTCAGGGCAACCTGGACACGCTGGAGGAACAGGCCAGCTGAAACCTTACGGCATTCAGCAAGGGCAAACGCAAAGTGCTACCCCTGGGAAAGAAGCACCCCTGCAGCATCCCAGGCTGGGGAGCAGCTCTGCGGGAGCAGCCGTGGGGGCCCGACGGGCAGCAGAACATGGGCCAGCCATGCCCCTTGGCAGCAAGGATGACCAGCAGGCCCCTAGGATGTGTTAGTAGGGACACAGCCAGTACATCAAAGGAAGGGATTATGTCCCATTTTTCAGCAGTTAGACCACATTTAACTTCTACATCCAGTTTTGATCCCCAGCACAAGAAAGTCATCAAAAAACTGGAGCAAGTTCAGCCACAGGCCTCCAAGCTGTTTGGGGACTGGACAACTTGCCGTTTGAGGAGAGGCTGAAGGAACTGTTTTTTTTCAACCTGGAGAAGAGACGGCTTGCGTGGGGAACCAACAGCAGCTCCCCAGTACCTATGGGGAGGTTAGCAAGAAGATGGAGCCAGGCTCTTCATAGTGGTGTGTGACAATGAGCATAAATTGAAATGGGAGATTCAGATTGGTTGAAAGGAAACACTTTTTCCCTGTGAGGACAGTCAGGCAGTGTAACAGGCTGCCTAGAGGCTGTACAGTCTCCATCTGAGGAAGCTTCCAAGACCAAATGGGGTAGAGCTCTGAGCAACCTGGCCTGAGCTCAGAGGCAACCCTGTTTTGTGGAGGCAATTGGACTAGAGACTGGAAATCTCTTCAAACCTGGATTACCGTGTTAGCCTAAGCAGAGTATTGCAAGTGTTTATTCAATCTGTAGATGGCAGTATGACTTAAAACTAAAATAGAAAAGTCTAGTCGTTTTTACTGAGCAAGAATTAGTATTATAAATTGAATTCTGTTTATGGCATCAGTCTTTCAGTTGTTGCTAACTGTTGAGTAAGATAAATCTCCCAAGGCTGATAAATAGACCTAGAATTACAGGAATAGGAAAAATAGAAATATAGAAATATGATTCACATGATTTCAATGCTTATATAAAACTATGTAGCAATGAAAGTTCCAGGAAATTCACTGCCTTAAATAAGAGGATTACTCTGTAAGTCTGTCTAAGTAATTAAAAATTTGACCCTTAGCTTTTATATGGGAAAATGGACTGTTGTGCAAACAATAGCTACAGAGCCACTGTAGGCAACTTACGATGCTTGCTCCGTTGTGGTGCTTACTCTACACCTCAAGTTTATGGTATTCAGCCAAACTGAAAAAATCCATTTCCTTGCCACAACCCGTCTGAGACAGCTTTGTTCCTATCTTTGCTTTTCAGTATCACCTCTTCTGTCTTCCACCTGCCCTTAAATTATCCCTCTTCTGGAGAATTATTTTTAACTCAAGTCGTTTTGGTACAGCACAGCTCAAAAAGAGTTGTCCTGTCACCACTGACATGGTAAAGTGCTCCAGTGCAGATAGGAAGCTGGATGCAGTTACAATGACCAGAAGAAATAAATTAGCGCTGAAGTTCTATTTAAAGAGGCTATTGTGGTCGTCTTCGATGTGGCTCAAAACAGCCTTGAAAACCATCTCATCACATGCAAGATTTGAATACAGAAAGTATTAAAAGTTGAGCCTTGATTTGGAAAAACACAAAAGGTCAGATTAAAAGGGTTTTGACTGAAAGGCATGCTATTTTAAAATAAAAGAACAGAAGATGGTGTTAAAAGAGTTCCCTTATAATCATTTGGGGCTCATTTGTCAGTACTGCTATTGAACACTAAAAGGACTAATCTTCTTAAGCAAATCATTCTTTCAGCAACTTTAAGGTGAAAGAGCTAATTATGTGTGTCCATGGGTTAAATTCCTATAGTAGAAATGTTCTAGTAGGGAAAAGTCAGGTTAGCTATTAAGAGTGTTTATATGGTAAACATCATCCTTATTTCAGTGGGCATTTATTTGCAATTCATTCTCGTAATCCTAGCAGCTATTTTGTGGGACTGTGTACATGAACAGTTGAATTTAGAGAGTTTTGTATGAGTGCAGTGTTCAGCTCCCTAAGTATAATCTATATAAGCAAAACATCTGTGCCCCTGCATTTAGAAAAGAAGATTATCATTGTGCACTGATCTGAGTTTAAGGAAGAGACTGATGTGTTAGTCATCTGTCAACTTACTAAGCACATCTATTGCTACCATCCTTTCCTGATAAGACTTAAAGCACTTTGCTAATACTAATGAAGACAAGTCTCTGATTCTGTTTCTAACAAAAGGGGGTTTAAGTTCAATAGCCAGTTGATTTTTTCAGCACAGATGATAGATAATTGGGCATTTGAATGGGAAAAATGCAAATGTTCTTAATCTGTGAAATCCTGTTACATTTAATTCACTACAAATTTGACAGCTAGTATTATCTTCAATGAGAATGCACAAGTTTTCAGATCTTTCAGAATGAGATGGCTTAAAATTACATTCCTATCATAAAGTCAGTTTGGAACCCAGGTAGATGTGTCATTATTGGCCCAGCTCACTCATTAAAACTTCATTAACTCCTCTCTTAGTGCCAGTGCCTGTCAGCTGGTGATTTGACCTCTTACACCCAGCTGATGAGCACAAACCTCCTTTCCTTTCTCTTGCAGAACTTCTGCCCGTAATAAAAGCTCATGGGAACAAGCTGAGAAACTATTAACGCTTTCCTTTCTTTCAGTCCGCAGCCGTGCCTTGCAGCCCACTGGTTCAAGTCTAGATTCCTTTTAGAGGAGATGAAACCAGAAAGTGGGCTCCAGCTGCATCCCGAGTCCACTTTGCATCCAAATGGAGGAACAGGGATCCAAATGAGAGGCTGGTCATTTGGACAGCTTCAAACCCTATATGTGGGTTCATTCTGTTCTGGAGCCTAGGCAACATTTGTGCCAAAGTTAAATCACTGAACCACACGTGTAAGCACAGAGGCTTCAGTGCTCCAGTATGTTCATCTGTTTCTGTCACACCAAAAACCTTGCTTACGTGGACATTTTCTGAGAATGTTGTGTTTGCAAGGAAGACAAAACCAATCAAGTCAGATGTTTGCATCATCCAAAGTTACTTCATTCGGCTTAGCAGGTCAGAATTTTATATTACAGCAGTTTAAATGGATTTGCAGCTTGTACACAAATCTCCTACGTGCTTAGAACAGTAAGGTTTTTAATTAGCTTTAGAAATGACTGATTTAAATAATTGATTCTATCTGTCTTCAGAATGTTCCTGCACTTAAAACCCCAGGACAACCTCTCCCACCCTCAGCAAAAGGCACTTTGTCTTTTTACCTTCACATCTCTATTCACATCTCTACTGAAATCATTAGTATCTGTGTTGAGCTCATAAGTCAAATTTCATAACTCTGCATAAACAGAACTCTAATAATACATGGCTAAACTATTCACTTGTGACAGCACAACAGGAATCATTTAGTGATTTTTTTTTTAAATTGATATCATATAGAGACAAATACGTAGAATTAAACTGGATTTGGATTTAGTGCTCTACAACTGCAGTGGTTTGGATCAAGGCTCAGTCTTGTACCTTATCCTGTCTGCAACAGTGAGTAGCCGTGACTTGCGGTAAAGCAGTGGACATATAGGAAAGAGTAAATCAAGGGAAACCTATATGATATTTATTCTCCAACTATTTGCAGTTCAGGCAATTTCCTGAGGCTGAGTGGTTTTGCTATTTAATAACTCTCAATGGATTTCTTTCCCACGTATTTCTCATCTTCCCTTGAATATGTTCAACCTCTTCCCAGAGTTCCATGTTTGCTACCTGTTGTATGAAGGTCCACCTTTTGTTTTTGTTTTTGTTTTTTTTTTAAACTGCCTCCTTCTGACTTCATTTGGTGATCCTTGGCTCTTGCACTTCAATACAAGGGATAGTAAAGACTTCATCCCTATCCATCCTCCTGGTACCCCGCCATTTGTATGCTTCCCATATGTGTCCCCTAAATCAGTTGCATACTACAGCTGGGCAGCTATGCAGTCTGTGCTCCTATGGAAGCTACTCCATACTTACCATACTTGTCCTTCTGTGAACTTTTCCAGGTTTTTAATATACCCTTTTGGAGGTGAGTGATGTAGAACTGAACACAGTTCCATATTTATACCATGGATTTCTTCACTGACTCAGTGATGTTTGTTTTGTCCTGTAGCTTAATCTGTGATTTGTTTTTTGACACGTCCTTCCCCAAGCATTGAAGCAATGTATTCATGGGACTGGGTATTTAACCCCAAGATTCCACCTGGAGTGGTGATTTCACCCTGGAGTCAGGTAAAATCTCATTATTTTGTGTGTGGAGTTGGGATTTGTTTTGTCTGTGAGTCACTTTGCATGTGCCTACACTCCAAATTTCATCTGCCGTTGTATTCCCCTGTCATTAGCATAGTAAGGATCTTCTGCAGTTCTTCACACTCTATCTTATCCACCCTGAGTAACTCAGTACCATCATCAGTCTCAGTCACCTCTGTGCTCCACCCCTTAATGCACACACTGAACGGCATTCCAGGGCCCTCCAGCTTATGCAGTGACTGCTTAAAGGTGCTTGGTGACAAGCTTTGTCAAGTGCCTTCTGGGAGCTCAAGTGCACCACCTCTGCTGCAGCAGGCATTTCCATGCAGCTCTTAACCTCTCCACTGAACTCCAAGGAGGCTCTAAAGCAGTGCTTTAGAGAAGCCACGTCAGCTCTTCCCCAGGAGATCTTCAGATGTCCACTACTTCTATCCTGTAATAGATTTGCCTGTTACAGTTCTCTGGCTTATCGGCTTGCACCTCCTCTCATTTTTTCATCTCCTTTATAAAGGATATAATTTACAGCTATATAATTAAATAGTTTAGATATCCACTATGTCATAGAATAACTGCAGAAAATGTATACTGTTGTTACCAGTAATCTGAAATTGAGTTGAAGGTGTGAGAAATACCCTGAGAAGGTGTGCCACCTGAGAGTATTTTTTAGCCTAACGTTCATGGGTTTTGAAAGATCTTGGTTTGGATCTGTACTCTGCTCCGTTCAAAGCAGAAATTAGAATCTGTATTTCATCGTAGCCTGTTAACCATAGTTATAGCCTGTAAAAGTAACTGTTAATGAAGGTAGTGTCAAAGTATGACATTTTTTACCAAAAGTAAGAGAAAGACTTTCTTGAAATTTGAATATGGGAGACAAAAGGTCAAGTTCTAATTGAGGTGGAAAAGACTTTGAATCTGTGTGCTGTTGTCACCAGATTATTCTGCAGCGAGAGACTGACACAGCTGCACGCTCATGTTCAGTCTTTCAGGTCCTAGTGGTGAGCTGTGAGAAAGATTGTCCCTAATGAGAATCTTGCTTCTGAGCATGAGAGGTTTGGGATGGGACAACCAGGAAATATGTAGTTCAGTTCCTACGTGCCCAACAGCAGAAATGAGCTAGTGAAGGAGTTCAGACTCCTCAAGGATTTGCATATGCTAAGTAGGACATTTGGGAATACCTAACCACTGCTGAGAACCCAAGCCTTGGAGACAACATCTCATAGAAAATCAAGTTAAGCAGCTAAATCAACATGTCACTTTTCAGAGTTTGGGTATAAGTTTGGGCTTAACTGTATCAGTTAAGGATGCAATTTTTTAAATCCTAAATTTATACCGGAAGATCTGATACAACATGCCAAAAGACCTGGAATTGCCCCCTGGAGCAATGCACACCATTCTTCCTTAGCACAGATTAAAATGACTAGGGAAGGCAATACCTACCTCCACCCTAACCTGCCAGTGGAGACATCAGATGCTGCGGAAAGCCAGGCGTTTCTGGTCAAGTCATCTAGCATCATCTAGATACACAGCCCAGCTGAAAACCATCCCACCAAGGCATCTAAAAAGGTATGATTTTTTCCTGTGGGAAAGGAGTTTCAGGAAGGAGGCATGGAGCCCTTCTGCTAGGAATCAGAACGTGCTTCAGATTCAGGGCCGAATCTCTCCGGGCCCTGAGGGCACCCACAGCCCTGACTGGCCCTGATCCTCCCATGCTGGGACTCCCCCCACCCTGCCCATGGCCACCCCCAAAGAAGAGCTGGATGCCTGGGCCTGGGGCTGCCCTAGTGCCTCCAGCTGCCTTGCTCCTGGCTGGGGCTATGGCTGTGGCATGGCCGCCTGACAGAACATCTCACTCAAAAAATTTTCTCCCTCATAAAACTCTGGTTGCAGCATGCGTTGTTTACGTGATACGTGCTGCAACCAGACCATATAATTAATCCCAACACTTCCTTTGTAAAGCCAATGTCTTTTACCCCTTGCAAATAATGCTTGTTAGCGAAATGGCTGACAAATTATTAAACTGTGTTACTCAAAAAAAATCCTGGAAAACTGCAGGGCAGAGTTCACAATCTCACACTGCCTGTAAGCCCTAATTCTTGGCTAGACACCTGATACAGATAGGGCTTATCTCCTACCAGCATGTCCAAGGCAAAGAGTAGTTTTCTGTTTCACAACATTTTCACCTGAACACACACTTGGGTGTTTTAGCAATGCCTCAAGCAGCCCATCAGTTACTTATTCTCCCAGAATAGCATATGATACATGTTATAATGTTAATGTAAATGAACTCTCATCTATTTGTTTTTCCCAAGAGTAAAAACCCAACATACTCCATCAAATTAAAAAGCTCTCTTAAAGATTGAGAGTCCTCCACCTCTCTTCTACTCAGACAGCCTCTCGCAGCCAAGTTGGGGAAATATATCTCAGGGTGTGTAAAACAGCGTAAGATCATTTTCTAGATGAAAAAGAAACTTTTGGGGTGGATTCTTTCAACAGCTCATTTAGGAGAAGCATGAAGAAGAGATTATTTTAGAGGCTGGGATGACTGCTATATGAAATATATATATAGATAAGACTGATACTCCTTGGAGTGGCATTGGGAAAGGCAGGAATGGAGAGACGGTCTGAGGAGGAAGCAGTGCTTGTAAAGAATAGTGTCGGGAAGTGAATAATACGGGAGGAGAAAGTCAGTAAGACAGTAAGAGATAAATGGTTAGATCTGCTTGTGTAAATTGTCATAGCCCCATTTAGCTTAGTATTTCTCAGTATATGTACATCAGTTCAGAGTGTGACATGTACTGACCCCCTATTACCTTTGCTTGAAAGAAGGAAACCAGTTTCTGAAATAGCAGTTCAGAAAGTTTAAAAGCTGGGGTAGAGAGGAGTAATGAAGTCAACGTTACTTAGAAAAATACATTTATGGGCTTGATCTGATGCTGCCTTGCGATTCATGGGAGTTTCCAAAACTGATGAGGTCAGAGATAGTTTTGCAACAGTGGCACAGAAGGGTGAGTGACTATGCAAGTCTGCAAGCACGCCCTTGTGGGCACAGGAGCGACTAGCTGCAATCAGGACCTGGGGTCAGATCCTTGTCAGCTTGACTGACAGGAGCCAGTTGAGATACTGCAAGGAATATATAGTAAGTGGGGTGTGGGCTGTCAAGGATCACACTGATTAAAGGGGCAGTTTAAAATAAAAGACAATCTAATGGATAAAAAGCATGATTTTGGTCTATCTCACTGCAAGTGCAGCCCCAGCGTGATTATAGCATTCCCAGCTTCAAATGGACTCTAACGTTTTGTTTTATGCCACTTGTTTTCAAAAGAAGCTAAAGGTTGTGTCTTGGCTGTTAATTTATAGCTGCTTTTTAGTACTTTTTAATCAGTAAGTAGGAGAAAAACATGGTATCGCAACATTCCCCCTTCTGTCCTCCCCACATCATGCATTTTTATGGTATTTTACTCTTTTATTTAACCCTGACTTTTACATTTCACCTTCCATTTAAAGCCTTTTCTTTCTCTTACAGGCTGCGAAGCATCTTCATCATAGGAGCAACAAATAACTTGTGCCCTACTAAGCTAAAAATGTGACCTTTTAATGTTAACAATTCCAGTCAGAGAACCTTCCACACGCCTTCAAGGTCCATCCCTGCCTACCCCTGCCCTAGGGACCGCCATTCAGCTCTGCATAGCTGTGCTGGCATTTCTTGCCCATCTTACTGGGATGGAAAGAGCTGTATAAAGTAAAACTGCAGCACAGAGGTTCCATTTCACAGTAGGGGCATAGGTTCAGAAAGCCACTCTCTCATTTTCTTGCTAAGCTCAGCCCTTCAACCCTTGAGAGCTCTCCAGAACAGGCTCAAGGCTGTCAGACAGAGCAAGGGGAGACCCAGCAGCGCCCAGAGCTTGTCCCACTTGAATACACAACAAAGACCTTAACAAACATAAGAAAAACAAGCTTGCAGAAGGCTGGTATACTGGCTTTGGCAAAGCAGCTGGCCTACAGCCGGTACTTTTTCTCTGAGGACCTTCTTGATGCTGTTTCTGTTCAGGAACTGTGAAGCAATTTGTCATCGTCAAAGGACTTGTTTGTCTTTAGTGCTTGTTAGGCTTAGTTGAGTAAACAGATGAAGTGCTATTCCTAAAATGCAGTAAAACGTGGTGCACACTTCAGAATATAAAATATTCTAATGAATTGAAAAATGAGGATCAGGTGAATATGAAAACTTTTCATCCTTGAAAACTTCTCCCTCCTGTCCCATATATTAAAGCAATGCAGATGTGAAAGGTAAATCCTTTATTGTGTGGGACAGCTATGTTTTATGCCGTGGTCTCTTAAGCTAACATCAGGAAATAATTGTTAAAATATTATATCAAAGATCTTTCTTTTGTCACATGCAATCTTTACCTTTTAACATAGTTTTCTTCCAATGTTATAATGCTGAGAAAGGACACATGAAAAGAACCAATTAGCATTTCTGCTGTCAGAACTTCAGCTGTCTTCTGAAACATTGGTATTTACTAGCCCCTTTTATGTTCTCCATTGTAATATACGATCAGTTTGCTGTGTCTTCTAACATCCCTGTTTTCAGACAGACAAGTTGTGCAGGCAAAACAATTCATAATTCAGTTTATTATCAGCGTAATTGTCCATCCAAGGTAAAAACATCGCAAGAAATTTGATTCTGGGATTTAAACTGCTTTTAGGCATTAAACAGGAGATTTCCAGCCTGTCATATTTTTAACGAGCAAGTAAAAAATAAAACGGCATATTGTGCTCAAGTTCTTGATGAAAGACCATCATGTGGCTGTGTAGGAATGCTGAGGTAAAATCAGAGCCAGACAGACAAATTCACCAAAAGTATGCGTGTGGGAAGGGCATTTGATTTTACATGCCACGGAGTCTAACCACAAAGGTTACAAGAGACACCCACGTAGGCACAACGTGCACTGAAACAAGGTGTTCAGTCAAAAGAATTGTGGCTTTCCAGAGACATGCGTATGGAGGAGAAACTGTGAAAACAGTGGTGTCACATTGCTCTTGTTCTGTGCTTTTTAAAGCACATTGACACATGCTTGCTATAAAATAATTCAATATGCATTCCTCATTTCTAGGACATCAGATTGATACAATTCATATGAATCAGATTCCAGTAGGGACTGCACATACAGACACACATGCACACTTCAGAGAATCTCTGTGCACCATTTCTGGTTCCCCAGAACTTCTGAGGCAGAAGGGCTTTTCCAGGGCTCTTTGCTGGCTCTTCATGGCAAGATCTCTGCATTGGATCCCCACATTCGTGTGGAGCTGCTTACCTCAACTACATACAGATTGTTCTTCTACTGGAGTATAACAATTTACATGACAGTACCTAATAGGAATCAGAATGTGGGCATGATTTACTGCAGTTTTTCCCTTTTCATGGCTTAATTATGTATTTTAAACCAGAGTTTTATAGAGTTAAAAACAAAACCAAATCTGTATTAATAGACTCTGAAATGAATATGCTGCTTCACAGGGTTCACAATCAGCACATCAAACAACTTCATAGAATCACAGAATGGTTTGGGTTGGAAGGGACCTCAAAGATCACCTAGTTCCAACTCCCCTGCCATGGGCAGGGACACCTCCCACTAGACTAGGTTGCTCAAGGCTTCATCCAACCTGGTGTTGAACACTTCCAGGGATGGAGCATTTCACAGATGTTTCTTTTGTATCACTTAGCACGCAGAATAGGTTAAATAGAGTTTACTAGAATTTACTAGATTATTGTGGTACGTTTTAGTATTGAGATTGGCAGAAAACATGCAAAAGACTATTTTACGGGGCCTTAGATATGATATAATTGAAAGGATAAAGGGTAAGTTCCCAGGGCAAAAACCTGGGAGGAACAGAGAGAAATTCAATACGAAATAGTGAATACTTTCCTTTAAAACCTGAGGTGTTTCTGGTATTTCAGGCCTCTGCAAATCAGTCCTGCCTGGAAGACTTACATGAAGCTGGCTGCAGACACCTCCCAAAGGAGAAGGGTTAAGATGTTCTAGATGTTTTAAAGTGGAGCCAGGCTCTCTTTTACCCAGTTCGTGTGGGTCAGGAATATTTTGAGCCAAGCATGCTTACAGCCCCATCCACTAGCAGATACCCTGAGGCTGGCTTTTTCTAAGAAGTTTTCATGTTCTCAGCCAAGCTACAACAGAGTCCACAGTCAATAATGTGGGCAGACCAGGCGTGGCTTTCCCAGCCTTGAGTCTGCTTTTAACCTTGCTGTGTATGTAGGGAGGTTATGTGTAGACATAATTTGCAATTCCACAATAAAGAATTTTTGGGGTCTGTGCGTGCTTTTCTTAAAAGCCTAGGAAATTACTGGCTAGAAAGTGCATTAAAAGAATATTATGGCAGCAAGAAGCAAAATACCTAAACTGAGATTGCCTGTGCAACCTCAATTCAATCTTCTTCTGTGTCTTTGTTATTATACATCCCTTTATTAATTATTTTTCCCACAGGAAAATGTGAAGGATGGATAGAGTTCTGAGGAAGACTAAGAATTGTGTGGTGAAAGAGGCTTTGTCTTGTGATCTGTACTTATGATGGAGGGGTCTATAGAGAAAGGAAAAATGGTCTTTTGTTTCAGGCAATTGAATACAGAATTGTAAAATGTGGAATTGCAGCAGCTGAGTGTTGTGGGATTAGATTCTGTCCTTGCCTCCAGCACAGAATTCCTGTGCAATATTTGTCAAGGCATTTACCCACAGACTTTTTACAAATGTGTCCTCACTTTCAAGGAAACCTTTTTTGAGACCATAGGATATGACCTGCAATGTTCTGAGCCATGAACTGAAATTGAAAGTAATGATACCTTGGCTTTCCTTTTTGTGAAAATTCCACTGTAATGATCAGATTTGGCACCTAAATTCAATGGAGAATGTTTCCTTTAATTTCTGCTCCCCCATCTGGAGATAAATGGTTCTTTCATTTTCTGAAGTTTTTGAGAAAAATTGTTTATTGTTTGTGAGGCATGGATGGTACTATAATGTAATGGAATGCTCATGAGGAAATCAATAAATCTCCTCAGAGCAGGGTTTGAACTCTTGCATGGAGCCTAGAGCTGTACACTGAATGCTGAATGTCAAGGGACACTTTCCGTAGCTGCCAGTCTGGTGTTCATGGCTATTGTATCCCTCGGGTGAGACTGCAGACCCATGGACACACACTATATAACAGTAGTATTAAAGTTATTTCCTAAGACATTATCATGATGGCATTTAGTGGCATTTTCTAACTCTGCATGCTTGACCTTAACATTTCTGGTGCAGCTTCTTCTGTATGAGATTGTTATCTGCTGGCATTAATAGTCACACAGCCTTAACAAACAAATAAAATAGATCTTGAGGCAACTGGATACTACAACTCTTTTGCATATATGCTCTCATTTCAGACATAGTCCCAAAGGAGTAATTTATTTTGACTGAAGAAGCATTTGCTATTCAGACATAGTCTGAGAACCTGATATAATCATCAGTGACATCGGAGTAAGTGTCACATTTGTTCACAAAAGGTGATGGAGCCGACTGCTATGATGTGCCCCTCAGTTCACAGTTTAATTTGCCTGAATGTATATAGTCATTTTCTCAGACAAAGAAACATGCAGTCATAAGATGGTGACTTTCTTTTGCTGCCAATTTGGGCACAAATTCAAACAAATACTCTGAAATTTCTGGGTTTTTTCCATTGGTCAGTAATTTTGCAGCCACCTGCAGAATCTGTTTAGATGAGCTTTTAATTACAAGAGATAATTGAATGAAAGTGACCGACAGGAACAATTGGAGCTAAATGCAGAATTGTGAAGGTGAAAACACTCTCCCCTTGCTCTTTTGATGCAAATTGTGGCTTTGTCAAGCAGAAGGTGATTCAAGAAAAGAACACCTGATTTAACTGAATTATGAGATAAAATGAAGCAGCAGGTGAGGAAACCCCCGTCATTATGAAACAATGCCATCCCTTGTATTTACACTACAGCTGTCTAAATCTCCGAATGAAGGTATTAACAGAGATCAAAGATATTCGTACAAATGGAAAGGGAAGGCCAAAACTCAAAGTAATAAACCAGGTAACTGTACACACTGACAGCACAGTGATTTTAATTTAAATCAGCAATAGCACTGGTATCTTATTTCTGGGGGCTATAGCGCCTTTCATTCAAAAGGATTTTCTGAAATATCCAGAAAGGAATCATTTCAAGTGGTTGAACCACTGGCAGGCTGACACCAGGTTATAACCCAGCCTGCAGCGGGGTGTCAGGTTGCCCTGGTGTAGCCTTCTTTGAAACCCGTCCTATTCTCCTGTGAGAAACAGAAAGGATGAACTGCAGTGAAGGCTTTGGACTGGGACTTAGCAGATGCAGTTCTCAAGCATTACTGCTGTGACCTTTGGCAGCTTTCCTAAATACCTCTCAGTGCCCAGCATTTAATCTTTTAGTGCCTGTGTTTCCTTCGCATGTTTTGGAGGTAATAGAAAGCCTGTTCTCTTCACGTGGAGGAAAAGATGGGATATAGAATCAACATGAAACCTCAGTCTGTTTAGTGCTAAGAAGAGCTCAAACCACAAACTCTCTGGTTGGTTATTTTGAAGAGGAAAGTCAAAATAACAGTAGTCGCCAGTGAAAAGAAAGAAATAGGAAAGAGACAAAATATTGAATAGCAGCCTGACAATTATTAGTTTAGTCAGTTCTCTGTTTTTTATGCAGTTAGATCTGCAGACAACACTCTGCAGCTTTTTGAAGGAGAAGGAAATGGTGGCCAACTGAGCAAGCCCCTGATTCAAAAGTGGATGATACAGTAAGCTGCATATCTTAATATAGGTGGCTCAGAAGATAATGCATAGACTTGACTAGTGCTTGACAAATTAGTTTGTTAATGCAAAGTATTTCTTATGTGATGGATAGCTTTGCATTGATTTGATAATAAATTGATACTATTTCCTATTTTCTAATTACCAAAAGTAGTACAGATGATAGTGGACAGTGCTGAACTGCACAACATGACTATTCTTACATTTTCAATGAAAGAAACATCTATGTGATTAAACTAGAGTAGATCTAAAAAAATGAAGGCCTGGCTTCATAACTAACATAGCCAATGTGATTTTAACCTAAGAATATCTAGTGCTAAGACATGTGGCTCTCAGCATGGAGCTCATGTGCCTGAGTGAGCCCTCAGAGCAGCTTACACACTGATTGAGGAGAACCGAGCATCTCAAAATGAGGTCCATGAAAAGCAAAATCTAGAGGTGTTTCAAAGATCCATGTCCTTTGGTACTTTTGGTACCTTATTTGGAGCTGTAAGGTGTGCTGAGCTGGAATTTATTATCTATACTCTGTATAACTTCTGCAGTCAGTTGCCTACATGGTTTCTTTAAAACTTGTGGATTGGCCATTCCTTTCTTTAAAAATGCGATTGCCAAAGACAAACAAATGACCTGGGATATTTCTCCTTCTCAGCTGGAGAGCATTCAGTCCCAGGTCTCCCGTCTCCTAGCTATCCTGGGGTGGATTTGTCCTCTATATCTCTTTGTCAAGCAGTACCACCCTGCTAATAAAGGATTTGTGATTCATTGTAGTAATAGATGGCAGCAAGAGTGAGCACGGTCCTGTAGTTTAATGACAAGATATTCCTCTGGAAGAAAGGATACTTGCTAGAAAGATTGCTTATGGCTTTCACTCAGGGATTATTTAATTACAAACAAAATTTATTATGGTTAGTGTGGGAAAAAAAGCAAGGGGATGGGAACTATCAGAACAAGGACAGGTCACTGGTTTGATGACTTGGTTAGCCGCAATGATGGGAACGGACTATTTTATCATCAGAGAGGATTAAAAAGAGACAAAATAATGCAAAAGAAAACTTAGGAAGTAAACTTAGGAATAAAAAATAAATCATCATCTGGTCAAAAAGATGTTAGAAGTCAGTTTTCTTTGGCATTTACTTAATGTGAATGTATTATTATATGGAGGGAGTAGGCGTAGGTTAAAGGCTAGTAAGCTCTATTCCCATGTAAACTTAAAACAAGATATTAGGAATGGCACATAAGATTTTTTAGCTAGCACAAAAAACTTATGACAGTGACAATGGTGCCGCATTATTGCAGGAAATATTATTTTTAAGTAAAGCAGTGGGCTTCCAGTGCCTGGCCGTCAACTAATACCAGGCTGCCAGGGCACCCTGCCAAAGCATCAGCACACTTTGAGCCTGGGCTAAGCCCAAATCAAAGACATTCTTCAACAGAAGCTCTTTTCAACACCATCTTCCTGTCAGTGTTGCAGTAGGTAGCTGATAAAAGGTCTTGCTTTGTAGCTAAAGTCAGCCTTTGGCTTTGGTTTCGGCCCACCGCATCCATTATCAGGACAATATATTAGTGAAACCGATAAGAAGGCCTTGCATCCTAGCATCCATCAAGGAAATGAGTACAAACCCAGCAGTGTGAGAGCCTGGGCACAATAAAGACGAGTATGTCCTCTTATGTCTGAATTTGAATTCTAGGATCTGGCTGTGAAAGACTACATTTGCATCTAAGCTTGTGCAATTTACAGTGCAAGTGCTCCTAGAGAAGACACTGAAACCAGAAATTGCAGGAAAACCGTATTGTAGGAGCACATAGCAGAGGGCTGATATTGCTGAAATTATAAAGGGATATAGGGATATTATGCTGCTGCTGAGGACATGGAATGAGATTTCTAGACTGCAAGATAAAGCAACTACATACTTCAAACAGCCACCCACAGAGCTATGATGTACATATGGAAAGTGACCTGCTTATGGACCAATTTCTTGTAACAGTTTTGGATTTAATTGTGGATGCAAAAGAACAGCCTTGAAGAACTGCTGAAAGATGCAAACAAACTATTCCAGCAGAAACAGAATAGTAAATAGTATTAAAATAGAATTCTTTCAGAGAGAACCATGAAAATCTCAGAAAGATGAAAACTATCAGATGGCAGAGATGATGAGCAAATATTGCAGGCAGCTGTGAAGAAAAGGGATTTCTAAATTAGAAACTAGGAAAATGCATTCAAATTCTATGGAGAGCTGGGGAGAGTTTCAGTCAGTTTACATTCACAATGTCAAAGTTTAATATATTTTTTGTATCTTTAAGACCTCACAAAACCTATCCATTTTGGTAGCTCCGATGCTACATGAACTCCACCATTACAACCCCATCTCCTTTGATCCTTGTCAGTAATTCCCAGCTCAGCCTCTTGCACTGCCTTTGCTGTATTCTGATGCTGGAGCAAAGCAAAAAATTGCTTCCTTTCACTTAATGTATCACATTGGTTTAGATGGAGCCCAACTTGATCTTAAAGAAACAGTTAAGGTGGCACTCCATTTTGCTAGGCCACAATATCTTGGTTTTGAATGTTTGCACTGGAGCAGAAAATTCTGCCTGCCCTTTATCTCTAATTGTGAGGTTTGTTCTTAGCTTAGGTCTTGATTTTGCTCTCATGTTGGTAATCTTGAAGTCACTGTAGTCTTAGACCATTTTTTCCTCTCCAAAGCCCTCCCTTTGTCACAAACTTCAGAAAGTTGATTAAATACAATGATCTTTGTTATGTATCTGTTTATTTACAGTAACCCTACACTATTTTTGACCCATTATTATTTCTTTTTATTGTCCTCAGATCCTTGGTCTGTAAATGTCAATGGATTAAGAATGCTGAAAGGAGACAGTTTATGCCTCCAGAAAGTACCTTTTTATCTACTGTGAAAGCACACAATTGCCTTTCTCACCGCGATGTATGAAAGATAATGAATCTTCAGAATATTTCTATATTCTTATGGCAAAGGTTCTTCAGATTATACGTGTAACGTCTTGTGAGAGACTATGGGATTGTCTCTAATCAGCGTCTCTAATTTGGAAAATCTTTTTTTTGCGTAACTTAGAGGATAAGGACAAACCCCTGTGAACGTGATCAGCCTTGGATGCCAAAGTGCGCCCTGAACTCCTGCTGCAGGTATTTGCTTGCACTATACCTATGATTGCTTTTCTCTTCCAGGCCTCCCACATGGGAATGTGCTGTTTTATTCCAGTTCTTAAAGCTACAGCTTTAAGATGGAATGTTGCATGAGATATGAGATATGCTGCCACCTAGTTTAACTGAGAAATACCCGACTGTTAGCAAAAGCATCAGACTGCCCATGTACCTGTGCCACCACAGTCACTGAAAACTGGTGGCAGTTCCCCTTTTGGGGGGAAAAAAACCCAAGCCTTTTTTTCTCAGGCAAAGTGACTTTGAGTGAGTTCGCTGTGGTTAGTTTTCTTTTATATGTAATAGTCTTCCAATAAAATAGATTTTTTTTCTGCAGCTCTCTCTCTAAAATTTCAAGGGCTTTAATACTCTTTTAAAACTTTTCACTGGATTCTTAATTTTACTAAAGCTGTATGGAAAGGAGATTATATCAGAAGAAAAATCAAAATTCCAGAAGATGGTGACATAGATTTCTCAATAAAAGCATTTCATAGTTGTATCAGAAGCATTATGAAAAATTTCTTAAATGATCAGCATTAATTAATTAATTTCTTATACGACCAGTAGTCAAGATGCTAAAATAAGTGGAAGAATGTTTTCAGTCATTTTGATGATAAACAAAGCTGGTATGTCTAAGTTTTCCCTAGTGTGACTGATTATCAAAGAATCACAGAATTATGTTAGCGACTGAATCTACAGTTAATATTCATGATGATATCATATTAAACAATCTGGGAACTACATTTTCAGCTGTAATATAATTCTTAGAAGACCACTTTTTATCCCATTATGACTTTGGAGTATCAAGCCTTAGAAAATCTATTGATTCTATTGAAAAAGTTCCTAGAGTGCCTTTCTAGGAGATGATAGCATTAATTCACTGTCACTAAAATTTCCAATTCAGGAATGATGTTATCTAGAAAAGTTGCATTTATCTTAAACTCTATTTAGCAAAACACTTAAAGATCTGACATGAGCAAGATATTTTTAAAAATCTGCCTTCTTTCCGTATGTGGAATTAGATGATTAAAGACAGTCACTCATTTATGATCTCTGCTTACTCAGGATGTCAGGGCCATAATTCAGTACACATTTGAGACCAGGAGGAGTGACCAAGGCTCCACACTTAGCATCTAAGACATTTGTAGGGCAGTAAAGGAGATCTGGATTTTGTCCTTATCGCTAAGAACAATTTACAGCTTTCATCCACAAAAACATGCCAAAATTAGACCATAGCCTCATCTAGCCCAATAGTCTACCTCCAACAGTAGCAGATGCCCAAGGAGATCAGAAACAAGCTAAGGTTGCGGTAATAAATCCCCAGAATATTTTCCTGACCCCCAACAATTTGTAGCTCAGGGATGTCCTTTGCCAAAGATACTTTTTTCTTCATTTGTCTCAATTGAAATGTGTTTCATTTGTTCGCTTCCACTCAAGCACTCGGAGGCTTTTATCAGCAACAACATCTTGTGGCACCAAGTCCTACAGCTTCACATGGCCACAAGCAGTGCGAAGAATGACCTCCTTGTTTGCTATGAGCCTCCCTCCTTCATTTGAGGCCCCATAGTTCTATATTAGAAAAAGAAGTAAACAGTAATTCCCTATTCACCTTACCCAGGCCACTTAGGGTTTCGTAGTCCACTTCCATATCAATCCTTGGTCATGTCCAGTCTGAAAGTTTTTGTCTGCCTAGTTGTTTCCCATAGGAAAATTGTTCAACATCTTTGAAGATCCTTGTTATTCTTCTCTGACCCTTTTTCATTTCAGTCTAGTCTGAGCAGAGCTGATTGTCTTTGATGGCTGACTTTCATCAGGAAAATGAAAATTAGCTGTTATTATTTGCTGCACATCTAAATATCTAAGAAGAAATGAGTTCTACTCACTTTTCTGCCTTTCTGCAAAGGCATTCAGATGCTGTTGTTGTTATAAAAAACAAGTCGTTGCTTTCAAACAGTATAAAGAAAATTCCAGTCAGTATTTACAACTGCTTCTCAGTCATCTGTTCCAGAGGAAGCGAGCTGTTGCCAGTAATAAAACATCATGATTTACTTTTACTGTGTTTTAAGTTATATATTTTACTTTGTTGCAATTAAATTTTGTAATCAATGTAAAAATAAAAAGTTAATGCAGTAAGCCAATACACAATAAAAGTTATTAAATCTCTAATATTTTTTCTGTAGTTCAGCAGAAATTAAATTAAATTTTTCAATGCTCTTCTTGAAAGGCCGTAACCCATAAGTTTCAAGATTCTGCGTCAGTATACCATACAAAAGAAGACCATGAACATACCCCCTTATGGCTTCTTTTTCTTAAAAAAAAGACTAAGTCCCCTCCCCTACCTTAGGTACATATAGAATATCCGCACAAGGAGCACCAGGCTCTAGAGTGTCCCTTGTGCAGCTGGGGCTAAGGGCCACGGAGCCAGGTAGTGGCGGGACTGAGGCACCATATTGGGTGATTTGATGTTCCTCTGCGCTGTCTCCAAGAGGGCCAAGGACCTGATTCACTGCCCTGGACTCCACTCTGGGGACCAGAGGCTGAAAGCTAGTGATGGTGAAGTTAGCAACTGAAGAAGTTTCAACGTAATTCAGTGCCCAAATTCCTTTTTGGATCTAGCTCTCTCTTAGCGTGTACAGTGCAGGGTAAGAGTTATCACATTCATCGACAGCAGCTTTGATGTATCATCTCATGCAGCCTGCTTAGCAAAGGATGGAGAGGGGAAGGTTGGCTGGCCTTAAAGCCTTTTGAACTATTTCCATGTTTGATTCTCTTTTTTTGTAAATGTTCCAGATATGAAGCATCGCAAAAAAATACAAAGACCTGTATTATCCTAAGAGAAAAAAAAATAACAATTTATTATTTCAACAAATGATACATGTTGGAAATCAAAGAACAGACTCAGTTTTGAATAATGCTAATGTTCTCTTCTTCCGATATTGCCTTTAAATGTTGATATATTGTGTCTCTGGGGAAAAGGTGGTATTACAGCCGCTGCTAGTGATTATTAGATAAAGGTTGCAATTGTGTGCTTACTTCCCCCTCCCTCCCTGAAAAGGGTCTGGTTGTTAAAACATTCTCTGAAGAAGCTGTTTCAAGCTTTTCTGCTATGCTAGACTTCATCCTTGGTGATTAGCAGCCTGTTTGCTTTGAAGATTTAGTGCAAGAAAACTATACTTCCATGACCTTTCATTTATGTTCTGAACTCTCTGAAAATTCTTCTTGGCACAAAAGAAGCAACACACATGCCAGCCTGACAAAAAGAAAGCAGCGTTCTGAAATGGAAAGATATAAATCAGGAAGCAATTCCTCATCCTTGCCTACTTAGATATTCACTTTTTCTTTCTCTAGCCCAGAGAATATAAATTATTTTTATAAATTTCCACTCAGAGATTGACATCACAGTTCAGTCTTTGGCTTAACACAACAGAAATCTGTTTTCAGTTTGTGGCTCTGATTTAGACTTGCTGTACAACCTGTCAAGTGACCAGGGACAAGAGTAATCATCCCTTACAGGCATCAAAAGATAGACTTTTAAATCTGAGTGAGTCACTGACAGACTGGGCTCTCTTTATAGGTGCAGAATCATTTTCTCCTAACATAGACAGTTAGAATAGGCCAGATGAATTGCCTTGTGACTGCTTATTTACCTCCACCAGCCATGGAAGGACTCGAAGGTGACATTGTCTTTCTTACTTAGCATTGGACTTTTGAAAATAAGACTTGGTGAAAAGTCTCCTACTTAAAACCCATTTTCCATCTATAAAACTTAATTACAATAGTACCTTTCTGTTCTTAGTTTGCCTCTTCTTTTTGAATAGTTTTCTGCGGAAAAAGCAATGTTTTCTCATGTTAATTTGTGATGCCTACCATGGATAGCGGGTGGAGGGGAGTCACAGGTTCAGGCAAGGCTCTTCCTTCTCAAAAAATACAAACAGTAAGCGGTGACCACAGACTTGAACGGAAACAACATTCTGAAATGTGTTGCATCTCAAAGATACTTGCACAATTGTTAAAGTGTCCCAGGAAAGATTGCAATGCTCCAGAAAACATCCCTGATGGCTGAGAAGAACTCTACATACTGAACCTTTGGAAACCTTAAAAGTTCATCAGTAAAATCTTCATCCCTTTGATTTACTGAGGTCAGAAACTTGGCCTAACACCGATTCTGTTACTGGAGAGTGGTTGCTGAAATTAGATTCTTAATTTCCAGTACGCAATTGCTGAAAAGGTGGGAATGAATTACCTGGCTAGAACGAGCTTACCTCTTGCCAGAGGTAATCCATGTCTAGCTTCCTAAAAATGCACTATCACCTCTGATGGGCAAGCAAAACTATTCTATAATTATCTTCCTTTTGGCAGAGCTTTCTTCATGGCAAAATATTTACAAATAATTACTTTGCTTTTCTGAGATCTTGTTCATATACCGTAAGAGGACTCATATATTGAATTCCTTTCTGGTGATTTTGTACTGTTGTCAGTTAATGATTCTCCCTGTTAAAATGTTTAAGTCTTGATCCCAATCTCCAGCGTTGGAATTAATTTAATTTTTCAGAAGTTCTTGTCGAAATAGTTTCATTTTCTTTCCTCTCTGGTAGTTTCTAAATAGTTCACAACTGCCTGGTGATATGCTTGTTGCTGTCTAGATTTTCCCTTTACAGAGAAACAGTGGAATACTACAGTTAATGAGTTCTCTTTGACATTATTCATAAATGGATAAATCAAATAAATTAATTCCATCTGACTTTCTCTCATCTAACTGCAATAACTGGCAAAAGGCTAGCTCAAGTGTTTCTAAACAATGAAGAGAGTGAAGTTACTGAAGTTCACATGTCTGCTGTTTGCCTCCATTATAAAACTGGGTTTAACTGGTCTGGACCAGTCCTGGTAGAACTACTGCGTGAGAACCAGCAAATGTTGTCCTTTGTCGCCTCAAACTTCACTCTTGCAAAATAAAACGCTGTGGAATGATAATTCTGGTCTAGGAGGGAACGCTTGCTCCTGACGTTGCAAATGACGCAGAAAGTCACTTTGACAAAAGAAGAGCTCTGGGAAAAAGCATTTCACATGGTAAGGTGAAAAACAGACACAAAAGATTGAACTAGGAGAAAGAGAGGATGGGGAAAAAATTAACACCAATGTTCAGGAATGGAGTGACATAGAAAGAAAATGAAATAAGAGAATGAGCTAAAGGGAAAGCAGGGTGTGAAAATTACTGTACAAATACCTGGAAGACTCCTCAGAGGGAAGACATGGGAAATAAAAATACAAATGAATAAAGGAGATTAAGCCACGTGTTCTGGGGTAATTAGAGATCATAGTTTCATGCAACATGATGAAAGCTTTTATTTATAATGACACACTCTGCCATCGCTTAAATAAGTCTGAGCTGATTCCATTGACATCATTGGCTTTCCGTGTGACAGTTTTCAAATTAAAAAAAGTCAGAACAGTCAGATGACTCCCCTGGAATTCATGCGATATGCAGTGTAAACTGAGAGCAAAATTTAGCAAAGTAAGTAAGTTGAGTCAGTGCCAATAGTAATAATTTTCTGTACTATGTTATTTTGGGATTAGTCTCATAAAGACATGAGGTTTGTTAGGAGTAAGTATTCAAACCTTTCTTTGTGGTGTTACTCTCATCATCTTAAGAGGTACATTTTCTTGAAAAAAATCATAAAAATATAAAAAAATAAGCCCAAGTCTGACAAATTTTATTATGTTAGTGAAGCAATATAATATGCATTTAGTAAATAAATATTTATAAATCAATTATCACTCAGCTAGTTATATACAGTCATATTTTAAGACATAAGCTACTTTTTTCTTCGCGTTTTTTAGAAATACTACTCAAAAAATATTTTCATGTGTGCTTTTCCCATGTTTTTCTTTTGGGATCAATAGTGCCCTGAGGGTTACTATGCTCAATTTGTCTTTCTTGCTGGAGGTTATGCAGGTCCTAGAGACCATCCCTCTGAAGTGGGAACAAAGGCAATACTTGAGCATATCCTTTCTAATTGAAACAAAACAGTGGGAAAGAAAATTCCAGACTCTGGGACTGGGGTGAGAGGTTGGAGTGTAGGAATAGTGTAAACTTCTCTTTATACTTTTTGATACACAGAACGGAGTTAAACAAAGAGCAGCTATTGTCCAACAGATGTACTCTGAGCTAAGCCTTTATCAATCCAATCATCATTGCATTAATGAAGTGGGATAAAGAGTTTGCCCTGCAAAAAGTGACATAAGTCTTACCCTTTTCCCAGCTCCCTAATAATTTCCTTCCTTGATTTTCTTTTATTGCACCGTCCCTATTATTAGATGCCAAAAGTTCAGAGGATTTGGCAGACTGCTGCTATCATGTGGCAACCCCCTTTGGTGCGCAGTAGATATGTTGTGGGTTTACATTGTGTATCTCCTTTCCACATGCTTGAATCAGAGGACTCTTTTTATCCTGTACAATGCTGAAACATTGCCACAAAACTGCAGCTGGAGCTGTAAAGAACACCATAGACTTGAAGGGCAGGCCTCAGAGCAACTTTATTGGACAACAAGGCAAAATTTTATAAAGAAAGGAAGGAAAAAAGACAACAAGCACAGCAGGCTATTTTCTTCCATTTAACAGAAGTGGAGTTTCCAAGTAGGGCTGCAGATTTCACTTACTAGCGGGTTGTAATAGTTTGCCAACTGAAAGCACCTTTAATACCTCCAATGTGACTATTAAAAGTTTTATTCAGAATATGTCAGATTCTATTATTGTAAGAGAAGATGAAATATGCTGCTCTCTAGACCTTGCATGGAGGGATGGTTTGACTATTTGCAGAAAAGCAACAAGTCACATCCATTAACTAAAATCTTCAAGTGAGGGGTCTTCTATCTTGCACTATATCTATTTAAAAAAAAAACAAAGTAATAAAGGAAAACATTAGAAAAATGGTAAAAACAATTCTTATGCTTAGTGATAGAAGTACTTAAAAAGTTCAGGACAGCAAGAATGTTTGTTTAAATCCTTTTCTGAAAGTCAAGGAATGTATTTGTACTTTAA
Source organism: Leptosomus discolor (assembly GCF_034619465.1). Classification (NCBI taxonomy): domain Eukaryota; kingdom Metazoa; phylum Chordata; class Aves; order Leptosomiformes; family Leptosomidae; genus Leptosomus; species Leptosomus discolor. The sequence continues at coordinate 185,715,158 of NC_141391.1, forward strand.
ATGAGGTTGGTAGACAAATCCAGCTATGGGCATAGATAGATTCTCATTTATTCTATTATCATCTGGAGAACAAGTTATTTTGTGTCAGCAATAATTTCATATATGACAGGAATCCTCTATTTTCCTCTCAACAGCTGTTAGGAATTTAATCTTTCTCAAGATTAAAAATAAATCTGTTTGCAGACTTGTAAGAGGATTTTTTGGAAAAGTGATCTTAACTAAATGAAAGAGTTGCTAGTCCTTACTGTGTGCATCTCCTGTCTCTCATTCTTACTGTACCTGAGTAAATTCAGTTTCCTATAGGCATGTAACCTATTGATGAGTAGGTCGTAACCCAGTCTGGCAATTGCATTCAGCCTTTCTCCCCAGTCTCACTCTTTCTGGAGAAAATAGACATATAAAGAAAGACTTCAAACTTGAACACGGGCTGAGGTGTATGAAGTCAGATTTTAAGAAGAAAAGCTTAAATTAAAATATAATGCTATAGTGAAAATTATAATACAATGTTAAAAATTGCTTCTGAGCTCTCCCCTTGATTGAATCAGCTTGACTCAGCAAAATCTTGTCACATGCATGTCACATGTCCCTCGCAAATATTCCTGCAATGGAAATTAGTATGTCAGATCTATTTTTGAGATGTTCATGTCATAGAACTCAAGAACCACTATAAATGTTCCATAAAGAAAAGACCTTGGTAGGTAAATACTTAACACGCTTAATTCTTCCTGATTTTTTCTGGACCCTGTTTATGCTGGGAAGACACAACTTCCTGCTGTATAAACTTTTACAAAATATTCACTTTTAACTACTTTCACAGCTGAAATATGTTTAAATTTCAGGACTAAATGTTTCTTTCTTTCTTTTTCCTTTAAATGAATGTTTGTTTGAGAGCCCATGCCTGCAATGTGCTGGTAAGCTTCAACTCTCTCTGATGTTGAGGGAAGTCTCACTTTGGAGGACTAGAGTCAAAATACGTGAACATAGGTTCAGAAGGACAGTCTAAGAAGATGATGGGGTGGATTTTAACCTTCATTAAATGATCATTGTCCTTTACAGTGTCATGGCTGAGATCAGAGTCTGGCCAGCAGACTAAGGAAAACATGGTCCCCTATGTTGGGAGCTGTTAGGCCAGAGTGAAGTTATTAACACAGGCAACAGAAGGGAAGAAACCAAGAGAAAACATAGATGCTGGGCTTAAAAAGATTTACGAAAGGGCTAGAAGAGTCCATGGGGTAGCGAGATGTCACGATAAAGCCAATGTATCCCAGTGCTCACTCCTATAATATGAGGTGACTGTGCAATGGAAAGGGATCTAGAGTCTGACTGAAGATGTGCCTAAAGAAGCTGGATCTGAAATACTTATTTTCACAGTAGAAAAGGATCCTACCCAAGAAGAAAAACCCTATGGACCTTATTTCATTCTTCCTAGTCACCAGAACAGAGATTGAAAGGATGATGTGAACCTTCTTCTCCTCACACCTAGTGGTGCCTTGTTTTTGTGGTTGAAATAGAATTACGAAAATGGATTTTCTTCTCTCTTTCCCTAGAGAGATCTGGAGAGTAGCTTCCAAGCTAATGAAACAAATGCAGATTGCTATTCACAAAAGAGCTGAAGAACATCAGGGTACCACCTGCAGAATACTGAACCAGCAGAATGTTGTTAAAAAAAACACTGAAGGAGATGTGGAGGCACTTTCCAAAGAGTAATGACTACCTTTTATTTTTCTCTTTCTTTAGGTAAAGAAGGAGCTTAAAACTCCAAGCTTCTGCATTCCCTCCCTTCAAGTCTCTCCAAGGCTCCCAGTCTTGGGGTTAGTCTAGACACCCTGTACGTAGTGAGGACCAGGCCAGTACGGTAGCCAAAACCAGTACAATGTATTTAATAATCATGGATCATGCTGGGAAAAAATAGAAGAATTAGTTAAAATGTGATGGAGTCTTAAGGAGACATAAGAACGATGAGCACATGACCCAATGAGCTCCTTGCGCTGGCCTGAGGTGCCAGCAGAACAGCACAGTTTATATTTCCAGCTGCTGACAGGGGCCAGTTGAGATATTATGTCTGTTATGCTGGAGAAAGAAACCTACCACATAAACCTGCTGAAATTACAGCAGACAAAATGAAGTTCACTGGCCTGATGCACCATGCCTGGGTTTACAGCCTTTCTCAGACCCCCAGGTAGGGGGGCTGGGAGAGGATTTCGTTCCTGAGTAACCACCAAAAACCTGTGTCTAACTCCAGGCTTTTTAAAACAGGTCTCAGACTCTCTGGGACAGGTGGACCACAAACCTCGCACCCCAGAAGCCTGGCTGGGAGGGAGGTGTGAGTGTGGCATGGGCCCTTCCATGGCAGCTTGGAGAGAGGGAACAGGGCAACGCAGGGCCGACGGGTCACACCAGGAGTGTGAAATCCAGACAACATGGCTGCAAATCTGATCCTGCAGCCCTGTCTTAGGTGGAGCATGCAAAATAGACATTGGGAAGGAATAAATACCTTTTCCAATTGCCACTCTGTAGCTGGAGAGGAGGCACATGTCGTGTATGCAGGGCAGGCTCATGATGCATCGTTAGCCTTAACGAGGGGACAGTGACCACCACTCAGCTGCGTGGCTTTGACCTCACGGGAAAACACACTCCTGCCTGGGAGGTTTGATTTCTGGGTTACACAAACCTTAGGGACCCCAAGGGCAGGCCGTATTACAGCAGCCAACAGAGCCGTTCCTCCTGCCTCACAGGCAGGACGCCGCCGGTGTTAATGATCTGGTCATCATCCTGTGGGGAGAATCTACAGACCCTGAAAGTCGTATGTAAGCCATTGCCAGAGGTAGGTTTGCTTTTGGAAAGAAAGAGATATGATAACATTGGTGGCCTTCTTAAAAAATGACTTTTTTCTTTGCCATTGACTAGCTTTTACTAAAATATAAGAATTCTTAAAAATGTTTTTAAAGTTGACTGTGCAACCAGCTACTGCTCCTTGGGTGAAAAGGCCAAGCAAAACATGAAGTTAGTGGGATAAAGAGGACTATTCCTTATAGGAAATAGTTGCAGGATTAGGTCTTGCACTGTTGCTGTAAGAAGATACTAAACAATGGAATCAGAGGTTGTTATAAATGCTGAATTTCAGTGATCCTTCAGAACAGCTAAGGTGCAATGACATAGATTAAAGATGCAGATTCAGCCCTTGATCTGCTAGATGTTACAAAGGCTATGGGTTTCATGCTAGAAAAATACTAAATACCAAGTCTTTATCCTAACAACAGACGTTTGCATACTTTTAAATTAAGTTAGATGGAGTTGAGAACAGATTCTGGGGCACTGAATTTGCAAAGATGGAAACTACTAAGGGGAAGATTTAAAAAAACAGCCATCCTCAGAGCACAAATAACTGCCTGTAGTACAGGGGAAAGGCAACCATAGGGTCTCAGCATCACAGATGTAGAGGCAATTTTAATGTTAGAGTTTGAACTCAGTTATTTGCATCTTCAGAAGTTGAAGGTTGGAGGCCCACTAAAAGTGAAACCTGAAGGAACATATATATTCATGTATTGCTCCACATACCTTATAGATACTTTTCAAGACACTAAACAGATTTTTTTAAAAAATAATCCAATGATTTTTTCCAAATTAATTAAATAAAACTTGAAAATCTTTAGCTTTCAAGAGTAAAAGAAAAAAGTTCTAAGTTAGAAAATCGAAGTAAAAAATGCCCAGATCATTTTTCTTTCTAAACGAGCAAACCCCAAATATTGTTACTCAGGAGTCTGTATTCTTTGCTTGTCAGAAGTTGCTTCCTGAGCGTGTTTTGTACCACAGTGTGTCTGTATAAACAAATTTGTCCTTAGAAGAGAAGCCATGAGTCTACCAGTGAAATGAGTCATTTTACTGCATTTATTACATGAAGTGTAGCCCTTTAGAGTAAAAAGAGCTAAGTTTTATATTGTGGCTTTATAATAGCTGTTAAGAAACTTAATACAGGTCACTGTAGAAATACTAATGAAAAGAATGATTCAGTGACTTCTGGATTTTCACTAAGTCATATTTGCTTGTTATTTAAATTCACTGGCAGTATGAGACATGAAGAAAAAAGCCTTAGTTTTCAGAAGAAAATTTATTCTATGAATGCACAGCAGTAAAGACATCCATGGAGCATGGATTTCTACATATCAGAGTAAATCCACTGAAATTTCAATAAAGAAATAGAGTATCAGAGATGAAAGACGTATGCACAGCTTGTGTTGTAAAAATTTTCAATAAAATTGAAGAATTTCTCGTAGAAAAAATTTAGTTCACCTTGGAAAAGTTAAACATAGATAACTGCATTATGAAAGTCAGGAAAAAGAAAACAAAATGATAGAATTGGCTTCTCTGTGAAGTGTGCTGTAACAGATAAATAGGCAGTGTCAGTGCCTATCTAAGTATCTAGCAAAACCCTTCAAAGACCCCAGAATAAAGGGCCAGCCTAAACAATTTCCGGGAATTGAAATTCCCTTGTATAATGATCTGACTTGCCATCAGACTCTACGGAATCTCAGCCAAAAAAAAAAAAAAGAAGTAGACTCTGATGTTTATATCGCATGGTATCTCTTTGACTTCACTGTGAATTAGTTCTCATTTTTTAATTTCAGAGCAAGCTCAGCTATGCTCAGACAGTAATGTGAAACATATTGAGGGCAAAACCTGCACGGATTTAGCAAGCGTAGGAACTATCTAGGAAGCTTGGGGCCCGGAATTAAAATCAAGTTCAGTACATCATATATAATTTCCTTAATTTATTTGAACTCTGTTATTGTTATTGTTAGTGTTGCTCCTTTGAAAGGTTAACTGCTTGCTTGCTGATGCAGAAAATGTAAATTGAATATTAGTGAGAGATAAGACAGTAATAATGCACTTCCTAATTTCCCTATGTGATATTGTTTCAGTATTTGAAATATTCACTATTTATATGTCTTTGAAAAGGGCACGCCTTAGCAGTACTACAAGTATTGAATTAATGTTGTATTTTGCTGGCAGTAACCACCAAATTTTCTAAGGTTCCTGGTAATTTACAACGTTGCTTATTCTGGCATCTCGTTCACCAAGCTGCTGTTTTAAAAATGTTATCATCTGCTGAATTAAAGCAATGAGGAGGCAAAAGATCCACTAGTCACCCATTTATAGAAACATTAACAGACAATTAATTGGAAGCAAGGATTTTCTGAACCTGAACGGTAGAAGGAAGAGTTGACAGTCTCGTGTGTGGGAGTACAGGACTTTGGGAACAACTTGTAGGAGACAGAAACAGCAGCTGAGGATGAAATGAAGGAGATGGAGGAGAGACAGAAGAACCAGAGAAGGATTTGCTCAGAGCAAAGCCAGAAGGAAGATGCTCAGGATAGTAGGAAATGACTGGGAGACTCAGCCTTGTTCTTCAGTCAGCCCTTCTACAACAAAATGATCTCAATAAAGCCCCTCCTGAAGGCCACGAAAAGGTAAGCCCAGGAGATTTCCAGCCAAACCTCAAACTGTTGTCCTGGAAGGTGGCCATAGGTCACAGGTGTGTTCCACAGTGATGCTTTCAATATGCACCCTTCTGGTTCATTTTTTGTCAAAATGCAGTCTGGTCCCTTTGAAATCATCGGGACATTTCTGCCTTTGGGTTTTGAAGACACAAGGTGAGAACCACAATTGCCTCAGTTCTCTTTCCTTTCCTCAGGCACAGTTGAGCACAGAGCAAAAGGAGATGCTTTTGGTTTGTGATCTTGTCAGAGATGCTTTCTCAGGTCCATCTCACCTTCCTCCTCACAGTTAGCCCCAACTGCCCTTCTAGTAGGGAAGAACTCACAGAGTATGGCGACCAAATGCACGTAGAGCACAACACACACAAACACAACATCATTCCTCACTGTAACCTCCCTGAGAAAACAGGATCATCTGGGTACCAGTAGACATTTTAAGTCAAATCCTGGCCTTACTGAAATGACAAAATACCTGGTTAATTCATGGAGCCAGAAATTTTCATTCTTGTGCTGTCTTATGGGAGCATTATATAAGGAGAATTAATTTACTGCCACACAGGTCAGAGTAGGTCTTAGTGTGATGCGAGTTAAAATTAATAAATAAAAGGGACAGGAAATCTTCCTTTTTTTTTTCCCTCATGTTTTTTAACTGATCTGGCAATTTAATAAACCAGCTTATTTTGATTTAAGAAAATAATATGCTCTAAATAACAGCTCATCTAATTTTTTAATAATAAATGGGGTAATTTAATGTCAGAACTGAAAACACTGATAAATAGAAGGAGCCAAACCTCTAGAAGTCTGGAAACTGTTGTTAGCATACAAAGCTGTGTTCATTAAAGTATTTTTTTATACTTGCCTGGAGTACTAGTATATATAATACTCATCCATGGAACAATAAAGAATTTAGTTAACAACTTTTGTTAAATTGAAACAACGTGCATATAAAAAATTGCTCACTCAGTTAAAGAAATAGAAACAACCACTTCCAGATCCTGGCATTTCAGTCATGCTTGGAGTTTAAAGCTTGGAAACTGTTCCAGGTATCTTTATCTGCAATGCTATTCTTCGCTAATAGTTTGGCTCTGGTTTACTTTAGCAGTTCTGCTCAGAGTGAAGAACTGGTTGGCACTGTTTTTTCTTACCTATGGTGTACATGAAGCAAGGGAGTACTGAATGTGAACGGCTTAAGCACAGTCGGATCGGTATTTGAAAACAGGCTACAGTGAAATGTATGGAAACTTTTGTTACTGCATGCAGCATATTTTGCCATTTCATTGTAGTCAGCTGTGCATCCTTTTTTCACTTTTATTTGAAAAATTTGGTAAAAACACAAATAAAGACTATGGAAAAATCCTTTCTTGTCTATCTCCCATTAAAATAACAAGCCCTTGAAAAGGGATAAATAAAAGAAACCTGAAAGTGTAAAAGAGTTAAAAGAGAAGTTTTGTCAGGGTAGATCAAACATTGTTGCATCTTGCTTCATGTAAAAGATCTGTAGCCTGTTCAGTGAGAGCTGCTGTCTTTCAAGTTGCAACCCTCTGTTATCCTATCCCTCACGCAAGATTTGATTCATAACCAAACTCTCAGGACACTGTTTGGCAAACATCAATACTATGTAATCTCTTGCTATTAATAGCACTTGCTAGCTTGCAGTCCCATTGATTCTAGCCTGTAGCGATACTCACATACATTTCTTTGCAATACGCGACTGTCAAATCACTGAAAAGAGCGAACACCTCAAAAGCTGCACGTCCAACTTGCAAGAGACAACCGATCACTTCTGCCAAGCCATTGCCTCCAATGCTTTTAAATCCATTCCAGAAGGGTTGTTTCTTCCACAAAAATGCAATGGTAACATTGACACTTGACAACCAGAAACAGAAATTCTAGTGATATCCTCTTGGCTCGCCTATTCTGTGTCTTCTGAAGACAATAAACTCTTGCAGGAGAAGCACAGACAGTGTTTGGGGCCTTCACTGAATATGTGGTTAGAGCTTAATAATTTTAGACAAGAACAGAAGAGTATTTTAATCCGTCAGAGGGATGAAAGGTTGAGCTGGCAAAACTGAATGACACGAAAGTGAAGATCAGCAATCCCCATGAAAATAAACAGCTCTCGGGAAGTACTAGGTGCTGTTTCCAGAAATTAGTACTGTTAGACTAAACCAACATAACAGCAATAAACAGAGACCAGACCCCAGAATAAATCAAAATAATGCCAGCAGAAAAGAAACTGATGTCAACAGAAGCAGAGCTGTATGCATTTCTTTGAAACTGCACAGATCTGTGAGGCATGGGGTTAAGAAAGACAATTTCTTGGAAATGGCAACAATAAAAAGAGCTGCAGCCAAGAGCGGGTAGGTTTTGTAACCTATCAGAAACGGGACTCTGCTCTGTCCCCTGATTTTCTTTGCAAAATGCTTTACAGTGTAGTGGATCAAAGTCTCTGCTGCACTGCAGCTTCACTCACCCAGAAATATGAGGGTCACTTCTATGCCAGTACAAGTCCCAACTACTGCAGAGCCAAGAGCTGCTCTAAAGCCTGACAACTTCCAAAAGCTTTTCAGGAGTAAGGCCAGCAGCAGCAAAACATGCCTCCTCCTCTGTGGAACAACATGAGTCCAGCTATGTGATCAAGCTCAGTTTGAAATTCAGCAACCTAAACACAGTTTGGAAAGGGCATCGGTCTTTCTGAGCATCCAGACTGCTCAAAAAGGTGCGTCCCTACTACACTAAAACATTGCATGGGTGAATGAGTGATCCCAGAGGAAAAAGGGAAGGAAATGACTTTGCCTTCTGCATACACATGCCTCTCCCATCAAAAAAGACAAATCCGTTTTTGTTCACTTCTGCAGAGCTTTATTTTCTCCACTTTTTTCCCTACGCCTTCAAATATTTATTACCTTTTAAGCACTTTCAGCTAAAGAGTTAAAAAAAAGTTTTCACTCTTCTGCTGTAACTTAATTAGCGTATAAATGTTGCCTTGACAGCCCTTAAGAATGAAGTCTGCCCATCCCCAGAAGAGGTACAGCTGCAGTCAGAAATGCTGAATTTTTTTCCACATTGCCATACTAACAAAACTCAGCTGTTGCTCAGGGTACTTCTAGGAGTGAAAGGACAGTTTAATCTCCATGTCCATTCAATTTTTGGCCTCTGTAAAGAGACTGCCAAAAAAGTTGCCAATTAGTGCTAATTGTAGAGAAGGTTTTTGTGATGTGCACCCTTGTCCACTGAAAATTGGATTACAACCATCAAACTCATTTCCTATGCTGATGATATATTTTATTCAGGTCACCAGCACTTCTGCAGTTAGCCTTTTTTAAAATAGTGTCTGATCATTAACAGGGAACAGAGGTTGAAGACTCATCATTATATTTCACTCTCTCTAAAGTGTTAGATGTATTTAGGGGGTTATGTTAGTTGAATTTTCTCAACCACAATACCCCAAAACAAAATAAGACTTCAAGAGCCTTTCGGTTCTCATGTGGTTATGTAATAATACATTAATATAAAGGATTTCCATTTTTAGACATCAAACCCCTGACAGATGTTTTTGGATCTAGTTGCATTTAGTTAGTCTCCATTATTATGGCACACTTTGATCTGGAGAATTCCTTGTCTGTGATCAAATGTAAAATGAATTCAGATTCATTCCCTTTCATCTCATGTGAGCAAGACGTGTGAACCATTTACTTAGCCCTACGACTCTGTATGATGAGTATTGTCTTTTTCACTGGTTCCTGGTGGGATTTTTTTCTTTTTCTGGTAGATGAACCAGCTCTTTTATATGATCTTACAAAAGACACCGGCAGAATGTCACTTCGCATTTGTCAAGAGCAAGACCACAATCTCTTTAACAAGTGATGTTTTACAATGTCTTGCAGGAGATTTTTGCAAACTGATGTTAATTAGCCCAGAAAAAAAAAAAAAAAAAAGATAGCAATTAAGGCATCAAAACTGTCTTCAGAAAATCTGAAAGGTTTTACTCAACCCCAGAGAGGTAGATATTATGAAGGTTAACCCTACAAAAGACTCCTTAACTCATCTCCTTATAACTAAGCATTGTAGTAATCAGACAAGGAAGATTACCCTTGTTTAGGAGTCTTTGCTGCCACTATTAAGGCTCAGCAGAGTGTCCTGAAAGAGATTTTCAGTAATATTAGTTTCTTTGTTTTCACAGGTTTATACCATACCATTACCGTAGCTGTATGCATTTCCTATACCTATATGTTGTTACTATAAGGAATATGGAAAAGACAAATAGGTAAAACAAAAATACTCTTCCCCTCACACTTTTACCATCAGTTGTTTAAAATAAAGCATTACTGTATGTATTGAATATAGGTCAACCATTTAAATTCTGAACTCTCTATTTGCCCATAATCTTTTCATTAACCTGTGAGAACAGCTAATGTTCATAGAAGCTTTGTAGGACACGTTCTTACATACTGATTTTGTACATATGATTTTCTTTACCCATTTATTTGCAAACTATTTCATAACTGACTCTCACGCCTTACGCCAGCATTTTTAAAAGATACTGTCATGGACTACTATCCCATAAGCATATAAGTGTGCAGGTAACTTCAGCAATTTAAATAGCCCCTTACGCAACATCAGGGATGTCAGCACAGCACTCACAGAAGAGACATCTTTAGACAGAACAGAGTAGTTTTAACAGGATTGTTAAACTGAGCCTGGCACCGTGCAACACCTCTGTCACTGTGGACTTCCCTGGGGGGTTTGGTTACGTCCTTTCCGGATTCACCTCACTTACAAGTCTTCAGCCTCGTCTGGCACGGGGTGTCAGTCCGGTCCCCAGTTCCTCGGCGCTGCCTTGAAACGGACGTGCTCTGCCAAACCTGCAAGCGTCGAAGGCATGGGTGAGGGCCTCCGCCCCTGCCCCTCCCCAGGCACCCTCATGCCCCTGGTTCATGCTCACAGGGTGGATGAGTCCCCATTTGAGCTGGAACTCTTAAACTGAGGTTTAGATGACCCTAAGCTGCTGGACTTGTATTTTGCTTTTCTAGGATTGAGATATGGCAATATGGCAAGTATCAGTACCAAAATTGAGTCTAATTTAAACTTTAAGGTACACTTTTTGTCCAAATGATTAACCTGTAACTTAGAAATGCCAAATAAAAATGCTGACCTTTTTGCTAACAGCAGCATTTACTTGAATATCTGTGCAACGTTTTTAACTTTAGTTTACTCCCAAACCATGTTTATGATACCACTGGTTGTTTTCATTGTCAGTTATGTGCTTTTGAACGATTTCTTCAGAAAAAGATTCTTTAATTAGGAAGAAGAATTAAAGCTTATGAAATTCTGTCCTTTTGGTTGCTTGGAAAGCATGAACAAATTAAACTTTCAGTGTGAAAAGAGACAGTAAGTATGGAGAACTAAGTTTTGCAAATTTGTTGGTTTTCAAAATACATGCTTAAAAATACAGTGTGAAAGAGCTGCTAAAATCATCTTTTTTATCTGCCGTGGTCCAAGAAAGCATCCACAGTGCGTCGTTGTTGCTCAGCTGATATGGAAATTTATCAAGCCATGGTAGCCGAGTCCCTTGCAAATGCACGGGCTTCCAGTATATGTCCAAGGCAAAACTGTATTTTCACTTTCTTACTTCTTTATAAAACTTTCTTCTGCTTTGACAGGAATTCAACTCAATGGATTTTTCTCCCCAGGCTAAGCTTCTGGCGGGGTCACTGAACAACACACATTATATTGTAGGGTAGTATGCAGATATTACTGATGGCAATGCTTAAAGGTAAAGGAATAAAATGATCCATGTGGTATGACTGAAGATTTTATTGGCACATGATTGAAATACCTTTCATAATCCCTTTTCTCCTTCAGTTGTGTGAGCTGGTATAAATCCCAAGTTCACATTGGTAAAATCTTAATATCATGCAACTTTTAATCTTATTTCCAACTTATCATTGCCTTTTTAGCCATTTTCTATTGGAATGCAAATTCTATATGTGCAACGCTTTTTCTGTCTCTAGGGTGGTGTTTACAAGAAATTATTATTAATATTGGTTCTATGCTGCCTCTGGATGGCAGTAAAGAGGCTGATGTCGAATTTTTTTTCACACGGGATATATATATGCCACATTGTGTTGTACACTATGTCAGGCACTTTGAATTCCCAATTGTTACAGTTCTGGGATAACAGAAAGGCAAGGAATCTCAGTCTCAGACTGAAGTGTTCCAGTCTTCAAGAGACATTTGTGACCTCAATTTTATGTCAATAAATCACAACCTTTCTGGCTTGCACACAATTCTGCAGGTTACGGCCAAATAATTTAATGCCGTTTGAAATCATTTAAATGTCATGCATGCTTTCTACAGCAGTACACATACAGAATAAATTGAAACAATCTGAAAATTAGCCCCTGAAGAGGTGCATATGCCTGCTACATCTAATTGCTTAGGTAACGGGTGGGAAAATTCAACAGTCAAATTAATGGTCCAAAAGATATAATCATTTAAATTAAAAATTAATTCTGCCTTTGGAACAGCATTACATCCTGGAGAAATGAATACACAAAGGCTACTTTGCAGCTGTGGAAAAGATTGCAAATAGTTTTGTTCTGCCAACAACTGCCAGCCAGAAAGGGCATGCAACATTTCAGTTTGCTGTTCTGTACAGCTCTAGTTACATTTTCTGTACATAACAGTAAAGCGTTATGCCCTTGTAGATAAATTTCATTCAAAATAGTAGGGCCCACAGAGGGCCCATAGTTTCATCGCATAAAGGGTGATAACAAGAACTGGCGGTCAGGCGGACAAGGGGCCTTTTGGTGCTCATGGGCATATCGGAATTAGTTTGCTATTTTCTTTCAGTTCCAGGATGTTGGGATTTCCCCTTCTTCGTATTTAGGGGAAAGAAAGAAATTCAGTGATTGCTGAATGTTACCAGCGCGACCAAGGAGACCCCCAGAGACTGACATGGCTGTGGTGTTGAGCTTATAAAAAATGATGTGCACAGCTTCTTCGGAGATGCCCTCAAGAGGCAATGCCAAAAGGCCTCCCCAAGGGGCCTCTCAGGGATCCCCCTAAGCCTGCGGTGTGCTTGAAGAGATCACTATAGCAGACAAGCATCGTGTATTTCTATGTTACAAACCTCTCACAGCAAACCTCTGTTACCAAAGGGCTGATGCATCAGTTGCTGTCAGTGAGTAATTGTCCGATGGCTTCAGCCATCCATGCATCTACTGCGCTGCACAGTGTCATGATCCCAAAGGCAGTTCGGGATCTTGCTCAGTGTTGGCGTTGAAGTAATTTCTACCCAGGACCATTTGTCACCTTCCTGGAGAGTTTGAATTCATCCAAAGAGCATAATTCCAAGAAACCTCACACTTGGTACAAAAAGTATGCAGAACTAGATCTGTCTTCTACTTAGAATTACTGCTAGGCAACCCTTCCTTTCTTCTGTCTGTTGACTTTGTGAGAGCTTGCCTTTTCAAAGAAACTCAGATCTGCAGTGATCAGACTGACACTCATTTTTGCAACTTCGTTTATGTTGCTGTGTAATCCTCAGCAGCCATTCTCCAGAATCTTGGTAAGGAAGTCCTATGGAAGGAGGATATTGTCCCCATCTTCTTCAGGTCTGGACTGGTTTCACGTAAAAACTTTTCCTCTGTCGATGATGGCACTAATATAACTGCCATGTCCATCAACAACTTTGGAGCCCTTCATTTTGAGTTGCAGTGGAATTAAATATTCATCTTTTGTCTCCGGTACTCATACATAAAGCCTTGTACAATCTCAATTCTAAGCAATCATAGACATGCTGCCTACCATAGCTGCTTGCCTTACCGGAAAGTAGGCAAATGAGTATTTCATACTTTGTAACTTTATACTAACAGATGCTTTAGGGCAAAAGAAAAAGAGACGTGGCTGTCTGTATTATTTTCTTAAACATGCGCTAGCTGGTTCTTTCGCACTTCTTATGAGAGGACGTAAAAGCCAGATTTGTCTCTTTTTTATCTCCACAAGCCAAGAAACTGACATGATCTGTCAAGATCAAGGCACTGAAAAGCTGCATACTCAGTGTCAGTACTCAGTATGATTGCTGAGATTGACCTTCCTCTGCTAAGGTCTTGCCAAAGCAACAGAGTAGATGTAGGAGGTATAAACAAAAAACGGTGCTAGTGAGCAAGCTTACCTTGTTATAACTTGTGATGTGGAAACAACTTGTGAACACAAGCTAAAAAAAAAATTTTTTTTTTCCATGGTAAAAATACCCTTATTTGAAAATACTAGCCCTTAAAACAAGCAAGCTACAGGAACACACTTATCCTTGTCTATACAACTGGGAATTAGACTTCTGGCCAAATCCAGCTTTAGAATTTGCAGCCCAGATTTCACCTGTCAGTATGTAAATCTCATCTGGTTTACAGCAGCCACATTCAGCAATACTTGGGCAGTAAACATACTGAATTTCTCTGTAGTAATTTTTTAACACAAAAATTTTCATCTGTAATCACATTCTGATTTCATTTACCCAAAAATTAGCCTGGATGTCTTTGATTACTAAAAAGAAATTGAATAAGTAACATCAGCAACAGGAGGGAAGAATATTTGCAGCTCACTTGCTCAGATTCCAGCTGGATAAACTGGCATAATTGTACCGATTTAAGTGGGGGAAAACTATGGGTCACCTTTGTCAGTGGCACACAGATATCATTCTCCATAATTTAGGATGGATCCACAGAGAGATACCCTTCCTACATTTCTAGACCACACTTTGTGGAAACAAGACTGGTGCAGCTAAGCTACTCTGGAGAAAAGACAAGGGCATGAGAGCAGAAGTAGTTAGATACTTCTCTTTGAGCTCCACAAGGCTGAGGCTGAGTGGGGGGACACTTGGTCGCCAGTGCAGCCTGGAAGAGACTCAGAACTGTTGTGCATTGGGCAAAGTTATCAGTGCCTGCAAAGGCCTCATTTAAGGATGCTAAATCACAGCCCTGCTCTAACTATGCTTCCTTTCCACTTCTGGAAAGTTGGAGCAAAAACGGTGTGGTGCCAAGACATCCATAGACTAAGAGATACTCGCCCTCTAAGGAAAATCCTAAGGGAAGCATGCTGTATGGATGGGCTGGGAGAAAGCAGCCAGAGACTCGAGATTTAGGACTGCTGGCTCTCACAACAGCTTTAGTTTGGAATCCATTGTATAAAAGATTTGATATGTCTTGTTTGTACCTTATTTATTTCACTGTTACCCTTAAGTTTTTCATACATTCCAATAACAGGTGTCCACATATTTTTAGCTATCCGAATGTATGTGTGCGTGTATATTTTCCATTCTCTTAGGTAAAGAGAATATACTTCTTCTTTATGAAACAGATAACCGACTCTGGATCTTAAACTATTTTTAACAAAGCAGTAGTTCATGGTCGCGATTACTGCACATGCATACTAGAAGCCAAGTGCCAAATACTCCTGCTCAATTTCTCTAACAGCTGAAAGAAATATTTTTTAAAAAAATATTCTGATAACAGCTGAATGGCTTTCCTTCAGACTTCTGGGTTAAGGTAGATATGTAAGTTTGCAGCCCAAGATAATCAAGAAAAGCCACTGCAAGCAAAAACTTAAGATATAATGTGGTATCTACACTATAACTGTTGCATCTGCTGGGTGTAAATAAATTACCCAGTTAGAACAGTAATAATACTGCATACTTATATATCAAGTTCCACACGGAGACTTCAAAATGCTTCAATGAAATATTAATCATCACAACCTTCCTCATGAACAGGTGCCATTATTCTCATTTCAGAGATCAAAACACTGTAACAAGTCATGATTTAAATTACTTGATTAGCTTCATTCAAGAAATCTGTAGCAGAGCCATGAAACATGTCCAGATATGAGGACTTCACATTTTAAACTGTCAGTCTGAAGCCTTACACTTTAAAAGCATTTGTACATTGTATTTGATCTTTGTCCAGAACTTCAAACTTAATTTAAACTCTCAGTTTAAAGTCTTACCATTTGTATGCTATGTGGCCCACAAGAAAACACTCTTAATGTATTTGGAGGTTTTGTCCGAACAGAAGATGAACATGCCTTTCCCACAAATGTCTTTAGCTAAATCATTGACACCTTGTTATTATATCACTTACCACAGTATGCATGGATCTCAGAAATAGTGTTAAAGTGAAGAGAGAGTGAAACATGTGGCTTTACATTCTTTAGAGAGCTATATTAGCTTGTACTTCCAACCTGAGCAAGATGACTTTCACACCCCTCGTTGAATGCGCCCGAAGTTATGTAAGGCATGCACTATGAGGAAGAATGTGCTTCAGTGAGATCCAAACCCACGATTTTAATGGTTGCAATTCTGTGCTCCAGTATGACAGGTACAAAGTTAGTTACGTTTTCCACTTCCCTTCCAAATGTGGAAGATGATAAAAACTGTAGCAAGACAAGTCTTTTAATCCAGAAGTGTTTCTGTTGAAAAATACCCAAGACTAGTCTAATAGTCATGCTTGCTAGACACACTGAGGAATCATAGTGTGCTACTTTTTTTCCTTCCTGAACAGCAGTGCATTTCTGTTTGCCTAGAAACAGGCATATGTAAAAGAAGTATTCTTGAGCTATCAGACCTGAGATGTTGTGCTTTATTTAGCAACTTTCAGAACAAATCCGGGGTTCGAGTCCTGGAAGCTTATTGTCTGAATTCTATTATCAGAGTAACTGCTTCCATAAGGAAAGGGAAAACCTTAAGAGACTCTGAAAAGCTGAGGACTGAAATGCAGGAGACAAAAACATTAGGAAAATGGGCAAAAAAGTGGAACTCTGGTAGAACTTCCACCTTTTTTATAACAGCAAGGGTAAAAGCAGACTTGCCCATATAAACATGAGATGTCTTGTCACACCTTTCCTGTACTATTATTTTAACTGACAAACAAGAAGACAGTGGGATATGTTAATATTAAATAAAATGGAATAGCCAAAGTTTGTTCTATTGAATGTAAGTTGATGATCCCACTCCAACAGCACTTAAAAGACAACTTGTCCTGGCAAAGTTTGCAGAAGGAACCAGTAACAGCAAATAAATTCAGGAAGTTGAGTAACTGATAACATTTCATTCACTCTCAACTTTTATATAAAAAAAGCAATTCTGGAAATTGTGTCGGAAGCTGTTATTGATAGATTTGCACATCATTGAGTAGACAGACAAAACCATTTCCCACATTTTTCTTATATGCAGACACTGACAACTAATGAACAAATCTTCACAGCTGACTATAAAGAACCTGCTTACTATATCCCATTAGAAATATCCCAACTGGAAAAACAGCAGGATCTTGTTGTCATTGTCCATAACTTTGCTAGAATTTAGGTTGATTATATTTGAAAAATTTCATATAAAACATTGTAGCCATCTCTGTTAATTGGATTATATAAATAGTAAATTATTTTTGTCTTGCTGAAAGTTTCTTGGAGCAAAGACATGATATATGTGGTAGTGGATACAGGCTCGGTTGAAGATACAAGGTCCTTAAGGCCACACGCTGCCAGGGATGACAAAATCATAGGATGATAGAATGGTTTGGGTTGGAAGGGACCTTAGAGATCATCTAGTTCTAACCCCCCTGCCATGGTGCCTTGAACACTCCAGGGAGGGGAAATCCATGACTTCTCTGGGCAACCTGTGCCACTGCCCCACCACCCTCACAGAAAAGAACTTAATCTAATCTAAGTTTACCCTCTTTCAGTTTAAAGCCATTACCTCTTGTCCTGTCACTAGACCCCCTGATAAGGAGTCCCTCCCCACCTTTCCTGTAGGCCCCCTTTAAGTACTGGAAGGCCACTATAAGGTCTCCCCGGAGCCTTCTCTTCTCCAGGCTGAACAACCCCAACTCTCTCAGCCTGTCCTCACAGGGGAGGTGCTCCAGCCCCCGATCATCCAAAAGAAAAAAGCAGGCATATACATCCTGCCTATATTAGGGAGTCTGAAACCAGGTGTTGGAGCAGGGGAGACAGCAGCTCTGAAGCGGCAAAGGAGCGGTCCCCCATGGCAGTGTGGTTCCCTGTTTGCCACTGGCAGTGCCTGTTGCAGGAACCCTGGCTCTCTGGAGCTCTTCCTCTGGCTCTCTGAAATTCTTCCTGCTTTTCCGTCCCTCATTTGCCCTTTCTTGAGACACAAGTGAACTTTCTCCTGACTTTTCAGGCAGCAAATTCAATTTTGCTTCACAGTGCTAAAAACCTTGGAGCTGTCTTGACTTTGTTCTGTGATAACCAAAAAAATAAATAAATAAGATCAGAATAAAGCATATTCCACTAATTAAATACCTAGTCACACTTAAAAAAGCAGAATACTTGTGATGAGTGCTTTGTGCATTTATCTTGACGTATTTTAACACTAGAAGTTGATGAAAACTAACTTTAGTATATTTGGTGGTCATAAGCAAAAAAAATAGGTTGGATAATTTCATCTTTCCCACAGCACTACAAGTAATTGTCTTACGTAACTTTTTATTGTCAATCCAAATGACAACAAATAGCTCTTTTTAAATAAGAGATGTACTTTAATAATAAACTTTTAGCAGCTTTAGAAGCACATTTTAAGCAAGTGTAAAGTTATGTTCTGGCATTTCTTCAGGACAGTGTTTTATTTTAAAAAAGTGTAAAAGATGTGACAGGTTATTGTGTATGTAATCATGGCTAATTTTTAACTTCAAAAACGCCTCTGTGATCTTAAAAGCTTTTAATTTGTTCATAGGCACAGGTTTGTACAAGCCCCGTGCAACATCTGTACGCTGTTCTAACGAATAGCTATAGTGGTAGCTCTCCCTCCGAAAAAGTTTAATTAGATTTGAAAAGTGGCTTAAGCTCTTACGTGACTTTGACGTGTATGAGCACCATCACAAATGTTCACACTATGAACCTGGTACTGCAAGGTGATACAGCTTTAGTGGAAAAATGTTGTATCCCCAAATCCCACTGAAATTGGTAAGTTTCAAGGTGAGCAGCATCTCAGAAGACATGGTCAGTGTTTTGTTGAACTGGGAATACCTGGGAACTCGGAAGTCTGTGGAAAATCTTTCATGAGTTTGGTGCACCAGGAATTTTGAGTTGCAGCACTCAGACACTTAGCTGATAGTTCAATGATATTAAAGATCAAGAAAACAGAAAAAGATAATTGTGTAGGCCTTTGTTCCCAAACACACATTCTCCATTACCGCAACATGCACTACATCACAGATACTCCTCTTCAGAAGGTATTTTTCATTAAAAAGGCCTAAACTCTGTTACTGGGAACATCATACACATCATCACAGCTGAAATATATGTAATGTTTACATATTGTCATCTGTACATTTCATTCAACACAGATAATTAAATAAAACTAAAATTAATCATATACATCAGTAATATTTTTAACTTTGTAGTTAGTTTAATGGCAATTGAGGAAGCTGTGTATCTATTTCAAAGTAGTTTACAATTTGTTAAAATATATTATTTTTAAATTCTGTTAAAATACCAATTTTTAGAGGGTGGTATCAATTTCCATTCCTTCAAAGAAATCTTGAAGTAATAAAACTTTTACTCTGTATTTAATATTTAAGCCAGTGGAACATCTTTAAACAGTTCTCCATGTACAATTCTAAGAATTACATTCACTTCCTAATAACCGATTTAACATCTTTGTAAGAGTCTGAAACACTCCTAGTTTTAAAATTTATAGAAGTGTATTTAGGACAGTTAGCAAGGGTAGAGTTGATTTTTAAGTAATGATCAAAATTTACTGCTTTGGCGAAGTTATACCTACTTAGATTAACCGGTAAGTTTGATACTATTTGTGTTCAAGCAAAAATATACTATTATTGTGAAAAACATGTGAGTGCTTTTAGGACTCTTTCACACTTAATTGTGCTTGATGTCACTTGCAGAACTGCCGCTGATGTTGCCAGGAGCAGCACTGAGCCCATAAAGTTTCTTCTTATGTGGCTGGATCTGTCCCACCACGCAAAGTCCAGAGCAAGGGGTGAGGCTTACAGTAACATCTATTTATAGTCCCTGCTTGCTCTGGGAAGCACAAGCAGAGAGTGAAATGGGATATGTCCATCCAGTTAGGTGACTGGGAACCCTCAGGGGAGACAAAAAGCGAGCACCACCTGGGCTGTTGAGAGAGGGACACAGTGCCTGAGTCTCTAGCAGGCCACCCAAAATGAGGTGCAGGCTCCTTGCAGTCCTTTCCCACTGCCCACTCTCACAGCAGCCACTTGTAGTTTCACGTTTGATCAGTCTTGCTTCTGGATTTTTCAGTGTACAGCAGTTTTTGCTAAAAAGTTTAATTTCTGACGTTCATCATTCATCTCCTCTTATTAAAGTGCTTTTTGGCATATCCTAACAGGAGCAGACTTGACCTGCAGGTTAGACTTTGATACAGCCAAGCCACGGCCAAAGCTATAGCAATCAAGATAATCTCCCTCCCTCCACTAAAAAAAGGCTAGGTAAAAGTAGATATTAATAAAGCAGCTGTTTAATGTCAATATTCAGAAATAATGAGCTTTTTCCTCTAAATTTCTATTTTATGTGGTGTAGCTCTCTTTAGTGATTGAAAGTCTACAATTTAAAAAACCTAGCAGTGATGTAGGAAAAGATATTTCTTCACACTACATGAACATCATCTCATCAATACTTCTGCTATAGGATGCTGAGAAGAGTCTGTTGTCGTTGCTGTACAAGTCCTCAGAGTATCTTGGGAAACATAAGGCATGTTCTTTAATCGTGCTGCGAGTCATGACTCTACGTGCCACCTAAACCAGACTCAATTAAACAACATATCCCCTTCTGGGTGGATCCCAAAGTTGTTGCTCACTGTCACCGCTTTTAGTTGGCCCTACAGCTTAATGTATGTAGTGCCTTTCCATCCCCTGAGAGGAATACGCCATACCGCATTCGTTCTGGTTGCTGCTGTCTTTGGTGACACCCGTTTGGAGGTCCCCCAACATGAGTGTTTACCCCCTCCATTTCTAGGCATACAAGAGAATATATGAGAGGAGAACAGAGAGTCCTTGGGTTTGGTGTGACTGTTGGAATCAGCTGCTCCCAGTACAAACAGTTGCATGTCACTCCTCTATCTTGATATTTAAGGACAGAGAGCTTTCCCAATGCCAGCAGGAGTTTTTCAGGGCAAAAAACCCTCTGGGTATTTTCTTAGATGACTGCTCACAGCTCCTTCACTTTGCTAGAAGGACTTCACCATGAGAAGCTTACCTTCCTGCATATTTACCAACAGCAAATCCAGTAAGTTCCAAGTAAGAAGGAACTGTATGCATCAGTTCCAAGTACCCGAGAATTTGGAAAGAAATCTTTGCTGCATTTAGCCTGCTCTCCTTTCTAGCAAGGGCAAGGAAAGTATCCTGTGGTCCTGCCTGGCCTCCTGCTCTCTTGTCTCTGGCATGGATGGCCAGTGGCTCTGCACCTGGTTTTCACCTTCACCCTGATGTCAATTGACCTTACTGGGCTTCTGTCAGGTCACTGGGGTAACCGCTGCAAGAAGGTTTCCCTCTAATCCCCTGCCAGGCTATTTTCTTGGCAAGAACCCGCATTGGATACGTGACATTTGCCTACTTTTACTTTTAAGCCTCTTGTAAGAGGACACCATTTTCTAATTCTTCCACTTTAGGACCTTTCTGTTTCATTTAAATTTGAGACTTTCTGCTGCTGCCTCCTTTTTTATGACATCCACTTATATGACAAGTATATAAACTGAAGTCCAGAATATTTAACACTATAATACTACCTAGCAGATACTCTAGTTTAACAAGAAATGTAACATAATTTAATTTTTTCATGAAAGTTTTGTGATTTATTTTATATTGTGATGCATTGCATGAATCTAAAAACTTTATGATGCAAAAATGGATATACTGTCTATGGTGAGTGTAACTTGCAAATGTACAGGCAGAAGTATATTTAGAAACTGAGGGTTTTATAACACAATGGAAAACTAGAGGTAATAAGTTGAACAAAGCTGAAGCAACCTGATCCATAATACTATACTGATAGGATTGTCTTCTATAAGTGTGATGAACAGTTCTTTTTGTGAATTACTAGGCTATAAGAAGTCTTCCTAATACATTCAGATTTAGTACATCAAGCAAGGAATGCATCTATTGCCCTGTAGGCTTTTTCCTGTGGTTATAGAGATCAAATTCTAGGTATTTTATTACTTATTTGAAGCAAAGATCCAAGTAAGGTAGATTTCTCATTGTCTAACAATTCATCACAGTCAGTTTTTGCAGCTAATAGTTTTCATCTCTAAGACACTGTAGTAAATTTGCAGATGATTATATTTAAGTGTCCCTCTGCAAGGTATTACGTGTCTGCCTGTAAATGACAGCGAAGAGATAAGCAGGCAAAGCTGGCTGAATTCACGAGGCCCATACAGTGCAATTCACAGAAAAGTTTGGTCCTAGCTGTTCTCTAAATGTGGAAGGAGATATTTTTTTTTTCCAAAGAGGAATAAGATACAGTAATAATAGTAGTATTATGCAGGCAACACAGGTTAATTTCTACTTCCAGATAAATAATGTTCTTGACATATTGCTGAGTGAGTCTTTTACTATGCCTGAAGTACTACATAATGCATTACTGAGCGCAGACAAGAGCATATTGTTAGGGCATTCTCTAGTGCAAGCTATATCTGTCCAAGTAGACTTCTAAAACCTGTAGGAAAAGTTTCCATGTATTATCAAAAATTGTATTGTAGCCACTAGAGAACACAATTCTCCCCAGCATGCTTTTGAGAAAATTGGATGCAAAATGTTTCAACTGCAGAGGCACTGTATCTAATGGCCACAATTTATGAGTTAAAAGCCCCATCTAGTACTAAACATGGTGTACAGCCTTGAGTCAGCTACGAGAACAACATGTGTCTGTGTATTTGTTTAAAAGGGAGTACATTTATCAGCAAAATCCTTTAGAAAGAGAAGTTTGAAGGAACTTCATTATTGAAAACAAAGCTCTATTTTTTAGTAATTGTATTATACATAAAGAACTCTTGGAGGCATATCTACCACATTTAAAAATTTTCTTCACAGGAATGTGTACTTAATATGTCTTAGCAAATGAACTGCAAGAAAGGAGATAAAAACATAAACTCTATAAATGAAAATATTGTTTAGAAAAGGGGAATAACAGAGCACATGACATTACTTCATCAAAGAAATATGATCTCATAAAGTAACAATTTCTCATTGCAATGCATGGAGAGCAATGCATGTAGGAAGAGGAGAGTAGCCAGCATGGTCATTCATGGCGATGTGAGAGCAGAGAAATTTGCAGGCACAGAGAGTGTGCACACACAGATCCACTAAGTTTAACGAGAGAAGGATCACAGGGTAATGGACATTTGACAGTACCTTCACACTCATTTTAAAGAGCAAATTATAGATTCAGTATTAAAAAAGAACCCTAAGGAATTAAGCAAACAACACTGATATGTGTGTGACTTAACCTTATGAATTAATACGGTTCCATCACTTACATATTTTTGAATCACCATGACTAGTTAAAATATTTGTGAAATGACTCACTAAAATGCATGTTAAGGAGGAATGGTGGTTTTTTCTGTTTAGTGTTAATCTTCCTGATGAGGCTGTTTTGCTTTTTTATGAAAAGCCTGACTGATGCTACCACCTGCTAACTTGGGATCATTATATCAGATTATTTCCTTCTTGCTGTACAGAACAGTGCTGGAATTCAGCTGGTGTTTTTACATACTGGTGATAAGATTGTAACAGTTTCTGTAACCTGTACTTTAATCTAGGGGGTTTCCTCGGGAATATTCTTCTAATTTTAGCTAGTTCAAAATGCTGCAATCATGAATTAAAATATTCAGAATCTGATGACTGGGGTTTTAAGAATTATGCTTTCCTTACTCATAATTTAGTTTGGTTCCCTACCAAATCCAAATACTGAATTTACTTTAGATCTTTTACTTTTTTTTTTTTTTTTTTTTCCAATTTCTACTTGTTTTGTGTAGCATTAATTGGCAATAAGATGACAAACCACGGAGGGGGGCATAATATCTGTAATAATAACATCTCATTACTTTAAATGAAGATGTAGACTGTCCATGTCTTCTAGAAACACAGACAGGCAGCCATTCAGAAATTACCGTAACTACTCTTTTTGCCTGAACAGTTTCACAGGAATGCAAACACGAGAGAGCCACAGGTAGTTTCTCCCTGTGAGCATTGATTTGATGTGGCCAGTCTTAAAGAACGGCTAATTTCCAAGTAAATGACTGTATACACTTATCTGCAGTTCCATGCTTTGTAGCAGCAGTTTTCAGGAGGATGTGTGCATGTGAGCAAAGTGCATTGCCCCATAAGAGGGCTGCATGCTGCTGAAATGCCTTTCACGCCTCTAGATAATTCTGTGAGTAGGGAACAGCCTTTTAATTTTATTAAGTATTGAATAAAAGTGCTCATTATTGTCTCAAAGTGTAATGAAAGAGCTTATCGTTACGCATATGTGGGAGACTAATGTTAAAATTAATGTGGAACTAAGGGTTTCTCATTCTTTAGTAACAACTGCATTATTGAGCACAGAAGCTTAATATTTCTCTGGTTTTTGAAATGCAAATATTTAAAAGAAGAGGGAATTAGTCTTAGGAAGAAAAAAGAGGGAAAGAAAGTGTCTTGTTGGCTCAAATTCAAATTACTTTTATTCAAAGTATTATTATTCAAATATTGTCAATGTTGTGACTCTCCAAGGTCTTTAATCAAATGACCTGATGATTTTGCTTCAGGGCTTAGCAAACAGGGTCTACAACACAACACATTTTGCTTGGCAGGAAAGTCTTAGGATTGTCAATAATAGTTATTTGGATTTTGCTAGTAACATTCAAGTTTGTGTCCAAGGTTACACAAAGCACAAAACACACACTTTCAATACTGGTTTTAGTCAAAAAAAGTGTAAGTGACTTTCTAAGTCTAATGTGAAGTGGAACTGTGGCATCTCAGGAAAATACCAGTTTTTGAAGCACTGAGGGAAGTATCCTTGTACTTCTATACCAAACTCCAACAACTTACAAATTTAGTGCACTGGGTGACCTGTCCATTCAGCAGTTTTATCTTCAAATCTGTTCAGGACCTTAAATATACAAGGCATATATTCTGGATCCTGCTTGGTGTTGTATAAACTTAATATCTTTTTGTTCAGTGGCTGAACCAATTTTTTAGTTCCTTTGTTCAGACCTAATCTGAATAGTTTTTCCCCAAAAGTCTTGACCAGAGAATGTAAAAGAGAGAACTGGAAAAGTTTCCACCTCAATGTCATTTCTTTTAAGCTGCCAAAAGGAGAGGAAAAACTCTCCCTCCTCTCCTAAAGGGGAGGAAATGACTGCAGTGATAAGGAAAGAAGTTCTGCCCAGTAACCCCAACTTAGAGAGCTCAACAAGAATGATGCGGGATCCTTGAGTTTATTTTCTGTTGCTGCCTTAATGAGATACGAAACCATGCAACAGAAAGCTGATCTAACTGCTATACTGTAACAGATTTTCCACTAGGGAAATGGAAAGTATGCAATATATAATGGAACAACATCAAGAAAATGGGTTCAAAGCATGCCCAGCTTACTCTACTGAACAGCTAATGGAAACACAAGATCAAATCTCCTTTGGAAGAAATAGGATTAAACACGGTTTTTCCCCTGGATGAATTCTGTAATTGCTGGCTGGGCTAAAATAACTGTCTCCTTCATTAGTTTTGTAAATCTAAAACTAAATTCAGCCAAAATCATCTGCTGAATTTGGATTTATTTATCAAAATAACAATTTCTCTGTATTCTCCTTGAAGAATCGATTAGTCCAGTTAGGGCACCACTACTTTCTGCAAAGTCAGCATGTACATTCTGGCTATCAGGAGACAATCTTTCAGATTTAGTAAAGATGGAGATACAATATTTCTAAGCCTACAGAATAGCAGATTCCAAAACAGGTTTAAAATAGAACAGAAATGAATTAATTTTGCTAAGATACTTAGAATTATATAAACTGGATCAAAAAAATAATCAAAATTACATACGATTTATCAAAGAAAAAAACACTAAAATAAAGGAAGTTCAGGGTTTCTCCACCCAACTTTGAATGTTGAGCTTATAGAGGCCTGGTATAATAAACACAGTTCTTTACATACAGCTTTGTTTCGCTTTGCCACGGAAGCCCTCATCCAGCTTTTGTCTTGGTGGTCAGTTTGGTATTTTCCAAGCTGGGAAAAGTAGTGTATGAAGGAAGATTTAAAAATGGTTTATTTGAAAAAATGGAATGAAGACGGTACCTTCTGGTATGCTAATTCAGTGATTATCAGCTGGCAGAGAGCTGACAACTCCTTTCCTAGAAGATTCTTGCAAGACATGAAGAATATACTCTTTCCAGGAATAGCCTGTTAATGCTATACATAATTTCACTGTCCTTTTGTCTTCAGCAATTGCAGAGTTACGAATTCTAATAAATGAATGGTATTCTAATAATGATCAAGAATATCTTGCCTAGTGAGATACCACAAAGATCCATGAATTTGTGATGTTCCCACATTCTTATAATATGACTATAAGGTCAAAACAGTGAAATTAGTGCAAAACAAGCTCACATCTCCTCTGGAAAACAACACTGTGATGTAAGGGTGTCTCATGATGCTAGTGTTTTGCTCTGAGTAATCTTTTTTATCACACTACAGAGACACACCTCGCGCAGTGAAAAGAGGTCCAGATGCCTCTGCGTCCTTGTAATCTTTGTGCAGCTCACTCGTATGGATAGATACTTTAATAGAAATTTCTGGTTTTGAGGAGTTTATTTCCTGCTAAAGCTAGCATTTCTAAATGGCACAGGATACCACTGGGTAAACACGGATTTGAGTTAGCACAATTAGGAACCGTTTCACTCGCTGTTAACAGTTTGATGCTCACATTTCATGACTGCTGTTTGTGTCTTGGAATGTTAAATTTATATTCTCTTGTGGACTAATTTTAGGGTACTATGCAGAGTGGGACTCTGGAAAAGGTTGGTAGCTAGGAGAGTGCTATGTGAGCCAAATTATCCCTGGCATAACTAACGGGGTTGAAATGAGACATGAATTGGGCCCTATGTCTCTTTGCTGTAAAGAATACTTTCTCTCGAGCCAAAGTAACAGCTGCAGTGTGCTTGTGACTTAAAAAAAAATAAGAGCTTGCTTTTTTGGCAGAGTGAGCACACATGCCTTTGTCTTTACAGTACAGAAATTCTTATTTTTCTGAATGATTTGTATGAAGTCACTTGTACACCTCAGGTTAGAGGGGTTTGTTTCTTGTGCACTCTTCTCTAAGAGTATGCGGTGACCTACGCTTGCCTCCCCTTGAAAGCTGAAATTCCCACAGCTGATACAACAGGTGCACCGTGCTGATGGGGCACAAAGACAGGGTGAAGTTCGGAGCGGGATTCCTGCCCCAGGGTTAGCAGAAAGCACAGAGCAGTCTGCCAGCTTCTGTCCTGGGACACTGAGCCCCGGTACATCCACGGTGCTCGCACAACGCTGGGTGTAATACTGTGTAGCTGGCATATGCCTTTTCACTTTCCTTACCGGGGTATTTGTGATGATACCAAAGCACCCGTCTTCAGTTATAAAACAAAAAAACAATTTTAATCAATTATAAGCTTGTTAAATTACTAGCTAGGACTGCCTGGCACATATTCAATCATTTGCAAATAATACTTTTTGCCAATAAGTTAGTATTTCATAGACAATACTGCAAAATTCCTCATATTGAAAATAATGGAGGATCTCAATAAAAACTAAAAGAAGCAAGTTTCAATGACACGGTATGGCATGCAGTACCTTTCAGTCTCTATGTAAGGCTATATTTCACAGGATAAATCTTGGCAAAATTCTTCCTGTTAAAAAATATAAAAGTAATGAACTTTCCGTTACCTTTGATTAAGGGAAGAGTAAATGTGCAGACATTAACCTTACAGTAAGTCACCATTGTTCAAAAACTATTATGGTGTGAATGCAGACAGCACAAACGTATACATACTCTAGGGAAAAAAAAAAAAAACAAACACTTTTTTTTTTCAGAAGAGCTTTTGAGTCAGCCTAAGAATGAAAAAGATTATTGTGTCAAACTGTTGAATCAATTTATAAGATGGTTTAAAATGCCTACAGATTTCTATTGGTTTCTATACAATTTCATTGATTTCACTCCCTTTAAGTTTGGTGGGTTCATGGGCTCACCTACAGGGTCACCCTGACTTGCTCCCCTGTGCCCTGGTCTCCTCAGTGTTCACACTGCACACACACTGACAGGCTCCTGGGCTCCCTCTGGAGTCACCAGGCTGATGGAAGGGACAGTCCACTCCAGCTCCAGCCAGCAAGGGTGGATGAGGCCATGCCAGGGTTAACTCCCTGGCTCGCCCGAGAGCATCCCCTGCAGCATCCCTGCTGTCCTCACTCCTTCACCCTTCTTTATACACTACTCCAATGCTTACAGACCTTCCAGTCCTGCTCTCAAGACTAGAGAAGACCTTAGAAGTGTGCTATGCAGCATGGGTTGTTTTATTTTTTTTACTTCATACTTGACCAGTGATAATTTCATTTTAAACGCCATTTATTTGGACCCTATGGCCATTTAGCCTCTATTTCACTCATGTCAGTGACAATACATTTGTATTTCAGGGCAACATATATGCTGTCCTTGCTTACTGTGGGGGTTTTCATGGCTAGATCTTCCCCTCCCTGACCAGCCCCTGGAACTATAGCTGGGCTGGCAGGCGGACAGGCACTCTGGGAGGGAAGCTGAGGACCGGGCAAGATGGTGTGGGGTAAGGCGAAGGAGGATGGGGCAAACAGCATCGAATCGACGTCAGCTTTAAGTTATCTGGAGCATGCCCAGAGTCCTTGCTGAAAGGCAGTCTCCGATAGCATTTTGAGGGATGGTGCTGCTGGCCCTGAGTTTCCTCAGAAAAACCAAAGCTGCCTGCAGCGGCAGCGGCAGGGCATGCAGGAACGGCCCAGCTGCCCCCGCGCGCGGAGCAGCGATTCACCCGCGCGCAGGCCTGCGGGCAGCCTTCCCCCTCCAACAGCCCCAGCTCCAGCAGCTGACCGCAGACGGAGCTGTGCAGGAGGCAGGCGGGGTGCAGGTGGGAAGGGCCATGGGATGGCCTGCCTGCTCCGGACAACAGTAGCGCTGATCAACGGGGACTCAAGCCACCCTTGACGTGGTGCCAGGGGTCAGGTGGCTCCATGGCGTGCATACGTATGGTGTAAGTATAACCTCTGGGGCTTCTCGGGGTAAGCATCAGACAAGGTGGTGAATAAGAGAATAAGTGACTGCAAACTGGGCAGATTTGCGCGATGGGTTTAGAGTCCTGACAAGAACAGTAAATAAAGACTCTGAAAGATTGATTTAAATTGTATTCCACAAGATAGAAAAATGCCAAGATATAACAATAAGGAAGTAAAATATATACTTCAGTCTCCTTTTCCAAATAAAATTTGTCCATAATCTCAATTTTTATAACAATTTCACTGACTTAAATGTTGCCTTTGCCCTTTCTGAACAACTGACTTTTACGCTGCTACTATTTTCCACTTTGTGATTTTCAGTCAAAACCACTTAGAAAAAGACCAATTTAAAAAAGTGGAGGCAAAAACGAGTTAAAGGATTTAATAGCTAATCTGTGGTACGTTGTACTAAGGAAGAAATTAATTAACTACTCAATGTGCATTTTTACAAATCCTACTCTTGTCTGGTAAGCCTTAGCTACTGCAGCATGTTAACTGTACAGCACAAATGTTTGAATAATCATGACATCATTGCAGTTCAGTTTGTCCATGCAGTTGTAGAGAAACCCTGAGGAAGGCAAGTGGTTTCAGTGAGCACAGAATTTCCTTGTATTTCATTCACTTGCAAAGCAACTGGCACAACATACTTCATTCCAAACATATCCACTGAAAGAGGTAAGTGAAAAAGAATAAACAGTGTAAATAGATGGATTTATTTCACTAATGTAGGAGGCATTTTAAAGGCAACCATTCAATAGCAAGCTTTAATGTCAATGCAGATTTAATGAAGCCAGAATACATTACATCGCTGAGGACTGCACTTGCAGATGCAAACCAGCAGAGTTCCACTGCCTTAGCTGGAGCTTTACCAGTCTATAACTTCTAGCCTTAAAAAAATCAAATATTCTTAGTTGCTTCTCCTTTCTTCCTCTTCTGTTTCTTTGTGGCCTAAGGCCATTTCCTCCTGACTTTTTTCCCCCTACACCTCTGTTCTTTCAGTAGGTCTAATGATTCTCTTCTTCCCTTCCACTTCAGTCTCTTCAGCTTTCTCCAGTGATGAAAAAACCCTTTTTTTCTTTGTTTCATAGAATTACAGAATGACCTCTGGAGGTCATTTAGGCCAACCTCCTGTTCAAAGCAGGGCTAATTTCAAAGTTAGTTCAGGTTGCTCAGGGCTTCCTTGTCCAGTTGAGTTTTGAGTATCTACAAGGACGGAGACTGCATAGCCTCTCTGTGTCCTTGTTCCAGTGCTCAACCCCTCATCTGAATTGTTAATATTTCATTCTGTATTTTTGCAGTTCTGCTCCTTTAAACAGCTTCTGTAATTCTCCAGCTTTGTTTCATCCTTGTGCCTGTCTCCACCCTTCTGCCTCTTAAAGTTGTAGCAAACACACTATTTCCAGGCTTTCTGAATTTTCTGATGTACTTGTATTTCTTCATAATAGAAATACACTCATTCCTTTGATATACAGGGTTATATTTACTCCTCACAAGATTCAAACTGATGCCATATGGGTAGAGGTCACGTTGAATGACCGCAGCTTATTGCCCAAAGCCATTCAGGTAACATGAAGACTACAAGGGTTGCCTAAAAAACTCCCCTCTTATTCTCCTTTGCTCCTGCACAGCTAACCCATCCTGCATCTGAAAATCAGACTTATGCCTAATACCTGTAGATCTTCAGTGGTTTCTTGAAAGCGTAGTGGCTGCTAAGTATAAAAAGGTGTTCAACTTGAATGCCTGGCATTGCCGGAATCGCCAGATTCACATTTGGAAGATAACTTTTTTGTATAGGAAAAAAATTTGAAAAAAACTGTTGAAAAAATTGGCTCAGTTGGCACTGGACTTTGAGCAGTAGTCCCATGGCACTGCTAGGAGCTACTGGAACAACACTGGCAATCTAAATAAATGTCGTCCATTTTAAACTGCTCTAAACAGGCAGCCCGCAGACAGACATGGACCTTCAATGTTTACTACAGAAGAGCTGTTGTTCCATTCTAATAGAGAATAGTTAAGTAAAGCTCATTAACATGAGATTTAAGAAAAGTAATCTTATTTTTTTAAATATTTGCATTTTGAATTAAACATTGCCTTTTCTAAAATATTGGGAAAATATACATAAATGCATACATAATTTATTAAAAATTGAGTCGTCTGTTTACATTTGCTTTGAAGTGGGCTCTAGCAAAGCTTCGTGCTTGAAGTGAGAACACTGAACTTTGACTTCCCTAATGCTTAGTGCTTCTGCTCAATTTTAGAAGAAATAATTTTGCAAATCATAAACAAGGGAAATAGCACATCTTAATCAGTGGGTATTTGCTTACGCTTAATGAAATAGTGCCCGTTTACTTCATCACTGACAACTGTTTATGTTGACTAAGGAGGGAGACAGCTTGCTGCACTTCGATTACTGTTTCAATGACTGAGATTCAAAAAAGGGGCAAATTATCACTTGCTGGAGAAGTCTCAGGCAGGTGCAACAATTGCTCCTCTCAATTAAATTTCTTCCCATTGTTCATGCATTTTACAACAGTCAGTAAAATCGAAGCATTCATCCTCAAACTTTGCTCTACTACTCTGCGAGCACACCATGTGTTTGATTTCTGCTACAGGACATCTCCAGGTACTGAAACAAGTCTTGTGCCTTCATGCTTCTGTGACAGTGAGGACGGAGCTCTCTCCACCCACCTCCTATTCTTTCTCACCACCCAATGCTCAGAACTGGAGTTTTGTTTACATGTAATGATCAGTCTTCTTCAGTGTATGCAGTTTAAAAGAAATAGTTAGAATTCTTGCTTCTTGTTGGATTACTTTGATACTCCTGGTATTTATAGACATAGGCTTTCTGTTTGTTCTCTCTTTATACAAGTCTTCAGATTTCAAAATTTGTTTCTTATGTGACAGTGCTTATCAGTGTCCCACACAGTGAAAACAGTTTAATATGCATCTGAGAGCTGCCATCTTCAGAGTATTCAAGAAGACAACTCAATATTCTCAACAGGACTCAGTGTTCTCAAGATTATGCTGGATACCAATAGACTTCTCCCAAGTGACCAGTGACAGGATGAGAGGAAATGGCCTCAAGTTGCGCCAGGGGAGATTTAGATTGGATATTAGGAAAAATTTCTTTACTGAAAGAGTGGTCAAGCATTGGAATAGGCTGCTCAGAGAAGTTTTTTTGAACACCATCCCTGGAGGTGTTCAAAAAACGTGCTGATGTGGCAGTTCAGGACATGGTTTAGTGGGCATAGTGGTGTTGGGTTGATGGTTGGACATGATGAGCTTAGAGTTCTTTTCCAACCTTTTCTGGAGAGCACTGGTGGCTGAATAGACAGATCTCACTGCCTGTATTGACTAGATCCCCAACCAGCTTAGAAACATGGCTCACCAGGTAGATATTATCATTTAGATGGATGGTGTTGAAAATGATTCACCCATCTTTAACAGTAATTAGTCATCAACTAAATGAATTCTCCAAGTTTGGCTATTTTTAGTTCCAGGCTACATTCCCTACCCCCCCAGAGATGTAAGTTTAAGCACAGCTGTAAGGGCTAGATTTGAGGACCAAACAACCGAAAATTAGATTTCATTAAAGCAAATTACAGAACTGCCCACTTTTTCTGAAAGGAAATCACTGAAAAGGAAACCACTGTGCTTGTACAGTGATTACCTGAGTATGGCCTCTGAACAACCTGTTTTCGGTAAGGCTGACAACCCACCGGCTCCACGTAAGGGATGCAGCGCTCCCTGAGTGCTGGCACAAGCAGTTTTATGAAGACTTTGCCCGGACGGAATAACCTAAGCGGGGGACCCCGCGTTAAAACAAAACAAGTCCAGTCTGTCGACACCATGGTGTCAGGCTCTGCCTCGAGATCTCCGTCCTTCGAACCTGCGCCTGGAAGTACCTTCTCCCTGGGGCTGACGCGCAGGGGAGGGCGATCGGCGGGGTGCGTGTGGGCGACACCGACCCTGAGGGGACACCCCCGAGCTTCACGGCGCTGCCTTTTTTCTACTCTCAGGGTGAATTCGGCATTGCCAGGCTTCTCAAAGCTCCTTTTTCTTCCTAAATGACACCTCCCTCGGGCACCAGGCGACGTGGGGACAGGGGGTGACAGGCGGCCGGTCGCGGCGCTGGGCCCCCCCCGGACACCCCTTCCCCTCCCGGGGGTGCCGGGGGCCCGGCCCGTGGCGGGCGGTGTGTGAGGGGGAGGCGCCGCGCGGCGGCCGCGCGCGGGGGCTGCCCTCCGCCATTGGGCAGCTCCTGCCCCGGGGGCGGGCCGGGCCCCGGGGCCCGCTTTGAAGTGCGGGTGCGGGGATGGCCACCGCCTGAAGGCAGCCGGGCATCGCCTCGCCTCCCCGCCGGCGGCGGGGGCAGGGGCAAGGGAGGCGGAGGAAGGGACGGGAAGGGAAGGGCCGCCCTCGCCCACCCCGGCGGCAGAGAGCGAGCTGGGGGAGCGGAGGCGAGGGGCTGGGAGGAGAAGGGAGCGCGGGCGCGAAGCGGCTTCCCGTGGGAGCGGGCGTGAGAGGGGAGCGCGGAGGCGGCGGGACAGCGAGGAGGGGCGCGGGCAGCATGGAGGAGCCGCGCGGTGCGGGGTCGGCCCAGGCGGCCGGCGGCTGCTGAGGCAGCGGCCCGGGGGCGCTGCGGGCACGCCCGCCGCGGAGCGAGCCATGCGGGTGGCGAGGTGGCTGGCGGGTCTGCTGTGCCCCCTCTCCCTGCTCGTCACCGAGTCGTGGGGAGTCCGCTTCCACCCGGGACAAGGTAAACAAGCGGCCACAAAGGCGGCGGCTGCCCCGGAGGTCCTGGCCCTGCGGCAGGCGCCGTGCCCTGCGGGGCAGCCGCCGCTCCCCTGGCCGCGGGCGGGGAGGAGGGACCGTTTTCTCCCGGGGGTGTGTGGAGGGCGCAGCGGAGCCGGTTGGGGGTGCGACCATTGGGGTGCCCGGGGGTTGCTGTGCGGGACGGTGGTTGCGGGGCGCCCCGCGGCGGCGGGTGGTGGGGCCGGGGTGGCCGGAGCGGGGTCTCGCTGGGCGGGCTGGAGCGGGTCCCCCGCCCCTCCTGTCACCGGAGCCCTGGCGAGCGCAGCGAATGCCGTGCCAGGAGCCGTTTGGGTGCGAGTGAAGGTCGCTTCTGTGCGGGCGCGTCCGGCTGAGCCTCTTGCTTTCTGTTGCAGAGACCCTACTGAAGCAGCTCTCCTCCTATGAAATCATCACACCTGTCCGAGTGAACGAGTTCGGAGAAGTTTTCCCTCACACGCATCACTTCAGCAGGAGGAAAAGGAGCTTGGAGGCACCGCTGGAGCCCACTGCTTTCCGAACACATTACCAGCTTAGTGCGTACGGGCAGGTCTTCCAGCTCAACCTGAGCGCTGATGCAGACTTCATGGCTGCCCAGTACACTGTGGTGCACATAGGGGCCCCGCAGAAGCAGTCCTCCCCTGATTTGCGTCACTGTTTCTACCGTGGGCATGTCAATGCACAGGAGACGCACATGGCTGTCTTCAGCATCTGTGGTGGTCTGGTAAGCATGTTGGTTACTGCCTCCTGTCTCCATTCATATTCTTCCCCTCCCTGAAAGAAATGTAGCGGGATGCCTTTGCTGCAGAGCTGAGCTGAAACTCTCGGGCACCATTCCAAGTAGTTGGTGATGAAATGTCTTGGCATCGGCAGTTTGGAGTCATGATGATACTTTTTTGGTGGGATATACAAATGCTGCTTTCAAAGGATCTGTTGCTGGCATGTAATAGAATTGGTTGATGTAACTCCTGACACCAAGAACATTATAACAAAGGAAAAAACATGCCTCAGAAACACAATAAGGTATTTTGATAAAATGATGCTGTTAGTTGGCATCAGTTATGCCTTTGTAGCCTTATAGGTACTGTGTGGTTATGAGTGAGGATTAATGGTGCTTGAGATAATGAGAGAAGAACTGGTGTTCATATTTTTCTTCCTCTGCTTTCAGCAATGCTGTAGAGGTGTGTCGTGTTCTAATAGGTGTGCAGCAGTACTCTCTGATCGTATTTCTGTTGAAAGCGAATGGGATGCTTTGTACTAACTTCAGTGTGAGTGTGCCTGTAAAATGCTTAAGAACTGAATTGAGCAAACAAATCAAAACACCATTGATATACATTCTTATCCCTTGATTGCATTCCTTATGTCTTCCAAAATGATAATGAAGAAATAGTATCACACAACTGTCTGCCGAAACGGTTGTACTGTGTTGCTATATTTTATAGTTTTGTGTGTACAAACAAGAAGACCGATACCTAGTGCTTTAGCACATCACTCTTTATTGAAATGGTGAGGACAAGTATGTGTGACATGCGTGCTATGAAAATATGATGTTGTAAATATTTACGATAATACTGTGAATTTGCATTGAGGTTGTTCCATGTTTTTTGCAGTCACTCAGGGAAGTAGAGGTGTGAGACTTTTATTTTTGTGAACTGAAAGAATTGAACTTGGTATTCTAGTCTCTTCCTAGTAGCTTATAGAAAATAGAATAGAGTTGGCCAGATGTGTGCAGGAGGGTGTAAAGAGTGTTCAAAGAAGGTGATACATGTGATGGAAAAGAGGATCAGAAATAATTGGTACTTGAGAGAGACACCTCTGTCTCATGCTTTTTATTGGATATTTGAATATATGCCACCTTGTCTTTGGGTTGAGGTCTATAGGCTTGGCCTAGTCATTGGAAATTACTGGAGAAGCAAGCATTCAAAAACAGTAATTCTGTAGTCATCTAAGTTTTTGCCTATATATCTTGCCTTACAAACAGCTGTCATTGGTTCTTGTCTGCATTATACAAACCCAATTCAAACACCCCAGTATGTTGCACTAACTGACAGGGAGGAAAGACGAGGAATCGCAAATATGTTTCATGTTTCATATTCTAGTAGATGCTCGTATACCATGGCATTGAGAATAGTGTCATACTCCATACAGAATAAATGTGAGAAGTTTTAAAAACTTCTTTTTAATAACTTTTGTTTCCTGTTTTAATTCTGTCCCTGCAAACCATCACTTTTCATTACTTGAAGGGACCATGTGTGCTAAAAATAATTTTCTGGAAAACCTGTACGTACTGCACTTAAGATGTCTCAACTACCTATTATTTAGCAGTTCTCAAACTCTTCAGTGCAAGACCCTCTTCTCTGTAGTAGTTTGAATGTCTTGCTTATCTTTCTCTCCCTGCCCTTTCCTCCTCCTCTCTCTCTATCCTCCTTTACTGATACGTTACAGTCTGCATCATGTATGCTTCCACTCGTCAATCCCCAAATGCCTTTAAACTTGAGCCTTTGCCTCTTCTAGATGAGCCTTGTGAACTTTCGCTTCAGCTTCCAGCTGGACTTCATGTCCTCTGTCATTGCCTGGCTGACAGAGTGCCTAGTCCAAGCCACCAGCAAAAGTCTTGCTGTCCTGGTGATCTTGGGACATTCTCTCACTGCTTGTTTCACCTTCTGCTGCCTTGCAGAGAGTATGTAGCATATGCAGCGTTGCATCTGCTTTTCCCTCACGAGTGAAGCTGGTGAGGTTTTCTGAAAAGGCAGCGGAGCCCTGCAAGGGTGCTGGTGCACTCCTTGTGGGGCATGCCTGTAGTTCCCCAGGGAGGGATTAAGAGGTAGTCATAGCCAGCTGGTTGACTATATCCACACAGAGTATTCTCCAAACTGACTCAGAGCCTTCAGCCTAATGGTCTTCCTCATCCTCATGGATTCAGAGTAAATGTTAGATTATTCATGTGACTGTCAGGGGAGACAACTTTTTTTGGAGTTGAGAGAAGAATGGATGTGAAAGGAGGGAGATAAAGGCCAGGTGGAATTTTCCTGGGAGATCTCATCCTCCCTGAATGCATTCCCTCTCCCAGGTGGGCCTACCCTCAACAGTTAGTAAAAAGATATTTTTTTTCTCAAGGTTTTTAAAATTTCATAGCTTTGGGCATTCAACAAAGGTACCTGCAAAAATAAGCTACTTAGTTATTGCTCTTTTTTTGAACAGTACCATGCTTCATGGATACAGGTAAAGGTTTAGGTGGGACTGTTCTTGAGGTAGGATACTATTTATTGTGAGTGAGACAGTAGAAACCAGACTAGTGACTTGGTAGCCCTGTGTTCTATTTATTTTAAGTAAAATCCTTTCTCTGTGTAGGATCTGTTTTCCTCAATGCTGAACGTGGGCTTGGTGTACAGAAATTAAAATAGAAGAGATTGCTTTGAACTATTAGGTATAATTTTACCTTCCAGCTTTGCATATATAAGGCAATTGCTGTAGACCAATGCTGTAAAAGCTAGTGAGGGAAAAAAGGATTTGGACTTAGATAAAAAGGTACAGGGAATTTAACAGTGGAATTTTAAAAATTGCTCTGAAGATGTGCCTGAGTGATCCAAAGTTAAACCAGGTACTTGTATTCACTTTATCCTGTAGGCATCTATCCTCAAGCTCTTCACAGCCCTCATTCACAGCTTGACTCCTGCTTCCCAAGTTCCTTCTTTTATTTTTTGCATTCTCAAGTTGAGTGTGTTCTCCCCCTCAAGCTCTGCTTTCCCTTTTCACCCTCAGTTAAGCCTTTTTCTGAGTGTGCCAAGAGCGTGTACACCCCAGAGTACCCATGGAGCATTGCTTAATGGCTCCTGACACCCTGTGTGCAGTTTTGTTGTGTTACATTTCAGAGCATGCCCTGGGTTCAGGGATGCAAATGGCAAAGGGAGGTTAGAAGGTCAGCAGGGAGTCTGTAGTAATTGCAAGCAGGGAGTGTGTAATTAGGGAAGTTTGGGAGGCCATCAAAGGCAGAAGGTCATTTGGAGTGATGGCCTGGGTGCCTAGTTGAACATCTGATCACATACAGGCATATTTCTTGCATCTTTAGAGTAATTTTTGAAATTTCACACTTTATTTAACTTTCTTTTCCTAAGTTTTGTATTTTTTTTACTTTTACTGCATTAGTCAATTATAGCTTCCTACAAACATGGGAAACAAGATCTGCTGAGGATGTCCCTGGATGCAAGTAAAGAGACCTCTCAAATGTTATCCAGACAGCAAAATCAAAGAGGTAAAAATCCAATTAAAAAATCATTTAACTTTCAAGAACATATGGCATACAAGTTTATTGACAAATATGAGCAAATACCAGTGACTAAAGTATCTTAAAATGAAGAAGTTATCACCATTTACAACTAGAACGAGCCTTCAATTCCTAACAGGCCCCTGTCTGAAGAAAGGAACTTTATTTATTTGCTAATCCTGGATGAATGCTGTAAAAACAGTTTTAGTCCTTTGAGAAGCCTGGTATTCTTTCTTGAAGGCCAGGAATGTGTTGACTGATGCTGACGATAGGTAAAATCAGTTTTTGTGAGCTGGGAGAGTGCCTAAATGCCAAAGGTGTTTTGTGTGACTGTGAAAAAGGGAAAGGTGAGAAAGAGGGAAATGTAGATCTCTTGGGGTGTATAGTCTTTGGTGTATAGAGCAGCTTCACATGCTCACTGGCAAAAGTTAGGAGTAGGAAAGTACACGTGATTATCATCTTGCATGATTTTGCTAGCTATAAGCTTTCTACAGTCCAGGAAGGCAGGACTGCCTCTGGAGTGTAACAAGGTCTGTGTGACAAATTCCTTCCTCGGGAGCTCAAGGAAGGCCCTTGGTAACACTCTGTTACTGCACATCAAGCTCGCTGTTGTCTGGAGAATGGCAGGAATATGAACCTAAGTGTGGATCTTCAGAATTTCCTCAGTACAAGAGGTTGTGTTTATTTTTTATTATTACAGGTCAGCGGATTGCTTTTCAGAGAGATTTTGAAAACAGTTCTGTCTGCTGCTATGGATGAGTTCAGTGGTTCCTTTTAAGGAAAAGTAGGCAGTCCTGGAATTTATCTTAATGAAATGTAACTTTTAATTGTTTGGGTAAAACAAACAAACAAAACACCAAACAAACCAAAAAACAAACTTGCTAAAAGTTTGTGCTAGCATAGCCAGCATCTGGTTTCTTGTGGAGATCTAGTGCAGGTAATAGACTCCAGATATTTGTTCCCCAGTTTTGTACTGTTTAGTACTAATAACTTCAATCAGTTAAACTACATTGGTTTTCCAAAGAAAACTTTAACACTTGTAACTGGAAGATATGCTTGCTTTGACTTAACTAATGCTTTTACTTACGGGCTGTCACTTCAAAAAAGTTACCTTCTAAATCTAAAAGGCGGATTAGTTTTCAGCATTCGGGCCACTTTTATGAGCATCCATAAGCCAGATGCTAGTTGTTATAGATTTTTATCTTAATGTAGAAATTCCATCATAAGCTTGGAAAAAATCATATGAAAATGTCAACTCGGGACAATCAATTCTTGTTTGGACAAACTAAGTCTTATTGCTGCTGACTGGCTGATGTGATCAATTCCACTTAATAGTTCTGGTTTCACTTGTCATATAGTTGTATAAGGTGAGACTCCAGCCCTCAATCTCTGCAATGCTACAAATGTACTCAAATTTCAGTGCTTCCACTATCACCCTGTGCACTTGTTCCATCTCTCGCCAGCACAAAATGATTTCAAATACAAGGATTGACTTTGCAAGTAAAAGATAAAATGTTTGTTCTTTTTGGCTGTTTTTTATAGCTAAATAGAACAAAAAAGGATCAGAAAGTAGACTGAACTCTACCTTCTCTACACTGAAAAGCTCTAGGTAAAGATTTTTGTACTTGATTGCTTTGTTTGAGTTGTTAATTTGATTTTTTTCTTTTTCTTTTTGCTCCTCTCTTCTCTGATTATTTATTCTTATGCTCTTGACTTCATTACATTTACAATTTTTATCTCATTTACTTTGGTTTGTTTTCCTATTAGCTTTTCCGTAATATGTATTCTCACAAGCAGGACCAATTTTTAAAAATTTCAATTGCTATCACACGTGATCTACCATTTGTTTTTCAACAAGAGTGTGTTTTAATGACTGCAGTTGCCTGAAGTTTTCCCAGTCTTGCTCTGGTGGTGATAAAATGAACAGCACGTATCTTTTACTGTTGCTGTCTCATCTCATTTTAGCTTTGTTTTCCCACGTATATACACTAGGTGTCTTTTTCACATACATCTGAGAGTGGACTGTAACACCTGAATTTACTTGAATGTGGTCCTGTATCCCAGAGTGAATTTCTGCCTGCCTGCCTTGGCAAAATCACTATTCATCATGCTATTTGTTGTAAAATAGTAAGACAGCTTAGGTCCGCCCTGCAGCTGTTAATAAAAAAACCAAAACACCACAAGACCCAAAAAACCCCAACCCTGAAACAACTTCAGTACGTTTTCCCCAAGCTCTTTACATCTCTGCTTTTCCTGAAAACATTTCAACAGGTGCTGTGCTTTTACACATGGACCAGCACAGATCAGCAAATACAGGTGGTAATTGCAACTGTAAACTGGGAAAATAGATGTACTTGTGAATTCTGCAGGGGCAGGTCTGTCACAGAAAATGTCTGTCGGAAGCAGTAGGATCTGAATATGCGTCTTACCTTTTTACCAGCAATTCTGCATGGATTGTCCTTTAAACAGACTGGGACATGCCTACATAACGTTTTATGTCAGGGTGCTCAGCCTTTGCTGACCTGCCTTTTGCTCACATACTATGTCTGGTAGCCTTCTTCCCTGGCAGCTGCTTGAGCATGTTCTGTTTGCCAAACAAATTGTTCTGATGGCTGCAGCCAGTTCTTAACTGCTGTGTTTGTAGGAGACCCACAATCTCATTTTCATCATTGTCGTTATGTGACACAGGTGAATTTGGTGGAAAGCTATGGGCAGCCACAGGAGGTTGGATTTACTTTTTTATGTGTACACATGTGTATATATATATTTTTATATATATATAATATATATGGGCATGTTCATTGAACTTCCAGGAAGTACACAGAAGGTGCTGTGCATTAACGTGAGTGATAGGAGTGTCAGAGGAGGGGTGAGGACACAAGATATGGCCCTTTGCTGTCACTAGGTGAGTGAAATTACTGAAATGGTGTGCAAAACTTTTTATCTTAAGTTAAAGCTTCCAGCCCCAGGTGGCAGTCAACAGGTAGCTATCATGGATCTGGGGAAACTCTGTACTCTTGGGGAATAGACAGGCTTCTCTTACGAGATAACGTATCTGCAGTAGCCTCAGTTGTCATTCTGTTTCAGATGTACCCTCATGTAGAAAATGGCAAGATTATGGTAGCAAAATCAGACACTGTGAGAACAGGTCATACCTTTTCAGTATGCACATATTGACGGAAGTACTCAAGGTAACCACACAGTAAGTTAACTAAAACAGGTGAAAATCTAGCCATACCTTGCGTGTACTTGAGTAATAACTGCCCAATGGTGCATATGAGGTTGAAAGGATTTTATGGAGCTATTCATCTCCCAGTAAGAGAAAGGTGGTTCTGCATGTACTTAAAAACATCAAAGCTGGGAAGTTCTCTTTAAACAGAGATAAATTGCAAATGTAAATTTTC
Organism: Leptosomus discolor; assembly: GCF_034619465.1. Lineage (NCBI taxonomy): Eukaryota > Metazoa > Chordata > Aves > Leptosomiformes > Leptosomidae > Leptosomus > Leptosomus discolor. The sequence goes on from NC_141391.1 coordinate 185,756,409, forward strand.
TTGACATTTAGTGAGACAGACAAAATTATATGATGGAGTTTCCTTCAAAATAAAGCGTATGGATCCCCTAGGCCTGTGTTTATGGGAATAGTTAGCTTGATGATAGTTTATTTATGTGTTAAAAACAAACCCTCTGCCTCCAAAAAAAAAAAACCCAACCAAACAAAAAAGACTCTTTTTATATATACATACATTTTGTTTCACCACTTTGAAGAGGTATTGCAGAATAGCTGCTTTTCCATAATGAGATCTCCATGTATGTATCTATGGAAAAAAGCTGTTATGCATGATTTTTAATTGACTTGTCTAGCTTGTTCACTGTGAATTGTATATAAAGGTAAAAATAAATCAGTCACCCCTCATACTTCCGTCTCCAATGAATCTTATTAATTGCCATGAACCCTGTTCTTTCCAGCTGTCTCTGAGATTGTTAATGCAACATTCTGAAGTTCTCTGCTATTTAGCCAGTCTCTTGTTACAAATTGTGTTTGGAAACTCCTGGAATACCATTTTTACCAGGTTCCAGCTGGAAGGAGGACCTCGGTAACTACAGACTGGTCATCACCTCCATTCCTGGAAAGGTGATGGAGCAACTTATCCTTGGCTCTGTCTCTAGGCCTATCAAGAATAAGAGGGCCATTAGGAGCAGTCAACATGGCTTCACCGAGGGGAAGTCATGTTTGAACAACCTGGTAGCCTTTTATGAAGACCTAGCCAGGTGGATAGATGGTGGTGGTGCAGTGGACGTGGTTTATCTTGATTTCAGTAAAGCATTTGACACTGTCTCCCACAGCATCCTTGCAGCTAAACTGAGCAAGTGTGGTCTGGATGATGGGGTAGTGAGGTGGATTGTGAAGTAGTTGAAGGAAAGAAGTCCAAGAGTTGTGGTCAATGAGACAGAGTCTAGTTGGAGGCCTGTATCTAGTGGAGTCCCGCAGGGGTCAGTGCTGGGACCAGTACTAATCAATATATTCATCAATGACCTGGATGAGGGAACAGGGTGCACTGTCAGCAAGCTTGCTGATGACACAAGAATGGGAGGAGTGGCTGACACACCAGAAGGCTGTGCTGCCACTCAGAGACCTGGACAGGCTGGAGAGCTGGGTGGGGAGAAATTTAGTGAAATAAAACAAGGGCAAATGCAGAGTCTTGCATCTGGGAAAGAACAACCTCATGTACCAGTATAGGTTGGGGACTGAGCTGTTAGAGTAGTGTAGGGGAAAGGGACCTGGAGGTCCTGTGGACAGCAGGATGACCATGAGCCAGCAATGTGCCCTTGTGGCCAAGAAGGCCAATGGCCTCCTGGGGTGTATTAGAAGGAGTGTGGTCAGGAGGTTTAGAGAGGTTCTCCTCCCCCTCTACTCTGCCCTGCTGAGACCCCATCTGGAATAGTGTGTCCCATTCTGGGCCCCTCAATTCAAGAGGGACAGGGAACTGCTTGGAAGAGTCCAGCGCAGAGCCACAAAGATGATCAAAGGAGTAGAACATCTCCCTTCTGATGAAAGGCTGAGGGAGCTGGGTCTCTTTAGCTTGGAGAAGAGGAGACTGAGGGGTGACCTCATCAATGTTTATAAATATGTAAAGGGCAAATGTCAGGAGGATGGAGCCGGGCTTTTCTTGGTGATGTCCAATGACAGGACAGGGGGCAACGAGTGCAAGTTGGAGCATAGGAGGTTCCACATTAACATAAGGCAAAACTTTTTCACTGTGAGGGTGTCAGAGCACTGGAACAGGCTGCCCAGAGAGGTTGTGGAGTCTCCTTCTCTGGAGACGTTCAAAACCCACCTGGACGCGTTCCTGTGTGACCTACTCTAGGTGGTCCTGCTCTGGCAGAGGGGCTGGACTAGATGATCTTTTGAGGTCCCTTCCAACCCCTAACATTCTGTGATTTCTTGCCTAGAATAGTCTTACAAAGTGATGTTCAGGGCACCTAGTGCCACATTTTACAGTTCCTACAAGAATATTCTTTCCTGTATGCGTTAAGCAAAAGACAAATACCTTTTTTTTGTGTGCGTGTGTCTCTGTTCCTGAGTGAAAGTAATTTGTCAGTAAGGACACTGGATCCAGTGCTACAGTTATCAGTATAGTTAGATTAGGTGTAATATAAACATACAAATAGGTAAGATCCCTTTAGGAGTTCACTTGGAATTTAATTTCCAATCTAGAATTATGCAACTTTAACCAGTGATTAGGTACCTTTCCAGACCCAGTGCATAGGTGGATGCCTCAGCAGTTCTGTTGAAAGTGTGGTTAGGTGTACTAAAGGTGTGATTACTATCTGCTCATGAAATCTAGATTTCACAGAATTTGTAAGGAGATGTACTTAGATCATAGCTAAACTTAAGATGAAATATTTTTCCCTCTTATAAGATTTCATCGTTTTATTCTATTTCTTTCTAAGAACTTCAAATATGATGTTGCTTTCAATCACTTCTAAAAGGTGTTCCACCAGAAGACACTTATGCATTGCTAGATGTTTCTTCCCCACTGCTTAACTGGTGTATTATTTATTATTTTATTGCTATTTTCTTATTTCTGTTATATTAGCTCTGGTTTTAATTAATACATTAGATTGCAACAACTACCTCTTGTTTTGTTTCTAGCTGAATTATCTTCTAGTAGACATATTTTTTCCAGATGTTGGCAGTGTACCATGATCAGATAACATTTAATACGTTTTTCTTCAGTGAACTAATTAAGCTATGCTTCTTAAGCCTTTCATTAGAAAACGTTGTAACAGTGGAGGAGGATGAAAAAGGTGAAGGGCTTCTTGCATGATTCAGAAGAGCTTTGAATTAACACAAGGGGGAGGGAGGGGAGGGGGGAAGAGACTAATATAAAAGGAAGGGATTTTGTAATTTACTTTGACCATGAAAGTGCTCTTGCTGTAAGCTACTTGCAGGTTTTTGAGTTTGAATTAAGAAGCCATACCATGAGGGTATGAAAAATACTTGAGCACAGGAGTGGAGCTTACCTGGGAGGGAGTCTGCCAGTTTAGTCATGTTTTCCAGAACTTCAGTTGTTCTTTTAGCATTTTTCTGAAACCTTTCCAACTTTGCCGTTGGACGTATTAAGATTAATTCCACGTTTCTGAAACCTGCTATATATCCCTTATGTTTTCCATGTGTTCTGCGAAGTTGCCGTTGTACACAAGGATGTAATTTGTATATGGGAATTGTACATACTTTAACCATAACTTCTGCAATATTTATTTCTACTGCTCTTGGAATAGGGCAAATACATTGATTAAGACTATACAGTTTTAAGCCACTTTAAACCACTAAGACATACCATATATAGTAAGTAGTTGTGTTGATCCATTGAACCTTGATTTAATATAAAGTGTCTAACTCATGCAGAGTATTTTAAATCCAAGAAATAAATTATCTTTCTCATGTGGGTTTTCTCGTAAATTTCCTCAAATCTATGCATATGCATAGTTCTGGGTAGCACTCCCTCTTTGGACCGCTTATTTATGATGTGCGAGAGACTGTTTTCAATTTTGTACTCCACTTCTACTGAGGAGATATTTTAAATGTACTTTTACCGCTTTATCTGAGAACAGAAATAGAATGTTTCAGGCAGATTTCTTGTTATAGTATTTGAGAGGCATCTGTAGATGATAAATAAACCCAGTGCATTTCTGATTTCATTTCCTGCAAATGCTTGGGCTCCTGTTTCAGCAACCTGCCTCTGTACATCTAAGTGACTTTGCTTTATTTGGTTTACCCAAAGTATTTTTCATTTGGCTCTTGCAGCCCTTTTCCTTGTGTGCCTAACTTGCAGTAATAGCTCCGTTTGTATCAGCAGAGTTTGTCACCAGATCAAGTATCACTTTCATGAATGAAGGACTATAAAATAGACAGTGTAGCTGGTGACTGAATTTTTGTAGACCTATGTGTTAGGAAAATGAGGAGATAACCATGTGTAGCTAATCAAAATCCATCTTTAGTCTTCATAGAGAATTTAAAAGATGGAATTGGAGGCTTCCAGCTCAATGTTTGCTTAGGTTTTAAATGACAAATACCATATACCATTCTTAAGATAGAGCACTGTTTACATCTCTTATCCTTTGCTCTTTCTCACATACAATAATGAGTTCTTCTCAACTTGAATAAGGGATTTACAAAAAAGGTATTACTGGTGGGAGGTCTTCCTAACTAGTCAGTGGTAGTGATTACTTCTTTATCTGTATGTTGTTGAAGAGGGGAGAACTCATTGAGGAAAGAATGAAAGTTTGTTGCCTTATAGATTTTTTGATCAGCTGTTTCTTCCATATCAGTGAGCTGGAGTGAACAAGTGAGAGGAAGCCTGGCTCCATTTTTCTAAAATAGTTAGCCCAAGTATCTGGAAAGGTGGAATCTCTGGTCTTAAGGACACTGTTGTGTCTTCTTGTGTTAATCTCTTGATTGAAAACAAAAATCTGAGGTCAGGAAACATAATATAGGATTCTTCTCTTCCAGCTATCTGTCCTAACCTTTTGGGCTGTAAGTTTATGGTGTGTTTTGTATTCTTGGATGTGACGAAGGAGATTTCGTTATCTTGCTTTCTGGGTAATTTTTCTAATAATTTACTATGAAGATGAGCACAGGTACTGCTGCTTGTGAGTATTTTTTAAAAGGAGAATTGTCTGCTTTCCACCCCCCTCAATGACTTCAGTGTGTCTTTTTTTTTTTAGCACAGGATCCTGTATTTCAGTTAAGATATGTGTATCAGTTCTGATTGAGCTACTTAGGCTATAGAGTAATGGAAGTTGAGCCACAGATGTTGCCAGGCATTTTATATTGTGTGTTCATTGTTAGGCTCAGCTTGATATGCAGGCTTTGGAGTGCCATTCTGAGTTGCTTGATGGGCTGGTTTTACAGTTAGCTCTTGCTGATACAAAGCTGCTTTTTTGCCAGGAAAAATGCTTCTCTGTTCCAGGTGACTGTTACTATTTCAGTTGAAAAATATCTTTCTTTGGTAGGAGGCATAGATTTTTAACTGCACAAGGGAGTTGGTACACAGTGTACATGATTTCCATTGCTAGTGCTTATCAAATAGGTTAGGGGGTGTGCATCTAGAGGAGGAGTGAGGCAGGAGTATCTCTTTTGGAATATCAGCAGTCCTAGATTGAGTTAGATCAGTCATGATGCCTCATGTTGACTCTTCCCAATCCACTGCATAGGATAATCCATGCATAAATGTGGTTTTGAATTCCTAGGAGGGATTTTTTTTTTTTTTCTCCTCTGGTAGCACTTGATTGTCTGAGTATGGGGGTCAGGAGTCTGAGTCGAATTTTCAAAGCAGACTCATTCAAAAACATGTCTTAGTGATTTTTTTAATTTAATTTTTTTGTGTGTGTGTGAAATGATAGAAAAATATAGCCTTGTTCTTGCAGTTCATCTTTTCCAGTGGAAGGCTGATATTCTGGAAGATGAGTTTAGTTTAAAATGTAGCACAGACTCTTTCCTTGTTAATTCCGTGCTATTATTGTCATAATTGGTATGTTTGTTGTAGCTGAAATCATTTCTTTGTAAAATCTGAAAGCCTGTTAGTTGGAAAAGCCATTGAAGAAACAAATATAGAATATCTGCTTTAGCTATGAGAGCAGGAGGGAAGTAAAATGCATGTGTAGAATAAAGCAGTAGCAATACAGTTTTTGCTTAAATCTAAAATAACATATTTAAAATTTTTCTATTCTAGAAATAGGGTTTATGTTAAGTCAGGAGAAAGAATTAATTAATATGTTAGTGTTCACAAACAGTACAGGGTCAAATTTATCATGTTTTGGTGACTGGGACTATAATAATTTCTATAATAAACATCAACATGCATCTTAGTATTAGTTCTTACTGCTTTGTCCCTGAGTGACAGGCTTTTCTTGTCTGTCCCTGCCATTTTGCCCAGAAGGTTGCACCTACTTAGGACTAACTGACAAGCTGTGGCATATCTGTTTTCATGAGGCCCTTTCCAGGGAGGCACATAGTGTTCTCAGTACGCTTGATCTGCTGTCCTCTACAAATCACATGCCCTGGAAACACTGGATGTGAGAAGGCTGAACTGAGCATATAAAAGATCCAGCATGAAGACTACTTGCAAAGAATTTAAATGAAACTGAGGGGGGAAAAGTGTTTCTGTGAGTTAAATTTAAACAGCTGTGAAAGGAAAATACTATTTAGCTGTGTCTTCTTTCATTCTGCAACGAAGGTGATGCAGAAGATCCACCCACGGTGGGTTTACAATAACTGTAATTTTGGATGATACATATGCTATGTATCAGGCAAGATTACAGATAGTCTGACATATGCCTGAAGCCCAACAGACTTTGAAACATAGAAAACTGTTAACTGCTAGGAGGATCCCAAATTAAAGGGATATTATATTCCAGTACAATACCCTGGATGCTAAGGTAGTCTGCAGCAGATTTTAAGGCTATTTGTAGGTTGCTTGAAAAAAAGATATTCTTACTTCCCTTCTCATGTATCTTGCTCTGCCACTCTATCTCTAACCCTGAATTTCAAGGTTGACGTGAACACTTAATCTCTTAAACTGTATTATGTCATTTATCAGTATTCTCTTATTGGTCTATATACCTCACTAATATGGCAAAACAGCTAACAGGATGCAGTGCACCTGCTCACTCTAGGTCCTTAATTGGCTGAAGTGAGGAAGCTGCCAAAAAGTCTGAAAATAATTTGATGAAATTCTTATGTGGTTTTTCTTCCTCACAGTCTCTTGAAATAAGGTACTTAAGCCATAGGAAACTATGAATTGAGTTAGTGCAGTGAGAAAGAAGAGATTCTGTTTTAGGATTTCATAACTGAATGGATTATGGAGTGGGGGCTGGGGCAAGGAGCTTAATTTTTGTTCTTTCTTTGTATATGTGCCAGTGCTTTTGTAAGTGATCAAGTTCCTTTGGTTCCCATTACATAGTTAGCCATGTGTGTCTGCTGTAGAGAGGGGAAAAAAATTGAGGAGAAAAACACATTAATGAAACTGTCAACTTTGAATTCCTGGAACTCATTTTAGTCTTTAAAAAGACTATCAGGTTAACACTGTTTCTAATCTATGGGCAAAATGCAATTTTAGAAGAAAAGAATTGTGTAAATTATGTGAAGGACAGAAGGTAACAAATCAGTCTAGAATTTGGACAACGGTCAAATCCTGAATTTCTTGATGGTCTTTACTCCCCTTTGCACAGTTCCCAGCTGTTTGGTTATACCTAGATTCTCTTTACTTTTGTGATCTCCTTTGTTTCATTAAATCTGTATAGTGATTACCTATGGTACATTGTTAATATGCAAGATAGTCTGTTATGAGTTATGCTGGTGAGACAAGTCTCTGAAAGCAAACTTCTCTTTGCCTTACCTTCTAGCTTCCATTGAAGTCTCCTGTCTCATGTGCAAATTTACTTCCATTAATTTCAAAATATTATAAGAAATAGTTTATTATTTCAATGAAAATTATTTTATATCAGTATTTTTAGTGGACAATAAATCAATTACTTCTCTTACTTTCAGATGGGCACCTTTAAGGCACACGATGGTGAATATTTTTTAGAACCTCTGATGAAAGCGGATGGAGGTGAACATGAAGATGAGCATAACAAACCACATCTTATATACAGGCATGAAGAACTTAAAAAAAAGTATCAGAAATCCCATAAACCTTGTGAAGTTTCAGGTATAGTCATACTTTAAATTTCAATTTGACTTTTTCAAATGTCAGATGCTTAAAAAAAGGCACGATTTAATTTTCGTAAATAATATTTATCTCCAGATTGTTCCATTAGAACCTGCACACTATTTTCTTGTAGGCTTGGCAGCCGTTTCTTTTTTTTTCTGCCAGTGGATGATTCAAATGTAGGACAAAATGTGCATATAAAAAATTTAAAATTCATCATATTGTAGGAACTTCTCTGTGGGTTTACTTTTATACCTACGTTGTCCCATATGTGAACATTTGAAGAGTAGTTCCACAGGAGATTTTGTTGCTTATATTCAGAAAAGATAATGAACTTCTTGCAAGTCTAACAGATAATACAAGACATCTGTCTTCCGTAATGGAAGTATCTAATATTACCCATTAATGTAGATTTTTGTCCTTATGAGTACTCTAATTTATTCATACTATGTATTCGTAATATTTAGTTTTATTTAAAATAAAGTGAAGTAATTTACTTTTGATATGTACTTGCTTATGAAGTAAACTCCATATTTATATAAATGTGTTATATAGATGAAAAAGTCGATAGAGACTTGAATTCAGGACTTGAGCCTAGTCTTTATGGTTTATTTTTCTTGGTTCTTTAGTATCAAAGGTTTGCATGTAAAAATACGTATTCTGTTTAACTTGCGTCCTTTTTTTCACTGCTTAAGCTCTAGCACTTATCTCCTTCCAGCCTGCCTGTTTGGATTATACTGCATTCTAGGAACTGTGTAATACTGCAATACTGCTATTTCTTAACTAATTTTTATCAATGAATCCACGGATGATAGAACTATATGATAGTATACAAGATGTCTAATCTGATGTTCCTATTACAGCTTTTCCTGTTTAAATTTTTTTTAAATACTCATTCTCTTGGAAATAAGATCATAAATGTAAGTTTGCTTTGGCTATTTTGGGCAGCCTTTTGCCCTTTTTTCTTTAAATATAGAAACTGCATTCAACAGTATATCTTTTTTTATGTTACAGAAAAAGAATTGAAGACGAGCACTTCACTACATCCAACCTTCAGCAGTTTAAATGAGGACAACAATGTTTTACAGAAGTCTGTCAGTTTACAGTATGCTTTAAATAACCTATCTATAGAGGATGGTGGCAATCCACATTCCAGGAAAAAACGTTTTCTTTCCTATCCAAGATATGTAGAAGTGATGGTTACAGCTGACACCAAAATGGTTCGTCACCATGGGCAGAATTTACAGCACTACATACTAACACTCATGTCAATAGTAAGTAAACTTAAGTTCATAAGTATTAGCAATTTCAGTTATTTCTGTTCTGTTTTCTCTTCTGTGATTTCCCTGTCTTCTGGCTTGACTGAATTCTATATTAAAAGAAAGAGATTCCATAAACACAAAAAAAGTAGAGCCAAAACTTCAGATTATGGACCGTTTCTGTTTAATGCATTCAAGGTGTGTAGGTGGAATGCTGTGACCTATTTCCTGATTTGCAGTTGCATTAGCAGAATTCTTAAGCTTCAGGGAGTTAAACATGGATTAATTACAGCAGACAGAGGTTAAAAGGCATTGTGAAAAAATGGTTGGTTATAGTAACCCTAGTTTTTCAAGTAATTTCAAATTAATATGCGTCAGACTTTGAGTTGGTGTAGTTTAGTTGAGCTCTTTATGTGGTGAATTCTTTCTTGAACCAAGTGACTTCTTGTATTGATTCAGGATCTAGTACAATAAGCTCTGTAAAATCAAAATGTTTACCATGACATCTGTTGAACCATTTTTTAGGAAAAGGCATGCTAAAATATTCTGGACAGTAATTATTTCTAGATTTCTGTCCTTCCATCTATTCAGAAGCTTAATTTATATGAAACTGCATCTAACTTTGGGCTTGCAAATTAAGACACCTACATATAGGTATCTATGGAGATACCTGCTTTAAATAATAGAGAGCTATTCGCTTGACCATAGACATCTTACTTTTGGATGAACAGAATAACTCTCTAGTGTCCACCGGGATCCGTTAATTTGCTTTGTAGAAGCATCCAGACATCTGACTTGGCCTCAGCCGCTGCTTCACAAAGGTGTGCAAGTCTCCTGTAGATTCTGTGTTGTATCTGCTAGTTCTGTATAGGTGTCTGATAACCTACAGCATCTGAAGTGACACTAGATAATGTGTGATTAGGCAACTGAACTGACTTCTGCTCACTCTGTCTACATCTCCAGCTGATGGTAGTATAGGTGCTGTCACCTGCTACACAGATGTAGGTACCTAAATTTAGAAGATGGATTTTCTGTAGTTGGTTTATAAGAAAAATAATGAAATTTTAAGGCTGATTAGCATACTTAAATTTGATAAAGTCTTCTGAATTTTTCTACTGGCAGTGGTGTGAAGGTCTGAAAGTTCATGTATTAAAAAAAAAAATCAGTATTGATAATACAGACTCAATTTGGAATTCTTTTAAAACAACTGATCCCAAAGATGCCATTATTTATAAAGTTACTTTTTTAATACAGAGCTATACTAAGAACTGGAATGAAGTGGTCAAAACATTATTTTAAAATGGAAGCTGTTGTTTACAAAACTTTACAATAAGATGAAATGGAACACTTATGTAAATTTTCATGAGGCACTGTTGTGATTATAGCTAATGTTATTCCTGATATTCTCTTTTAAGAACAAACATTGTTCCTGCATCTGTAGATGTTGTACATTCAACCACTATTCCTTAGTGCAATGTTTCTTGTGTCTTTTTGCTTACATAATTGGTCTTCTACTAGGTAAATAGGGTATGCGTTGTATGATTGCTGCTAAAGAGAGTTTATATGAACTGTTTTTAAGACCTAATATTTAACATATATGTGTATGAGTGAAAGAGTACCAATTCTTTGCTAAAATCTTTGGATTTCATTCTTGTGCTTACCTATCTCTATTCTAAAACTAGGGCTTAGGGCAGTTATTGCTGGCTTTGAGGTAAAGGCATACAATAAAACACTAAATCTTTAATGTGAATTTAATATGTTTGAATACCACAGTAGATAGCAAGATGTACAGCTGGCATCTTCTGGCAGCTTTTATTCCACATGTACATCTGCTACTTCTGAAGGTAATCTTGAAACAAAGGTTTGTTAAGACATTATTTCTAGAAATGTTTAGCTCTTATAAATGCAGATTTTTTAAAATATAAAATCAGATCTTATTTCTGTGAGGTTTTCTTCATAGTCCAGTTAATTTTCTCCCCAGGCTCCCAAGAATACATATTCCAGTTCATATCCTTTCTTGAAGCATTTAGCAATGTCATAGGATCACAGAAAAATTTAGCTTATAAGGGACCTTTGGAAGTAATCTGGTCCAACCTTCTGCTCGCATATATATTGCTTTGTTAAATAAATCAAATAATGCATATGAAGATACAGTCTTCAGTCTCTTCCTTTCTGTTCCTTCTTCCCCACAATTGCTATTCTTCAATAAGCTAGTAATGAATGTGAAGAATAGGAAGGTGAATGACTACCACTCTTTGCTGTGTAATCTGTATAAGAATTCATCAGTATGTAGGTGGGCCATTTCTTGACCCATGGCCTGTTTGTGTTTGAAATAGAACTATTTTTAGTTTTATTTGATTACCCATAAAGCGAAGAAATTAAACTATTAAATTTTATCCTTTTTGCCATTATACAGATAGGTTTGATTGTTAAATGTAGTTGGTGCTTGTGTCTGGTCAAGCAACTTCTGTTATGGGAAATTGTCAGGTTGCTGGTGTTTTAAGTGAATCAAGCATTATGCTCTACTCTTATAATCATTCTGAAACTTTTAAGGATATTCTGTTTTGGCTTGGATTTTAAAGAATCCTAAAATTTTAATCATATAAATCCCATTAACTTCTAATGAAACTTAGACATCTAGCTCCCAGAAGAACCTTTGAAACCCTGGCCTGTTTTTCTTCCTTCTTACTTTGGTGGCTTTGATGCTAAAAAAAAAAAAAAAAACAAACCCAACCTTGCTGGTATAGGATACCATTTTATGAGTGGAAAATAAGAACTGAAATATACTGCTAAATATACTGCACAAGGATTTTTAAGTGTCTTGTCACTCATCCAATTCAACCTGAAAAGGCTTAACTCTCAGCATGCGAGTAATCCCATTGAACTGGAACTGGAATGCATTTTCTCATTTCTTTAAAATTGCATAAATCTTGGCAAGATGAGTATTCACAGTATTTATGCTGTGTCTTGGAAACACTTACTGGTTCTGATTGAAATATGTATTTAAAAGTACAAGGAATACCTTTGCTATAGGACTTTATAAAAAAGTTTTGTATTGAAATACAATAAAGAGTGGCATTATTTAATGTGAAATGATAAATAAAATAACAAAGAAATCTGTGATTGCTTAACTCACAATGTTCTTTGTTGTTTGTCCAAATGTTGCATCAGCAGAGCATGCAGTAGGTGCTACCTTAATAGATTCAGTAGCTGGAGGACTCTTACTTAGACACATTATGTCGTGACAGTTTGAATTCTCTAACATGAAGGCTTGGTTTTAGCAACTGGAACAATTCATTAAGACCCTGGAGTTTACTGTAAAAGAACCAAAACCTCATCAAATCTGCTTCCATGATACGTTTTGAGGTACTGTCCTCATTTTCTGAATCAGGTACCTGATTATTACATTTCTTTTTAAGGAATGTACTGCTTGTATAGTTAGTTTGATATTAAAAAGCTTCTTGGTCTGTTCTTAGTCTGCTTGCAGCAAGAACTTTGTAATCTTGCCTTTCTGAAAAGAAAACTTGACATGTAAAACCACCTGTGGTAGAGCCATGTTGGCCATCTCAGATCATGAACTTGGCTGACTGCCTAGTGATATGAGTGCTAGAGTTGGAGCATGGGAGAGGGGCAGCCATGCTTTCAAGGAGAACGTCAATTTAGATGATTTAACTTGCAGTGAGACTGGAATCATAAAATGGCATTATATAACAGTAAAATAGTATCATTAAGTCATGGTATTAAAAGCTGATATTTTTAATTTTCATCAAGACAGGTTCCTAACTTGGACTGCCCATAAATGACTTTGACTCTCCATTGTTTTGTTCTTTGTGTAGGCTTTCAGATCTGTGCAAATCAAGCTGCTGTCAAAGTACCTTGAAATAGTCACTGTTGTTTTAGTAGTATTTTGTGGTTACAATAATTTGCCAAGATGTAAAATGTAAGGCAGTGAGTAGCAGGTCTTGAGAGGAAAAAATTTTTCTAGTTATAGTCTTGTTTATACTTTCCTAATTGCCATTCTGACAGATAATCATCAGCATTGATCATGAAATATTTTCTATGTGGGAAGATCCTGTGCATCAGTGTGCTGCCCCCTCATTAAAAAACAGCCAAATTATCTTTGTCCTAATATATATGAGATGAATTTAAAGAATGTTTTTATACTTTCTTTGCGGTTCAATCCATACAACAGGTAACAGTTCATCTTTTCATAACATTCTGGAAAAACATAGATGCATACTAGCATCTAAGAATATTTGATGCTACTGATTCTGCCATATACTCATCTTTTTTAAAAAAAAAGTAGTAGACTTGAATAATTTGTAGGTTAATAATTTCATTTGTATGACTGGCATCTGAAAGGCAATAAATACTTTTAAGTTCAGAGTTTAGTGATGAGTATATTGCTCCTTGCATCTACTACTTAGACTACTAAGCTTGTATTTTACCCCTTTTTCACTCAGAGCAGTGTATTACTACTAATGCTGCAGGAATGTTCAGTGCTTTTTCTCTCTCCATAAAATCTAGAGAGCCAGCACAAAGACACTTGTTTCTTGCTTAAGCTCTCTACCTTATCATGTTTCTTCTTCTGTATATATATAAAACCACATAATCTTGTGCACTTTGACATGCTTAAAATGAAAATGGGCATTTGATTATACACCAATGAATATACATAGTGGAAACAATTATTTCCAAAGCATCATTCAGACAAAATTCTCTGAGCTAGTCTTGTTGCTTATCTTGATGTATGGATATCTAGCAGCTGATACAGAAGTATTAGAGCCAGCAGTGTGCCCAGGTGGCCAAGAAGGCCAATAGCATTCTGGACTGTATCAGAAATAGTGTGGCCAGTAGGAGTAGGGAGGTGATTGTGCCCCTCTACTTGGCACTGGTGAGGCCACACCTTGAATGCTGTTTTGGATCCTTCACTACAAGAAACACATTGAGGTGCTGGAGAACAGGTCTTATGAGGAGCGGCTGAGGGAACTGAGGTTGTTTAGTCTGGAGAAAAGGAGCCTGAGCGGAGCCCTTATTGATCTCTACAACTGCAAATCTATACTCCTCTACAACTGAAAGGAGGTTGTAGTGAGGTGGGTGTCGGTCTCTTCTCCCAGGTAAGAAGTGATAGGACGAGAGGAAATGGCCTCCAGTTGTTCCAAGGGAGGTTTAGATTGGATATTAAGAAAAATTTCTTCAATGTAAGGGTTATCAAGCATTCAAACAGGCTGCCCAGGGAAGTGGTGGAGTCACCATCCGTGGACGTGTTTAAAAAACCTGTAAATGTTGCCTTTAGAGACACGGTTTAGTGGTGGACTTGGCAGTGTTAGGTTAATGGCTGGACTTGATCTTAAAGATCTTTTCCAACCTAAATGATTCTATGAAATTTTGCAGTATGTAGGCAGGCACATACTTGCACATCTTTACACTTCACTGCTGTCAGTGCTATTTACTACTGTTGTTACCTAGGTGGTGGTGGTTGTTAATCAGGTATTTAGTGATTAGACTAGTACTTGTCTCTATTACTTTCTCCTCCATAGTACAGGGTTCAAGGTTTCTCCCTACGGTGAAGCCTTGGTACTGTTTAATGATGACAATGATCTTGCTCTAGGCTACCTGGGACCTGTCAGCTTCCTGGAGACATTTTGTCAAGCAACCCTCACGTCTTTCTCTGAGTAGCTTCTAATAGCTAGAGAAGCCTGGCTGTGGTTGTGCCTTGCAAAATGATCTTTTCAAGTAGTTTCTTTTAGATCCTGAAAGGAAGGATGCTTTGACATCTGACCTGTACATGATGGCATTTGATGTGATCCAATTATAGCCTTGGTGCATGTAGTCATTGAAACGCTGTAGATGATGATGACTAGGTCACCATTTACTGAGTTATCGCAACATTAAAGGGATTTCTTTGCAACCATCTTGGTCCTGAGTTAGAGATAAGACAGAGCGCAGGCATTCCTGGCAGGATGACTCAGCCTTTAAAAGGGATGTATTCTTTCTCTTTGTCTCCACTAGAGCACAATAGGGAGTCATCTGGAACCCCTACTTGGTTAATTTAGGGGATGGTAGATTTAGGAGGACTTGGATGAGGGGACCTACAACTTATAGGGGAAAAAATGATAACTGAGGTGTGTAGTTATACTTGTCCAAGTCTGCATGAGAAGTTTCTGCTGGCATTAGGGTCTGCTGGTGAAACCCCTGGTTTGTACAGAAATGTGGATGAAACAGAATAGGAGTAATACCAGCATAAATAACAGCTCTTTCTCATTCTCTCAGTGAAGCAATAAATGCGGTCATGACTTCTTTTTCTCATGACTTCAGACAATTCTGGGGTCTTATGAAGCGTGACAGAATCAGGATATGACAATGGAAGAGGTGAAGGAGAAATCTCCCAGATCATGGATATCTTACATCTTTCAGCACTACAGAGATAAATAAGAGATTGTTGGAGCCTGCAGAAGACACATGAGCTCATAAGTGATATCATGTTTCTTTCAAGAGAGATGAATATTTATATTCTCCTGATACCATGGTCGTGTGTAACAGACAAGGGGAAAGAAAAAGAGATCTTGTGATACAACATTTAGGAAAAAAAGAGCTGAAAAAGTCCAATTTGATTTGGATATACCATTTACTGATCTTCTTGCCTGTAGATGTACCTGCTTGTTTACTAGCCCCCCCTTCTAAACAGGACATTTTGCCACAATATACAGTCCCAGTTTAATGGACAGTTACAAGAGCAATATAAAGAGTAACTAAACTTTGTTGTGACAGAGTTGCCTCCAGTCACCTGGCAGCCCCAGGTGGCGATGACAAGATCTGACTTAGTATTTGAGAATTTCATGAAAATGAAAGCAATGAGTGATCCTTCCATTGAAGGGTAACTAGCTTTTTTTTTTTCACTTTATTGTTGTGCAGTCTGAACTGTTCTTTGGTGTGGTCACCAGTTTTAAGAGTCTGAAAAATCTCTTGAAACTGATTTCCCTTTGTCTTGTCTATTACCTCCTACTTCTGTCAAGCCTGGATTTAGATCACTGTAAAGCAAATAGGTCTGGAAGTTGTAAAGAAATGGTGCATTCTATCAAATTCTTAGCCCATTTCATCATCCTTTTCCATGAATGCTTCCAATAAAAGAGCATCAAAAGAGGTATCCTTAGAATACAGGAGGAGAGAGTACTTATCCCTTTTTTTTTTTTCAACTAAAAATAAGAATCTCGTATTCCAGATCTTTGATACTTTCCTGCATTGATATATCATTTCAAGTCTCAGTTGATGATTTTAGCCTGTACAGATTCCTAGGTGAATCTTAAAGTTTGATTTGTGGTTTTCAACCTTCTGATTTTTCCCTTCACACATATTCAGCCGGCCTGCAGAATATACCTTATTTCACTGGTAAGGGCATCTCATTATCATCAGTGTCTTGTTCTTCGATCTTTTGAAAGCAGTGGTAATAACTAAATGTTGGGAGGTCATGAAAGTGCCCATGAGACAAAAGATCCATACTTTGACTCAAATGTAGGGTTAATGAGAGCATTGTTACTTTTGTTTAGCATGATCTTACCTGTCTCCAGTATGAGAGAAAATACGCTTCAGATTGTGGCAAGAACTGCTGGCCTCTGGCATCTGACATTATTTTGAGCGTCAGCTGTTCTCCAGACAGAGGCAGCCAGTACGTAATTCAGATGGTGTATGGATATGGTGTTGAAGGTCCTGCAACAAATTCTCTTCAGGTGTGCAATGAGATATTCTTCTCTCTTCTTGTACTTAGTCTAATGCATCTCCTCTGAGGTATGAGTAACTTGTATTTGGTTTTGAAGAAATAATTTTGCTCAAATATTTTAAACGGACATTGTGTCAACAGGCAAGAAGGAGGACACCTGACTCTGGGTTTTCTGTTGGTTTCTTTGCCTTCTCTATGCTTTCAGATATTGTTAGCAGATAACCTCGAGAGACAGCACTTGCACAAGGGACTGCTAACGTGCACGAGGGAACATCCATCCAACTACAGTAATAACCATAAATAAGAACAAGATATGCTGAGTTTTAATCCCAACAAAGCTCCACCTTAACCTGCTTGCTCAGATCATTCTAATCACCCAGGATCAGAAATGAGTCTTCCTCTCACATACTAGGCCTTCTCTAAGGCCTCTGATACAGTGCCCCACAACATTTTGGCTGATAAATTAGAAAGAGAGAGAGGTTTGATGGGTGGACTGCTAAATGGATAAAGATTTGGCTGGATGACCACTTCAGGTCAATAGCTCAATGTCCAAGTGGGCACCAGTAACAAGCTGTGTCCCTCAAGGGTCTGTATTGGGATGAATACTGTTTAATATCTTCACCAATGACGTAGACAGTGGGATGGAATTTGCCCTTAGCAAAGCTGGGTGATTCAGCTGATGTGCTTGAGGGAGGGGATGCCACCCACAGTGACCTTGACAGGCTTAAGGAGTGGACCCATGTGAACCTAAGATCAACAGGGCCAAGTGCAAGGTCTTGCAGCTGGGTTGTGGCAATCCCCGGTATCGATGCAGAGTGGGAGATGAATGGATTGAGAGCAGCCCTGTGGAGAAGGACTTGGGGGTGCTGGTGGGTGAAAAACTGGATGTGAGCTGACAATGTGCACTTGAAGCCCAGAAAGCCAACCATATCCTGGACTACATGAAAAGAAGCATGGCCAGCATGTTGATGGAGGTGATTCTGCCCCTCTGCTCTGAGACCCTACCTGGAATACTGTGTCCAGTTCTGGAGTCCTCAGCACAGGAAAGATGTGGACCTGCTGGAGCAGGTCCAGGGGAGGCCATGAAGATGATCAGAGGGCTGGAGCACCTTTCCTAAGAGGACAGGCTGAAAGAGTTGGGGTTGTTCACCCTGAAGAAAAGGCTCTGGGGAGACCTTATTGCAGCCTTTCAATATATAAAAACAGCTCATAAGATTGAGAGACTTTTTACTAAGGACAAGGTGTAACATTTGTAAACTGGAAGAGGGTTCCAGTTTTAAACTAGTAGAAGGTATATTGGCTATAAGGAAGACATTTTTTTTATGATGAGGGTGGTGATGCACTGGAATGGGTTGTCCAGAGAAATTATGGATGTGCCCCATCCTTGGAAGAGTCAAAGGTCAGGGTGGATGGGGCTTTGACCAACCTGGTCTAGTGGAAGGTGTCCCTGCCCATGGCCAGGGAGGCTGGGCTAGATGATCTTTAAGGGTCCTTTCCAACCCAAATCGTTCTAGATTGTTTACTGTATTTCTATAGCAGTGTCTGTTTCAGCGTTATAAATAAATATACATGAAACAGTCTGGCTTTGTTACCTGTTCCATAACAGATCTTTCTGTTGCATGTAATCTTGTATAGGTTTATGCTGCAACAAATTCTCTGTTGTAAGTGGCTCTCGTATCAGCTTAAGGGGTAGGGGAGTCAATCCTTGAGATAAGTGTCTTCACATTATAAGCCAAAGACCTTTGCAGATCTCATTTCAGATTTCTCTCTGACATGATTTTGGAATGCTTATGAACTCATCTTCTGTTTCTTCTTTGCTAAAGAGAAATAAAACTTGAAAGAGTTGGGCTGGAATTAATCTCCTCTAGCCTCATACAGCTGAAAAGTAGACATCTTGTCTCCCTCCATAGTAAAGCGATGAAGAAATGAAATAACTTCTCTTACTGTCTTGTATGAAAATACATAAATCTAAATATGAATCTTCAGATAGGCATGTTTACACAACAGTTCATTCTTTCTCCTTCACTGTTGATGGAATTTAGACAGCTTTCTTACTGTTAGTTGCGTGAGCTGAGAAGAATGTGATAATTGTGTTACTCGAAGATGACGATTCATGCAGGAACATACCCTGACTGTTTGTAATATTTCTTGGGGAGGATAAATATCTAGAAATATCCTTTCTATGTTTATCAAAGTGGATCCCAAACTATAAGAAGACGAACACATTATGAGCCTTAATAGCTTGTTGTAGTTTAAAAGTAGTTTCGATAGTAGCAAAATGGTGATTTGTTCCATTCAAATTCAGTTAACTCATTCAGCCTAAATAGTACTTGAGCATTTACAAGCACCTTTTCTTTGATAAAGATATTATGAATGTGTCTACGCCTGATTGATCTCTTCAGTGAGTGCTTGAGAGATGCTCCGTATTCCAACCTCAGAATAATCGGACACTTGCTAGTTAGTAACCAAGAACAGAGTCCATATGGAATAAAACAGATAATATCTGTGCTGCTTTGAAATGTGTTCTCCACATGGATTCCAAAACTCGGGCTCCTTCCCTGTGCTTATTGAATCCTCTATTTCCAGCTTGTGTATCACAAAAGAATGAAGAACAAGGCTGTGCATTGTGCTCTCTCCAGTTTGGAGAAAGGGAGAGTATGAGTTGGGAGCCAGTGCTCTGTCAGTTCCAACTTTTAGCAGAATTACTTGGTCTCAGGTACATAGGATTCACAGACAGTGAGGCTATGGTCTCACAAGCAATTTGAGCCAGTCCAAGTGTAGGCTGCTTCTGGAAGAAGTCTGTTCTTTTGCACATTTCCCTCTGTCAGCACCTGTGTCGGAGGGACTGCACCAGGAATGAGGTCATGTTGATCAACATAACATGATAAAAAAATGAAAAAAAATATTATTTTGCAGCTGGATCGGTTCCCTGATCCTGTTACTTTTGTAGCCTTGCAGCCTTAGCACGTGCCAGAAGGGAGGAAATCCAGTATTCCTGTTTGGTGGTAACTCCTGTTTAGACAAGGCTGTCATTCAACAATTGCTTTAAGCTAAATTGTAGAATCTGTATGGAAAGGATGTATGAAGATTATTGAGAATAAATAAACTTTTTTACTGCTTTTATGAAGAGTAGCTTTCAAAGTGGTTCACTTTGGTGTATGGAATTAACTCATGATTTTTACTATCTGGCTGCAAGATTATATATAAAAATGCCTGTTGGGTATGTAAATATGAATTTTATGAATGAGGAAAGAAACCTTTGTACATGTCATGTATATTTTCAATACAACTTTACAACTCAGTTCAGCATCCATTAAAAGCAAGGACAAAAACTTATTGGTTCAAAGTCACTTTCTAAAACCTTCTAATATATTAGGTATCGATTCTACAAATCGTCTGCATAAACCAGCATATGTCTATGATAGTCGCAGTAACGTTACTTTTGTTCTTTCTTTGATATTTTATCATTAAACTACAGGTTTTAGGGTATGTAATAAGTATACTTTTTACACTAGCGTTTCAACATGGTGTCTAAGTGTTTGGAGATGAATGTAAAATTATAACTATTTGGATATTAAAAACTGGGCAATTATTTTGGGTTTGTCACCATACCCTTGGGTAGAAAGGTACAGATGGATGCATGAGATGTCTATTGTGTAGCAGCTTGGTTTTCTTTGGTAACTTGTTTGCATGGCAAAAAGAGATATGGTTTATCAAATGAGTTTAATATTCTAATCTTCTGACTTTTTTCTCTTTAGGTTGCAGCAATCTATAAAGATTCAAGTATTGGAAACCTTATAAATATAGTTATTGTAAAATTAATTGTAATTCACAACGAACAGGTAGGAAAAATAAATATTAAAAAGATTTCTTTCTAATAGAAGAAACAAAATACATGAATTTGCATTGTAATTCCAAAGTTTAATTTTTTCTCATTTTAAATACAATATATTTTATTTAACTATAAATTTTTGTTTTAAAATAGGAGAGTAAATGTTAAATGTGAGTTTATTGCAGAGCCTTTATTTAATGATTGTGTTTACCCATCTCTCTGTTAGCACCTTCTTTTGACCTAAATGGGTATAAATCAGATACTATACGAAAGCTTATGGCATAACTACGTAAAGTGTGGTTATATGCATGGAAACATGATAGCGAAATGGCAGCTTTTATAGAGGGTTTCAGTGGAGGGAATTCAGCTCTAAAAGCTGTAATATTTTGAGATTGTAAGAAGGATACACTTCTCAAATACATGTTTTTATATTTATCATAAATGTCTTGTCATTCTATTTTTTTAATATTTAGCACATGGTGCATGCTCACATACATTGATTAAAATAATGGGTTCTTATGACGGATGACTTGTAGCTAAGTTAAGATGTGATCTTGCAAACAAATCTGTGTGAGTGAACTCTTACGTGGAGTTGTGCTGACTTCCTTTCCATTCACAGTCATTGCTTTGCAGATTAGGGGCACAAATGACAAGGTAATAAGTGCAAGTACGTGAATATTAAACCCCTTATTTACTTTTTTGGCCATTTCTTGTTTAGGAAGGACCAGCTATCACTTTTAATGCAGCTACCACTCTTCGTAATTTTTGCTTATGGCAGCAAGCACAAAACACTTTGGATGATGCTCACCCTTCTCATCATGATACTGCTGTTCTTATCACTAGGTATGGTATCTGAAATAGCTGTAATTGCTCAGCTAGGTGAGACGAGTGCTTCAGTTTCTTTTTTACAACATCATTTTTTAACCATTCCACTGATACAGTTCATAGATAATTGAAGTGAATAAAAAGTCTTGTACTTCCCAAGCCGCTGATTACCAATACATGAGCAATTACTCTGAGAGTGCTGTATTGGTAGCTATAAGCATCTGATGAACCTTTCTCGAAAGAGGATACGAAAGTACTTAGACCTGAAACTTATAAGGAAATGGAGTCTTTAACCATTGTAGATATATGCAATAGGGACAGAATGTTGTACTAATGGAATCAGGTGAAGGATGCAGAGACGGTCAGCTCCTGATAGCACAGGTGTAATTAGAACTACCAAAAGCTTACAAATGGAAAACATTTAAATATTAGTATATATTCTTCCTGTACACAGATTGCCTCAGTGAAGGTTCTGATGTCCAGTCATTGAAATATATTCTCTCTTTTGCTGTTCCTTTTCATTATTTTTCTTCCCCCAGTGTTCAAGTTGGACACACTGCAGCACTTCAAATTGTTTGATATTTGTCCTGAGTTTTACGTTGTTATTTTGGTAGATGCTCCACTACATAAGGTAGTGTCAAGTATTCTGCAATCTGCACATTTTTCAGCAGCGTTTCATGCTTGATCTACCTGCTGCATTATAGAGACATAACATAATACTTGATTATTTTTTTTCTTCTTTGCAAGCTAGATAGAAAGCAATACTGTGAACTTAGTCTGGTGAATTTATATTACTTCTTTCACTAGAATGCAAATTGTTTGAATGGACTGTAAGAATAAAAATTGAGAATCAGATTTGCAATTGCTGCAATTAATATAGCAACAGTAAAATACTTTTAAAAACATTTCTCTTTGCTGTAATAATTTTAAATAACTCTTTTCCTTCAAGGGAAGATATCTGCAGAGCTAGAGAGAAGTGTGATACTCTTGGTGAGTTATTCTTTTTTAATCAGTATGATTTTATAACACAAAATATATGAGAATTTCACTGTAGGGAGAAAAATCAGTTGGGAGTAAATCAGAAAATAGATACAAAATTTAGGCACACAGGCAAAAAACCCAGCTTGTTTTGTACTGACATGTACTTTGGTGCCATGTGGTTGTTCATTTTGTGTAAATTTGCTGTGTACTTGAGCCATGACTTTCAACTCGGGTGCCATAGTATTTGTTTATAGAGTCATTCCTTCTACATGAAAATTCATTCTGTTAAGCTTTTATATAAGGATTAAATTTTGCAGGTTTAGCAGAGCTAGGTACAATGTGTGACCCACTACGTAGCTGTTCTATAAGCGAAGAAAATGGATTGAGTGCTGCTTTTACTATAGCGCATGAGCTTGGACATGTGTAAGTACCTATTTCCCAGCAGGTAATTTTTTAAAAATTTCTTTTTGAATATGACTAGTTTCCAGGGATGAGCTCTGTGTTTCTAAGAGGGTGCAGTCTGCTACATCCTTTTAGAAGAGTCATTATTTTTGACGTTTGCAGTGAGCCAGCTCTGCTCACCACCTAGAAGTAGAGAAATTGTGAATTTTATAACCTGGTTGGTGTCCTGAGTTATGGGAAATACTGGCCATACAGCTATATTCTATCCTTTTGTCATGTAAACTGGTTGGGACACTGGGACAGATATCTCAGGTGTGCAACGTAGTCTTGTTAACTCCAACTGTATTCTAGCCCTGATAGGAATTTACCTTTAAGACAAGACAATTGTTAATGTAACGCAGAAATATTCTTCCTTGTGTTTGATCCTTTCAGAATACAATAGAGTAACACAAAGAGAAATACTTTACACAGAAAAATAAGAGGAGATGGCAGCATTTTATTTTATGAAGCATACCTCATCAGTGATGGCAGAAAGGTGCTATACTCTAGCTCCATGAGGCATGCCACAGTGTAGGTAACAACAACGTTACAGAGCTCAGTAGCTAGCTTGTTGATTTTCATGTGCCTGGAAGTTCGTTTAGATACATGCCATTTGTCATGGTTCTTAAATTGAGATATAAAATAAGACAATGTGTTAGTTGCATAAGTATGTTGTTGATGTGCTCTGTACTTTGTTTTTCTTACTAAATAGTAAGAGTTACGATGTGAATATCGGGGTAGTATGTTATGGACAGTCTAGTGATGGCCTGTATATTCAGTTGAGGAGATGGGTTGTTCATTTAAAGTGGCATACACCCAAAACACTGGAACTTTTCTGGTGAGCTAAAGAACTATGTAACTGTAAAATTCTTCCTGTGCCCAGCACTATATAATTAGGAGCGTTTTGGTTGAGGAGAGAATTTTGTAACGCATTTTTGAGATACCTATTGCCATAATGTCAGATAGTCATATTAAGTGAGTCCCATTAAATTTTAAGGTTTTCAAAGCATTTACTGCTACAACAAAGAGAGTTTCAATTAATTATTGCTGAATTTGTTTTGGAGTTTGTCTATTTTGCTTTTTAGATTTAATGTACCTCATGATGACAGTTTTAAATGTAAAGAAGCTGGAATTAAACATCAATACCATGTGATGGCTCCAACTTTAAATTACCATACAAGTCCATGGACCTGGTCAAAATGCAGTCAAAAATACATCACCGAATTTCTTGAGTAGGTATCAATGTAATGCTGTGTTGGATTTTTTCCCACCCATTGTCATGTCTTTCTGAGAATTATTTCAAAGGTATTGCTTAAATACCATTTTTGTGGTGTTCTTAGGTTTAACCACTGACTTGTAGGGCCCTGGTCCTCCAGAAAAATACATGTATTTAACTCTTTGGATGATTCATGACTTTGCTAAAGTTGCACTCAACATGTAAAGCTAAGAAGTTTTTAGATTTCTTTATTATAGTGGTGTTGATTATTGAAAATACATTTAGTATGATTTTAGGAGGTCAGAATGGGCACAATTTATTTTTGGAATTTTTTTATTTAAAAAATGAATGGTAGGTGTAATTTAGGCAGTACCATCTTTTTTTCCTGTAAGAATGTGAAAATGAGAAATGATAGCCAGAAAGCAAAAGAACTCAAGCTTTGTTTAGTGGATCTTATGCAAAATCCAATAGAGGAAAATTAAGTGACCTGGTTTATTTTATTAATTTTAAAGTCATTATATAGGCAGGTAGGCATGCAAACCGATAATTCCACTGAGATATGCATGTGTAAGTGTTGTGTGAGTAGGCTCCCGATTGAATTAAGAGCAATTTATTCACATTTTATTCCTGTTTTTCCAACAGTACTGGTTATGGTGAATGCCTCCTAGACAAACCTAGTGGAAGAATGTACGATCTTTCCTCTCAGCTGCCTGGGTCAATGTATGATGTCAACAAGCAGTGTGAACTTATGTTTGGTCTTGGATCACAAGTGTGCCCGTATCTGGTGAGACACAAAGTCATGCTCAATCTATAGTAAAAAGTACTGAAAGATAGGTTTAGAAATGAAATCTCAGGACTTCTAGTTCTGGAAAAATTTTATCCTGAACTATGTTAAAGTTCAGGTTCCATTCTGTCGAAGGAGGAAGAGTTCAGGGGAGAGCTTTGCAGCTCCATATGCTGGAAATATATAGAATTAAAAAGTAGGATACATTCATTTTGATTTGCACATCTGTGAGGGTGATTACAATTCCTTCAAAAGATCTAAAGCTGCATAATTTAAGGCTTCCTGCAACTACAGAAAGGGAATTATTTCAACACTTTCTACAAATGTTTTCACATTTATGTGCCTATCTTACATTAACAGGTCTTTCTTATCTGCCTCTCTTAGTGCTTTTAAAAAATTTATAACTTGAAAGTTACTATACTAATTAAAATACTTGTTCTAAATGTTTGTTCCAAAGTGTAGATTCCCTTTTCTTCTGTAGAGTCAAAAAATATTTTCCTGCCTGTTAGAGTGTACATTTTGGAGACTTAGCCAAAAAATTTCTTTAAAGCAAAGTTTGGATCTGGAAAGAAAACCTGAGTAGATTAATATTGAAACTTAAGTTGTATTTTGAAATCTTATTGTTGACAGTGCAATGTAAAATAAATACAAATATAACATTATGACTTCATTACTGTCAACGTGTCATGTAGAGTTAGATTTTGGACCAGTTTGTCAAATACCTCTACCAGTATTGAATGGCTTGTTGGAGCTGTTTAAAGGAGATAATTTAAGATCAGATTCAACTGAATTAAGTGCAGCTTTGGTGAGGTAGAATGTTGTTTAGGAGGAGTCAGCCTCACCGGGAATATTATAGAAAAGTAAAGGGAGATTCAAAGACCTGAAGATGGTGTTACTGAGGACTGCTTTGTAAATTTTGTAATCCATAAGGTTATTTGTCCATTAAGAGTCTTTTAACAACTTGAAAAAGAGGCTTGCTTAATTTTCTAGTCAGTGTATTTTTAAGAAGAATTCCAGTTAGGTTCTTTTTGTGGTGATTATACACAAATTGTGCTGCATAGTATCAACCATAACCTTTTACATACTTTTTTATTAAATTTTCTACAGAATTAGAAAATGAAGTTTTCTAATACTTCTAATGAGATCAGTTTCAAATATTCTCCCTTCCTGCCTGGCTTAAGCAAAATCCATTTTGTTTTTGTGGGATTTTATCTCTGAAAAATGTAGTACTAATAGCAAATGCTAAGCCCAAATAATGTGAGAAAACAATACAGATATCCCAACTAGTGTCTGAAATCGTGTTACGGGTACAACAAAAGTAATTTTGTTTTATTTTTAGAAACAATGCAAACGCTTATGGTGCACAAGTACAGAAGGTGTTCACAAGGGTTGTCGTACTCAGCACATGCCTTTGGCTGATGGAACCGTTTGTGGTGTGGGAATGGTAAGCCTTCGTTTGCTTCTTGGTCTTGCATATGGCAAAACTGTTGATGTAAATAAGAAAGATCAGTGCTTGCTGCGTGGCAATACTGCACCTGATTGTGTGAATACAGCGTACTGATTGTGTGTATCTACCTGACATTACTTGCAGTTTCTATTAGTCCTGTAATGTTGTGACATAAATAACATACGCTGTCTGTTCAGAATAATTATAAAAGTTTACATATGCCACATTGGTTAAAAACAGGTGGAGGACCTCAGGGGGAAGTTGCTATCTTTCCTTCTGTTTGAAAAGTTCAGAACATTCATAAGAAGTTGTGTTTTTTCCTCATTGGTAGTGCTCCAAAGTTGAATATCTTGGAAACAAGACATCCCAAAAGTCTGTTTCCAGTTGGTCTTGTTGAGGCTGTTTCACTGAACCAGAATGAATTAAGTATAAGTCACTTAGATACAGGAATACACTTTTGTGGGATGAGAGAGTCTTTGGATTAGAATCTGGGTTTCAGTAGATATTTGCGCATTGTGTCTATTTCAGATGAACTATGATATCAGTACCTCTTCACCTACTCCAGTAAGTGCCTTAACCAGATAACATGTTCATATGTTGTCTTGCCTATTGTGTCGTGATTCAGGATACTTGGATCTGTTCAGTGCTAAAACTCAGACTCTCTCTTCTTACTTACATCCTAATGCATAGGACTGCCTGGCTGTACGAGGTATGGATCGAATGCTTTGACACATAAAAAAAAAAAAAGAAATGGAAGCTGGATTTCCTATACCCTGCTCATTGGTTTATTTGGTAAAAAGTGTTTGAATGATGAGAGTGCAGCTCATTACTTCCTCATTCAGCAGATTTTTTGAATGCAGATCTTAATCTGCATCCTCGGATGATGATAACCTTTCTTGAGCTGTCCATAACGGTCATGAATATCTAATTAGTAGATATAGTCAAGGCACTACAGGACTTTGATAGAAATAGAAATAGAAGTAGGCTATTGGAGGCTGGTTGAATCCAGAGTTATCAGTGAAGATTTGAAGTGTTTAATTTTGGATTTGTATGTAGTTTGGGAAGTGAACAGAAATTAGGTGCTTGAGTTGATTGCTGATCTAGTCTTTGGTTTCTCCATGTCTCGGTTCACCACCAGCAAACAGAATTATTTTCTTACCTGTCAGGGGACTGTGAGAATGAGTATTTCAGAGATTTTTTACATGCTCAGATATGACAGTGATTATCTTAAGTATGGTTGGTTTATTATGTTGAGCTGCTTTTAATAGTAGCGTGCTTTGGCAGCTTCAGGAGCTGTGGGAGCAATGTTAATTTTTTATCTTTTGATAGTCTTATAGTTCAAAGATGATTAAAACATCTAGTTTATTTCTGTGTGTAATAGGCTGCTACATTTCACTAGTTATTACTAAATTTCCCCCAATAAATTTGAAGCTTTACAGATTATTTTTTTCTTTTTCTGTATTGGTAAGACAGTAGTAGTGAGGAATTTGAAAATACTGTCTTAAGGGATAACAATTTAGTGGGCAAACTGTCTCAAATGGTTTATTTCTCTCTTGCAAGATTAAAAAAGGTTATTTGAAGTGGAAGCTTTGCTTGATTAAATCCTATACATGCAGCTGGTGTTATAGTGTTTAACCCATTTTTCAGTCAGTCACTGATCAGAAAGGAAGTCCATCTTTTGTATAAACTTCATGTGTAATCTTCAGTTCAATTGACTTGACTCTAATTTGCCAACATCAGAGGACTTCTTTTATATAAGAATACAAAAACCTATTTTATGCAATTACTTCAGTGAAATCAGTTTTCTCTGGGAAGTGAAGAGCTAATTACAGTCATTACCTCTGAAAGATGTAAGAAAGAACCACAATTAATCTGACAAATTGTCATCTGTTCCTGTCTAAGGGATAGCTCCTTTCAAGCTCAGTCAGCAAGTTTCTGTTGATGTTAATGGGAATAAGACATGGTGACTAGTAATTGTAATTAATATTTGCCAGCAAGCTAAATTTATATTTGGCATTTGCAGCATTATTGCTGTGATAAATACAAAAAAAATCAATTTAAGACACTTTTTAAGCTTAGATTTGACATGTGAATTTATTTTCACAGTAATCTTTAGGGTTTTTTCCAGGTTGTGTGTCTTGATTAGTTGATGTTGCGCTATGGACTGCTCTAACAATCCGTGTATATTTCCTTCTCCCAAAATGCAAGAAGATATAAATCTAGTAACATCGGAGACTTTCAAGTGAATGAGCAAATAGCTATTCCTGAGTGCTGCACTTCCTAATGGGATATCTTCTTGCCATATGCAATCTATTGGCATGCACACACTTGTAGAGCTCAGTGACTTCTTTATATATATAGTATTAGTAGTAGAATTTTCTTAAAACGTTAAAGCAAAAATGCAGCCTAACATCTCAGTGTCCTCTAGAGAATAAAGAAAATATTTTCTTGGGAATTTGAACATTTCCTGTCCTAATTCTATAGAGTTAATATTATTGATTATTTTAAATTAATATTACTAAAATATAAAACTTTCACTTTTACTTTAATTTGGTGTTTAGTCAAATTTCTTTGAGGCAATCAAACTGTACTTTGTTCATCCTAGAGTTACCTGCAAAAATGGTTTATATTTGCCTGTCGGGCTTCTGCTGAAATATCTGAAAAATTCTCTTCACATCCTTTTGTTGTACATACTGAGTGCTTAGCTGTGACAGTAGCCTGTAAGTAGCAATTCTGCTGTGTCCGAGAACAGTTTCTCATTCCATTGCTATTCACATGGTGTATCATCACTTCAGGTGCTTTTTTGTTTGCCTATTTGGGTTCACAAAGATCCATAAGAAGTCTTAAGCTTCTTCCAGCTCTCCTAACAGCACACAGTCCTTCCCTGAAGCTGAGGGTGCAGCCTTTAAGTCCTTTGGCCTAATTGAATTGGTACTTTAGAGACAAAATGACAGTAGATATATCTTAACATGCCATATGGAAACATTTACTAGTTTTGTGGTTGTGAATTTCTGCACACCATAGGACTATATTCTTCATTGCTTGAAAGTGTTTCTGGTGTTCTTTTGTGAGGGATGTTATTAAATACAATGGTATTGAATTGTCCTCCTATATACAATTACATGACATAACAACAATATGAAGTTTTTATTAAAATGTTATTTTTATTGCATAATGAGGCACAATGACATGAAAAATATTAAATGGTTGGTGCTTTTTCATGTCTTGCTTCTGTAATTGAAGCTACCATGGGAGTATCTTCAGAATTAAGAACTGTGCTGTATTATTAGATGGAGGTAGCCTGCTCACTGGATGCCACAACGGATTTTGTATATACAGTTGTAATTTTTGATGTGTTGGTATAAACTGTACATACAAATTAGAAACATAATAAATCACAATAAGAACAGTATTTATATGCTGCATTGAGGACCAAGATATCAGAGGAGGCCCCTACGTATTACAAGATGTATGAGAGAGTTATTTTTCATTAGAACGGAAATTGGAATGCTTTGATTGATTCAGTTTCCTTCTCTTAGCCATCATAATTCTTGTTACCATCATGTTGCACGTAGGAGCTAATTTGATGGATGTTTAGGAAATGTGAATGATTTAGAGCAGATCTTTTAGCCCCACTTCCTGTTAGGTTTTCTTGTTCTATTCTAGACATAAATTTCTTTGTGCTTTTAAATTTCCACAGACCAGCAGCCTCTCAGTATTATCTGTTTGGATTATGTTTTCAACTGCTTTCAACTTTCAACTTTCTTTTCTTTTACTATCTATTTTATTTTGGGGGAGACTGTTCTATTCAAGCTTTTCTGTAGTGAGGAATTTACTTACATTTATACTCTGGAGAGTACAGAAGATTTCTCTTCACCTTGAACACAGGAAATTTTAGGGTTGTTTTTTTTTCCCTTTCTTTCTGAAATTCCAAAGAAGTGAGTTTGGAGAGTGATTCAGGTTTGGGCATGTTGAATATCTTTGTTCAGATTTGAAAAACAAACAAACAAACCAAACCCCACAGTGTTGGTAGGTGGAATCCCTAGATTCACTGGATTTCTTCATAATTCTAAATCTACAGGAAACCAGTTTTCATACCGTGGTTGATGTAATTCACAGAAAATACTTAAGCCCATTTTATCGAGGATCTACGTAAAAGGAGCAGTAAACTAATAGTGTTATGGAAAAGATCTATCTACACTATTATGTGTAACCAAATTGGTCACAAGCCAGCTGATAATACAAATTCCCCTTACATGTATACATCACCAGCTTACACCTGGCTCAAAATCATGGCTTCTCTATCATGAAGTGATGCAGTTTTTAGCAGTGTAGTGTACATGATATTCCAGTAATGGTAACTCATCTGTTGGCGTGGTGATGCACATCTGAGCCATAAAAAACACACCTTCAAAAACAATAGTTGGTGAAACTATCTATCTTCTAGTAGTGGCATTCTCAGAACGAGTCTTTTTTTTGCCATGAAAATAACAATAAAAATACCCAGTAAAGTGTCTTTTTTTTATAATTTTTTTTGAGACACTCAAAAGGGTTGCACTCTGATCCTGGATACCTGAGCAGTATACAAATATGCCCATATTCCATTGATTCATTGGAAGGGAGAGGTAAGAGGTAGCTACGTAATTCTGACCCAAACTTTTCCATGTCCTGGAGCTGTCCCAATGTTCTACATAATGGCAGTTTGCTACTTAAACACTAAATAAACAATTATAGAATCATGGAATCATTAGGTTGGAAGAGGCCTCTCTGATCATCAAGGCCAACCATCAACCTAACACCACCACGCCCACTAAACCATGTCTAGAAGCACTACATCAACATGTTTTTTGAACACCTCCAGAGATGGTGACTCCACCTCTTCCCTGGGCAGCCTGTTCCAATATTTGACCACTCTTTCAGTAAAGAAATTTTTCCTAATGTCTGATCTAAACCTGTCTGGTGAACTGGAGGCCATTTCCTCTTGTCCTATCCCTTGTTACTTGGGAGAAGAGACTGACCCCCACCTCACTACAACCTTGTCTCAGATAGTTGTAAAGAGCGATAAGGTCCCTCTCAGCCTTCCCTACTCCAGACTAAACAGCCCCAGTTCCCTCAGCTGCTCCTCATAACACTTGTTGTCCAGACCCTTCACTAGCTTCATTGCCCTTCTCTGGACACACTTCAGCACCTCAATGTCTGTCTTGTAGTGAGGGGCCCAAACTGCACATAGTATTTGAGGTGCAGCCTCACCAGTGCCAAGTACAGGGGCACGATCACCTCCCTACTCCTGCTGGCCACACTATTCCTGATACAGGCCAGGATGCTGTTGGCCTTCTTGGCCACCTGGGCACACTGCTGGCTCACGTTCAGCTGGCTGTCGACCAGCACCCCCAGGTCATTTTCTGCCAGGCAGCTTTCCAGCCACTCACCCCAAAGCCTGGAGCGTTGCATGGGATGGTTGTGACCCAAGTGCAGGACCTCACACTTGGCTTCATACAATTGGCTTCATACAATTGACCTCAGCCCATTGATACAGCCTGTCCAGATCCCTCTGTGGAGCCTTCCTACCCTCGAGCAGATCAACACTCCCACCCAATTTAGTGTCATCTGCAAACTTACTGAAAGAGCACTCGATCCCCTCATCCAGATCATTGATAAAGCTGTTAAACAATTGTCAGAGAAGTCTGGAAAAAGCTGTTTAACAGCAAGTAGGAATCCACATGGTACAAAGAACAGTTTGATTGGAAAGCATGTGCCTTTGTGTGTTTGAGAGAAATGTTTATTACTTTTAATCACTGTAGATATATAGTATATTGAGCTAGTGTCTCTAAAAATATCTAGAATAGCTATTGAGCAAATTCAGATTTCGTGCTAGTCCTTTTATAGCCGCATAGAGAGAGGGATACAGGGACAACTGAGAGTGAGGATGCAGACCAACAAATTGCTTTGATCAGTAAAAGAAGTACCAGTCTGTGATTCTGAAGTATGTTTGTTGTTCTTCAGTTGTAGGTTACTAACCATGTATTGATTTCTTTTAAAAATTATTGCATTGCTTGACTGTCATGAATGTAATAAATGAAGATAGTTCATCTGAAAGAATAATTCATTATATGTGTATATATATATATATATATATAGTATTAAAGATTTGGATGAATTTTAACAGGGTTGGGTGATAATGGGGATACGTGAACCATCTGGGAAGCAGCACAAGATCTTTTGAGCTGTAGAAACAGAGTAAAGTATATTTAAGGGCTCAAACTAAGTATTTTTGCTATAAATTTGGGGTTTTGTGAAATACTTTTCTGATGAGATGTGCTTTCAGAAAAGAATAAGTGTTTTCTATTGAAATATTTAAAGGGAGAAATAAAATATGCAGATTTTTTCAAGAAAAAATTGAAAACGTTGAAAAAAAATTAAAATATTGTGTGTTTTGTAGGTAATGTCATCTGAGTAATAAACATAGGCTTGTCTGACAATCCATGCTACAGAGACCCGAAATACCGTAGTTACAACTTCAGTTAGACATTTCTCCAAGCTCCATTTCTTCTGTCTTGTACACTCATTTTACTAACAGCTCTATTTTTGCTGTTATGTGCTCTAGGCCCCACTTCTCATCTTTGTTCTTTAAGCAATGTGCTTTCTTGACTATGTATTTTAGGAAGAAGATGGAGAGCAGGCATAGGTCTAACGTGCACCAGAGCGTTTCCTTACATCCACTTGCAGCAGACAAGGCAGAGAGAGGTCTGTAGCAGTACATTCATTCAAGAGAATGAATGGGAACACCCCATGGACATCAACACAGCCAGAAACAACAGCTCTGAGATTTGTGGACTTCCGCATTCATCTGAGTGGGTGTTCTTATCTTCGCTGCCTGCTCGTGGGGTTATGTTCTGAGTCTATGTAACTTCTAAGATTCTTACTCCTTTCTTGGCATTATGTGGTTGGGATCTACTTTGAGACAGTTTATGCACAGACCTCAGCTACAGGCCAGATGCTTTATAGTGAACTGGGCTTGTGCTGCAGCACTGCCGTTAGTGTTTATCTGTTTTGTGGCACCAGCTATGCCCATTTTTGTTTCCTGCATTCAGTCCACTAGAGCTTTCTCTTCCTGTGCTATTCACTGGCTCATAGTCATTCTCAGGGCCCTGTCTGGATATCAGGAGTGAAGAAATTGTATTTTATAAGGCAAAAAGAAATCAGAACAATAAAATTGGATATTTGGAAGGCAAAATATAGACCATCATGTCCAGTTCCTTTTCATTTTCTCCTCATACTTGTCTTCAGTGTCCAGTCATCATCTTTCTTTTTAGAAGAACCAGCAGCTACCAGCAGCATCCATGGAAACATGTTGGTGTCTAGAAATAGAGGCATAGTTTTGTCTGAGCCTCCTTTTCTGCAAGGCTACATGGGGCTCCAACGCATGAAACATATGTCTTCATACACTGAGCATCAGTGTTTCAATCTTTGCCCCAAGATCTGAAAAAACCATGTGTGTATCAGCGTAGTCTGGAAAATATAGGCAGTAAGAGTGAACTTGTAGTCTTTTCTGGCTGTGAGTCACACCAGGCTATGTACAAAGTACTTGATGTCCAAAGAGCTCTAGTCCTGTTCTGCATGCATCTATCACTCTCCTTGATTCAGTCAAAATTGAGCATAGTCTGGCAATTAATGCTTTGATTTCTTTCAAAATTGCTTTCCTGGAAATTTAGCAAATTCAATAAGCTATTAGGTAACTTGGAAGGACCTGAAATTAGTTTATCAAATCGTAGTTTAATCCATAGGCAAGAGTCAAACTGCTTATTATAAACAGGTGATTAATAAATACAAACCTGGGTACCTGTAGGTTCATTGATCCCAAATTTAAACCATTAACCCTCCCTCTCATCTCTGAAGAAACAATAATTACATGTGGATTTGGGTCAGAATTTCTGCCTTTTTGACAGAAAACCAACTGTTGACCTTGGCTAGAGCAGAGTTGCCACTTGCTACAATCAGTATGTTTGGAGTTACAAGTGATACACGCTTTGTATTGTGCATACATTATATTTGCCATAACAAATGTAGTAAAAAAATAGTTAGATATTATTTAAATTTATGAAAGTTCTGTATATCGTAGTATTCTTAGTGAAGCAATGATTCAGGCAAGTACAGGGGAACATCTGGAACGCGTCTGTTGCTGGAGTTTTCTTTTGTGACTTCATCATGTTGCTTCTGTAGGAATGCAGCAGAATAATAGCTGAGAAGTTTTTTGAATAAGCTATTAAAATCCCAGATGTGAACATGTGCTTTGCATTTTTATGGATCAAAATAATGCTGTTGTGGGTATAAAATTTCATTTTACAACTCTGTCTTTTCCCAAAATCTCCCTTCAAGTTATTGTGAATGTTTTTGTGGATGGAAGAAGAACCTAAACTCTATGTCTCTGTCCCATATTTGGATGCAGTATTCATATTGTGAAGGCAGATTCAAAATCTTCAGCCTATAGTAGTAAAACGTTATTTCTGAAGATGCTAATGACAGTTCTTGGAAAGGCAAGTTCTTAATGTTTCCTCATGTTTACCTTATGACTGCGCTATGTAAAAGTCTCTTTTATTGCTTGGTACTAGATACTAGGTACTAGTAGGTTTGGGTACAAAGTTATCCTAAGGGCATCTTGAAAAAAACTAATAAAAACTAACAGTAGGCACTGCAGTGAGAAATCATATGTATATAAGCAATGAAATAATGGTATGTATTTGGTGTTAAATTGAAGCATTAGTCTTAGCATCAAGCGAGTGATGATCTGGCCAATTTGCTGGATCATTTCAATGGTTGTATGACAAGATAGATCTAGCTTTTGTTCTGTGTCTGCTTTGGGCTTGAAAATCATCTTGAATGGTCATATTCTTAGAAGGCGGCATTCAGGGCCTAAAAAATATGGCCCATGTGCAGGAGTCAGTGTGATGAAGAATTAGGCAGGCAGTCAATTTTATCACCAAATTGGATCAGGAAATTGAGCAGAACTCAGAGGAGGATCTGATTCTGTGACAAATTTCTGTTTTGAGAGCAAAATGATCATTAGCATATGAGCATAAGTATCAATAACAGCATATACTGATTAGGAAAAAATTGCTTCTAGGAATTATTTTATGCAGTGATAAAACCACTGAACAACATTTGAGTTTTCTGTCATTCAGCTGTATTCAGAAAGATTGCACACAATTTCTGGGTGTTCAACAAAAATTATGTTAATTGATAGTTCCTACAATAAATATGTAACATCATCACTCTTGAGAAATTCTATGTAACATTTAAATTAGTTTTAATAAGGAGTGGAATCCTTCAGTTATTTCATCTTTTGTGATTCAGAGGTTCTTAAATTGTTTTATATGCCAGAGACTTTAGTTACCAAAAAGTCTCCTAGACTTTAGGGTAGTTCAAAGCTGTTTTGTGTCACAGAGAGCAGAAAGGCAAAGCCTAAGCTTCAGAAATAACAAGGAGTTGAGTTGATAATCTGTCCTGATGATTCTAGTGACTGATTCATGTATGTACTGCAGGGAAAGACGGAATAAGCCACACTCTGTCCATACAACTAGGAGAATCCCTCCTGAGGACAAACCTAATGATCGGTCTAATCCTGAGTCTGCAAACAGTCATCTAAAATAAAGAATTTGCTCTATTGTATATGAGCACTGACCCCATGTAGTCCATCCTGCCCAGTGTCTTGTCTCCAGATGTAGGCAGTGTTTGATGCGTCAGAGGGTGTTTGGAGTCAAGGACAAAGTTGAGGACACATTATCCACATAGATGTCAGCAGGAGACATAGTACTAACATTACAGTATCTTGTAAATATTCTGTGTAAACTGTTCCACTATGTTGTGATCAAATATACCACTTGGGATTTTCTAAAGCATACAAGTGAATCAGAATTCCAACTGCCATATGTTATCAGTAGGATTAGTGCTGGTAATTCCTGCAGATTCTTTGGAAAAGTCACACATGCACCAATCATAAGATTCTCATTTAGACTTTTTAGTCATGTACTTTTTGTGTAACCACTGAAGTGGATAAATATTTGCAGAGTCAGGGACTTAAATAGTAAATACTTAGAAGCAAGAGATTGATCACTTAAGTCTTCTGAAAAAAATAGCTAGTGATTGCAGCTTTTATAAATAATACCTACAGATATGAGGTGGTGAAGTCTCATAACTGACATGAGCACAACAGAACAGTCTTGCAGTATTTGTCTTCTTAATAATGTAAGTCCCAGCAGATGAAAAGAAAATTGCACCTTGGAAATTTTTAGTTGGAAATAGGTAGTTCTTCAGCAGGATTAAAATCCAGAGTAACACAATAGATATTGCAAGGTAGTGTCTTGCTCTAAGAATTATAATTTCTGTAACTACTAATTCATTTTTAATGGCAATAGAGAATACATTAAATTAGTAGTAAATATAAAATTATTGTAAAATATAAATAAAAATATAAAATATGTTACACCTTTTCTTATAGGTGTGAAAGTCTGGGTTTAAGCATGAATCTTTAGTATCATCTTGCTTTAGCATAAACAAGGTCTTAAACGCTTGTCTGCTTTTCCCAAACAATCCCACTAGATGCTCAAAACACCCTGAATTTCTTGGTGGGTTGTTATTGTATCTTTTCACTTTCTGTATCAGCATGAATATCAAAATTAAATTGAAAGAATCTCCTACATAAAAGCTGACTGTAAATCTATTTTTGAAGTTTGTGCATGAAAACATGTTGTGAATTCAAGATCAGGATTTTAAGTTTCTTATATGGGCATCTGAATAAAGTGACAAGACCTAAAGATATATTCAGCATGCAGTAGTTTTCATAGAGGGCAAAGAACTCTAGACAGCATTTTTGAAAATATGACTACTGGGTAAGAAATCTTAAAGGAATTTGAACATTTTAGAAAATGTCCAGACCCAGGTTAAGAGCACTGAGCTTTTAAATTTTGTTCTTTCTTTGCGTAAAATTTACAGTAACCTTTTGTTTGTCTTACAAATTCAATTTTTTTTTTGTCAACTGTGCAGCACTGCCGCCACGGAATTTGTGTGAGCAGAGAAATGGAAATGCGTCCTGTAGATGGAGAATGGGGACCATGGGGACCTTATAGCTCATGTTCAAGAACTTGTGGAGGTGGAATCAAGAGCACCATCAGGCTGTGTAATAGACCAGAGTATGTTTTTTATTGTGTTTTACGATAGGGCGTGATAAAGATATTACTACACAATGGACTGGTTCAAAACAAAATGAAGATGTTGTGGGTTGCACAAATTAGTTTGAAGCACTAACAAAAAAGCTTGTTTCAGCCATGTTTGAAAAGAGAGAGAAGTTTACAGACTCGAATATACAGAGAACTTTTAGATTACTCTTCTCTCTCACCTATATCGTTCATATTTGTAGATATTTCTAAAGACTTATTTTGACAGGGTCTTTTCTTCTAGCTTTACTCTGAATGCTGATGGTTTCTTTAAACATTGAGATGCTTTCTTTGGAGTAAAAGCTGAAAAAAGAAATAGGTGTATTCCCTGGTAATTGTTTTAGTGAAATGCTTGGTTTGCTTTGATTTAAGGCTTTTTCACAACATCACCACCAGTAATGCCCACAAGGAATATTGGTTACAGCAGAGTCATTTACAACTTACCTTTATAATGAGAAACTTCCATTGACTCAGTAATTCACTGTGGGTTTTGTTCTCTGTAATAAAAGTCAATGAGAACTTTACCCTTAACTTTTCCGAAGCAGAGCCATACCTTCAACCTAGATAGTTTTATGGCTTTTCTAGGAAGTCGTGTCATCTTGATATTATCAGTAGGATAAATGAACCTCAATCAAACGACCCTGGCTTATTTTATTGTCTCTGAGTAAGAGGCGGTAGATTAGATTCCCATTAGATATGCCT
The DNA here is from genome assembly GCF_034619465.1 of Leptosomus discolor. Classification (NCBI taxonomy): domain Eukaryota; kingdom Metazoa; phylum Chordata; class Aves; order Leptosomiformes; family Leptosomidae; genus Leptosomus; species Leptosomus discolor. The sequence goes on from NC_141391.1 coordinate 185,794,488, forward strand.
CTGTTAGTCTATAGTAACTGATAGTATCAATACGCTATTGATTTATTCTTTTTTTTTTTTCTCCCCAAGAACCTACTAATGCTTAATTATTGTGTAGCAGGGTTTATAACAGTTAGGAAATGTATTTTAGATTTTACAGTAAAAGGGGTGTTTTCCACAATTTTCCTTTTTTATTTCTTTTGATCCCAAAACCAAAATTGATATTAGGGCTATAGAAAAGAGTGTGTAAGCTCCTAACTCTGTCTTCTTTCTTTGTCACTCTGTAAAATAGTAATTTCAAATTACTGAGGGAGGTGCTGATTCTGTAAAAAAAAAAAGAAAAGGGCTGTAATCGCAGCTAAATTGATAAAAGCATTAAAGTTAGTAATGCTTTTTCCCAGGCAAAATAATTATGACTGTAAAAGAGAAAAAAATGTAATAGACATTAATAAACATCAGTAGCTTGATTACCACCTAACTGAGCAGTAGTTTTTTTGCACGAATTTTTTTTTTTTTTAGCTTAGGTGTAAGTGCGTGCACAGTGCAATAGAAGATAAGAGTGTGGGGGGGAAAGTCAGCAACAGATGGCAGACTGCTGTGTGGGATTTTCCCCTTTAGATCAGTGGCTCAAGCCACTTTTCAAGGAAAAACAGCGATTTCAGAAACTGAGTGTGTTTTACATTTACCTATTTTTATTAGACCAAGAAATGGAGGAAAGTACTGTGTTGGCCGCAGGATGAAATTTCGATCATGTAATACGGATTCATGTCCAAAAGGCAAAAAAGATTTCCGGGAGCAGCAGTGCTCTGAATTTGATGGCAAACACTTTAATATCAATGGTCTTACATCTGCTGTTCGCTGGCTTCCAAAATACAGTGGTAGTAAGTAATTATGATTTTTTTTTCAACTAATCAAATAAAAATGTTACTTTAATTAAAGTTTTAAAACAGACAAGAAACCTGTTGGATTTTCTTTCCAGTTTCTATGAAAGATCGCTGTAAACTTTTTTGCCGAGTTTCTGGAACAACTTCCTACTATCAGCTGAAGGACAGAGTTGCTGATGGTACTCCCTGTGGAGCAGAAACCAATGACCTTTGTGTTCAAGGCTTATGCAGGGTATTTAAATCTAAACTTATTAATTATTAAAATCAATTTTAACAGTTGATAAAGTAGATATTAAATATTCATCCAAATAACCATTACTGAAAATATGTAAATGAAGATGTTTTGAACTTACTTTAGTCTTAACCCCTACCAAATTAAAAATCTGGAAATGGAGGCAATTAAGTGAAGAACTTACAGTTGAATATGAAGACCCATAGGCTTTTCTCATTAAGCCTGATATGTGAGAGAGTCAATATTGTCAAAGTGAGCTGATCCAGAATTGGCTTAAAGGGAGGAAAGAAGCATGCTGTGTGTTTATTGCCATCATATTTCTGCTATCAAAGAAGTAAAAAAGTAGAAAATCCAAGGATACCTAGATTACATATTTATTATTTCATTGCAAAATCAGGGGGAACTAACCCTTGAAAGGGACCACTTCAGCATTCTTTGCTTAACAGCAATTATGGAAGCACCACAAGACTTTGTTGGGAGGAGCAAGGTGCTATGTTATAACAACTCAAGACATTTTTTGTCAAGCCCAGGTTGTTCTTCTGATTGCAGTGAAACTGAGTAAATTCAGGATGAGGGAAAAATATAGCCTTTTTTACAGTGTTGAATCAAGAGGAAAGAGGAAATGCCAGAGAATTGTCCTGTTTATCAGAATTTAAAAAAAAAAAATAAAAAGGAAGTTTAAGTGAAGATACATAAACAAAAATTGTATTTCCACTAGTTCAACTGGCACAGTCTATGAGTATTCCTTTGCTTCTTTTGCAGTAATGACAGACTTTAAAAGAATTGATGACCGTGTATACATGGATACTGCTTTTAGGATTCTGTGATTTTTTTAATGTAAATATAATTTAGAATTTATACACTATGTTGATTTTTTTTTTAATGTAAAATCTTTATACTCATATGTGTTCTTATATAGCTCTTGACATATTAAATGTATTCGGATTGTACATTCTTAGTGCAACAGCACTATTATGTTTTACCCTTACATCACAGCACCCAAAAACATAAAAGGCTTTTCATGAATTGCCAAGGAAGACCAGATATATTCAGTGAATAAGAATATTTTGGAGGAGTGGGAAGCTTACATTGATTGTTTTCATTGTTTTCCATTGGGCTGAATGACACAGGGCTATTGTGGGTTTTTTTGTTTTTTGTTTTTGTGTTTTGTTTTTTTTTTGTAGCAAGCAGGCTGTGATCACGTTTTGAATTCCAAGGCAAGAAGAGACAAATGTGGAATCTGTGGTGGTGATAATTCTTCGTGTAAGACTCTTGCAGGTACTTTCAACAGTGCTCGTTATGGTATGTTTGGGTTTTTTTTAAATCTTAATGCACATTTCAGTATGGCTTAGAAATTATGTTTTACATTTGAGGAAGTGGGATTTCAATGTATGTTCTTTGGGGCCACTATCAACAAAAAATATCTCTGATTTTTGGTCACATGTGCCCTGTCAAGGATACAGAGGCAAACACTGTGACACACTAACCCATTCACGTGGGAAAAGAAAAAATCAACATGCTCTAAGGTCAAAACAAAAGACAGTAGTAAAAGATATGATGAGGGTAAAAGTACTTTAAAAGGAAGAATGCTTCCTGCTTTGTACTTTGCATTTCTCGTCTGAAACTGTGCTGCTGAAGGACTTACTCCAATGTCTCCTTTTGATTGTGTAAAGAGATAGCGACAAGTCTGGTGTGAGCAGCTGATGAGGATCCTTTTTTCCTATAGTGAAAAAGACAGCCTGTGAAATATGAGCCTTCTCTTTCCAGAGAACATGGGCAGCAATGTTCATATTTTTTTATCTTCGTTGGCATGTACTGAATGAGAAACTTCTGAGTAACCCTGGCAATTCCTATTTCTTAGATTTAGTTCCTCTAATAGAGCTAGTTCTTCTATATGTAGTCCTTTCTGGGAAGCAGACTACTGTACAGAGATTACTGTATGTGTGTAGCAGTGAAGTTAAGTAGTTACAGGATAGACCATACGGATAGAAATCTCCAGGTTGATATCAGATTTTTAAAGGCCCCTTGTTGCTGCTTCACTGGTTGAAAGAGACCACAGGTGAAGTGAAAATGGTACCTGGAGAGCTGCCAAATAGGATCTTCATAGAACAAAAGAATTGCTGGTCGAAGAGGAAAGTGTGCCCAGTATCTTGTTGGATTTTTTTTTTTATCCTGGCAGATGGCTCGTGCCAAGTGAAAAGTACCAAAAATCTTAAAGGTGGGATACAGCTACCCTTCCCATACAAATACATGTAACTTTTCTTGTGTCTGTCTTGAGAAGTTGAAAGAAGACACAGCCAGCTATTAGAGACTGGATTTCTGAACATGTGGTCAAAATACTGAAGGAAAAGAATCCGTTATTTTGATAGTTCTGAATAAAGGACTGTCAGTGTTTTTGTTTTCCACTGCTATGGAACATCTTTTTGCCTATAGGTAGCACATGAATTCTGTTATAAATACATTTGATAAAGTGACCATTACATGAAACTGCCATTTATACAAGTGTGCTTGAGACTGCGGTTTATCAGCTTTGTATTGTCACAGACTTAACTTGCTTCTAACTGAAGTGGGAGGGGAAAAAAAACCCACCACGTTTTGGGGTGAGGAAAACCTTGATTTATTATTTTGGTTTTATTCACCGTTAGTTGATTGTTTTACATTATGTTCAAATTCTTGATATTTTAAAAGATGATACTGAGTTGTACTACTGGACAGTATGCTAATCATTTGGGATTATCACTCAGGTATGCTCAAGTAGGAGTGCAGCAATGCGACAACAGTTTGTAGCTAGTAGATCACTAAAACTTCAGGATCCATAGGAGGCCTATGACATCACTAGGCTAATGACTAAAAACGTTGTCTGAGGAAATGTTCTTTTCCAAAAAAGTTCTGTGTTAGGATCACAAGAGCAATATGCCAAAGTCTGTGCATTTGATCTTTTTCTCTTAACTTCTCCTGGTCCCCTTCCATACTAAATGAGTCATTCTGCTGGGGCAGAATTTAGAATTAGATGATAGCAGCCTGTGGTATGTGCTTGTGTTCATACAGTTGTAATATTGTCATTAACTGTTTAAACAGTAGTGAAACTATCATCAGAAATTCATTACAATGAAATACTAATTTACTTAGCTCTCAATTTAGGAAATGGTGATCTAATTATGTACACATAATTATTATGTTGGCTATTATTATTGCATCAAGTTAGAGTATCTGAGGATCTCCTGGGAAATCGTCTTTCTCAGTGCCTTAGTATGTGATCTATTCTCCTGTGTATCCTTGACAACATGCTATGCAGTTGTGTTTATAGTTTCCCCCTCATATTTTGTCTTCTGTCATTCTATTACCACAAAGTTTTCAGTGTGTGAGATGAGAGGCTTTTTTGCGCGTGTTTTGATTCTCTTCCCAATATATTGGAAGATTGACCAAACGCCGTGTATTTATCCAGAGCATGCAGAGTGTCAATTTACAATTGCAGTACTGCCCCCAGCTGGTAAATGTTATGGACCTGCGATTAGATTAAATGTTCATTTAAATGCATGGCATAGTTTTAATAGATTAAAAGTACTGGGAAGTTAATGAATTATGAAATTGAAAGGGATATTGCCATTTAAATTTTTACCCACAAAAAAGTTAAGTCATGGCAAGACTGTTAAACACAGCAAGATAAGTGGAAAACTTAGCAAAGATTATATTAATGCTTCAGATTGCATGTTTGTGTTTATTATTTGTTTCCATACGTACTATTTGTTTGCCATACTCAGTTTTTCTTAGTCATTAGAATCGTTTTGAATTTGTGATTAGCATCTATGAGAAACAGCTTTAATTTCTTTCAACTTATGTGTAGAGCGACAGTTCTAAAAAATACATGTTGATGCACCTTATTTTGTTACCTTATGACAAGGCTACTGTAATAGTTCTTGGAAGTGTTACAGGAAACGATGACTCGTTTGTGAAGCATTTGTGTTTTGAAGGGAGCACTAGGGTACATTTTAAGTAGCAGAATGTGTATCAAGCATGGCTAGTTTACCTGATATATCTACTGATGTGTATGGCCTGCAACACTGAAATGTTTGGGTATTTAGGACTTGTTGTTTAGAGTGCTGGCATGCAATAGTCTTGTGAGACAGAGAAAAACTAACTCAATTGTATAAACAGGGAGTGGAGATATTTGGTGTTAAGTGACTTATTCAGACTTGTATGAAAGCTTTGTGGTTAAACTTTGTGAGAAGCCACAATGTTTCTTAAGTTCCAGTTGATATACTTGACTGCTTTCTAGAGTGGTGCTGCTATCTAGAGATTTTTCTGAGTAGGTTGAACTCATGTTATTGGTAGAGAATTGAGTTCACATTTCTAAACACAGAAATGAATTTTAATGAGTTATGAAATGAAAAATTCAGTTCAACTAATTAAAAAAAAAAAAACCACCAACAAAGAAATGTAATATGTATAAAGATATTCACATTTCCTTCCTAAAACATGAGGACTTTCAGCAGTGAGTGTCACTGGTGCACTGTAGGGTTTTGTGAATAAAACTAGTTCATATTGACTAGCATGACTAGTATTGACTGTTTCTGTATATAATTAATTTGTGAATAATTACATTGCAGGTTACAATGTTGTAGTAAATATTCCCAAAGGAGCAACAAACATTGATATTCAGCAGCACAGCTACTCAGGGAAACCAGAAGATGACAACTACCTTGGTAAAAGTCTCCTGTATATAACATTGGTGGATAGTTCTTGTGCCCTTGCCAGAGGTCCACTGTAGCCGTGTATTATCAGAAGTCTGATAAACTCTTTAGAGCAAATACCTAATTACATTGTATTATCATTTGCCTAAGTCTCTCTGTAGGTATTAGGTTTTGGAAAAATGAGTGAGATGATGTTAGGTTTCTAATTCTTAAACATGTGTGTTCGTTTGTCAGAGAATAGGAATGATAGCACATTGCATCGTTTTGTCAATTTTTTACTTTATTGTGCCAATGTTAATTAAAACTCCACAAGTGAACTCAGGAATAATGCAGGTATTTGTGGTTTTAAATCTTCGAAGCATACACTTTGTTTATAAACAAAGCAATCTGACCTTTGGCGAACTTATCAGTTGTTTTATGTTTCTATTTTTTCTACCATATCTGAGTGTAAAGGTCACATGTTGATAGATTTGCAAATGTGCAAGAGGAGCAAAGAAATCATAAGCACATCGTACCAAAAATCTTGGTTGTTCTATTTCACAGTATTTCTGTTCTATCTGAAGTGTCTGAGAGAATATTAGTACTTTTCCTTGTCTCATCTTCCGTTACCATGCTACTCAACAAACTTCAGAGTTTTCAAAATGTTTTCCTTGCTACCTGTTGCCCTGTTGTTGCACATGCATCTTGCAGGACAGAGAAACAACCCTCACCCCTAACATTAGCTGCCATTTCAAAGAAAGTAATGCCTGAATAGCATGCCTTTACTGAAAATTTTTACTTTGTTTTTAAATTTAATTTTTAGCTTGTTATTCATCTTTGTTATTGAAAATTGGTCATTATATTGAATTATTATAATGAATGCTTAATGTTTTACTTTATTTTTACTTTAAAATTTGCTTTTAAAAGTCACTAAAAGTAGCTCTAGCAAATACGAGAATGTGGAATAGGCAACAGAGAAAATCCGTGACAACTGGTTAGGTGAAAGTTACTGATCGTTAGGATTGAATTCATGCATTAAACTGTTTGATACAACTTCAAAGTATTACACATGGACTAAAATAAAGCTAAGTGTTGGTGGGAAGATATATTATTAAGAGTTTTTATTGATAGAACCTTTTAATTAAATACATGCTTTATTTCCAATATTTTATTTTACTTATAGCTTTGTCTGATATTCATGGAAATTTTATCTTGAATGGAAATTTTGTTGTAAGCATGTCAAAAAGAGAAATGAATATACAAGGAGCCATTTTTGAGTACAGTGGTTCAAACAATACAATAGAACGAATTAACACCACTGATAGAATCGAAGAAGAGCTAACCGTACAGGTGCATGTTTACTTTTTTCATAAGTTTGAAAATTTACTACGTGATCATTATGTTCGTAATTTTATGTTCAAATTCACTGAAAAACAGCTATCATTTTATCTCAATTAAGGTTTTGTGTGTAGGGAATTTATACAACCCTGATGTGCGTTATTCATTCAATATCCCAATAGAAGATGGAAATGATCTGTTTACATGGAATCCTTATGGACCCTGGCAAGACTGCAGCAAGATGTGCCGAGGTACTGTGAATTCTTTTTTCACCAGAACCAAAGACCTAATGACTTATGAAGGGACTAGTCTTAAGGACTCAGATTTTTTTCACCCCTACTTGTAAGGAAGAAACTTGGCGCTCTCAATAAACTTTGGGTGCACAGAGCCTTTAAGGGCAGAATGGCTTCTGATTTTGTTTTGCTATTTTCAGTATTTATGCAATGCAATTCTATGGTCAAAACTACATTTCTGTTCCTTTCTTTTGTAGCCATAGGCATGGTTTATAAAAATAAAAGTTGACTCGTTAGATTCAACTGCATCCTTAGAAAGTGGTGTGTTGTGTGTCTCTCTCTCTATACACACACACACATATATATATATGTGCTAATATGTATTTGGCTTCCGTTATCCTGTTTGCAGATGATCACTGATTTGTCTAGTGTCTTTCATATTGATTATCTGCTACATGGGGTGAAGCTACTTAAAGATGTATTTACAATTTTTGACTGTTATTCTAAAGGCAATTCCAGTGTAAAAATAAAACTGCAATATGCATGAAGCATGTATATAAAATGTATATTTTTGATAAATACTGCTATTAGCAGGTGCTAGAAATGCCTGTAGATATCTGGTGGTGCGTTTCTTCTGATTTTGAGTCAGGCTGTAGACATGCTCATGTGCTAGAGAAGCAGAGCATCTGTCAACTGTGGTACTTCTCCCAGCACTCCAGATCTTTTAGGTACCCTGTGATCAGATTTTCTGCTTCCTTAAAGAAAAGCATCACAACCTGTAAGTTAACATGGTGGTTTGAAAATTTAGTAATTAGCAAAGGACAGACATGATACATTTGGAGTACGTAGCCTGATGAGTAAATGGACTGTTGCACTTCTGCGGTTTTCTGGAAGTTGGTATCCCCATGAGACCACTGTAGTACAGCTGGGAGGTGGCAAGATTAACTGGGACAAGGTTGTTCTCCACCTGGAGTGTAGTCAGCTGTGCAAAGCAGCATGTTTGTGCAGAATTTGCTGTATGCAATGATTGGTATTAATGGTGTATCTCAGTTAAATGCCTAAATGATGAATGGAATCCATTAGTGTAAAAAGGCACTCTTATTTTAGCCCTTTATTAGCTTTTTTTTGTTCCTTTTCAAGGTATTCGAAGAAGAAGAATGACATGCATACGTAAAAGTGATCATGTGGTAGTGTCTGATCAAAGATGTGAACTTATACCCACTCTACCAGATGTTGCCGAGGAGTGTAATACAGAGTGTGAATTAAGGTAAAAAGAGGTTCCTACCTGATGGAGCTATTGTGATCTTACATATTTTTGTTGATAGAGATTGAAACAAAGTAATTCAGATTGCTTTATCCTCTGTCCCTCCACCCCTTTCTACCTCTCTCATCCCTCCAATCTCTCCTTCCTTTCCTCAAATCTATTGGTATAATGGGTTTATACATTATATTTACACCTCTGAATCTAAGTAGAACTAGTGTACTTTTCTAATTTTTATTGGTGAAGTACAAAGTCTTTTGTTAGGATTGTGAATCCATTCTATATATCCTGGTGCAAAAGCTTGTATCGCTGGGCAGAATACATTTTTCACCAGAACTGTACCCACAACTGGAACTAATTTGAAACAGACTTGTATTCTTGTGCTCTAAGAAAGCCCACGCTGAAGTGTTCAGGGGATGAACAGTTAGAATTATAGCTTACATATTTCAAAGTCACCTAGGAGATTAAGACAAAAGATTCTTTAAATTTAAAAAGATGTTTTTAAGCCTATGAGTCAAATTCTTTTATATTGCTTTGAAAATTCCAGTCATGAGATAACAGTTTTATCCGTTCCCTAAAATGCATATCTGTATTTACATTACAATTACTGGTACATTCTCCGAGTGCTTTATTCACCGTGGTCTTATTTTTTAAAACATAGTTAGCTTTCTATAACAATTTATCCTCCTAGGTGGCACAATGTTGGTAAAAGTGACTGCACATCAAAGTGTGGCCCAGGATATCGGTCTATAGAGATCCACTGCATGAAGTACTCTATTTCAAAAGGACTTAGTGCTCCAGTGGATGATAAGTACTGCACTGATCAACAGAAACCACCAACCAGAGAGCCCTGTCATGGTGACTGTTTGTTAACAAGTTGGCACTACACAGAATGGTCAGAGGTATAAATTCAAAACCTTGTAATTGTAGCATTATAGTTCTGGTTAGTGTTCATATAAAGTTTTTATTTCTATATATATATTTTTTTTTTAGTTTAAGTAACTGAAAGAAAGTGATGTTTGTCAAATGCAGAGTTGTAGGAGGAGCTAAAACCAATCTTTATATTTCAGCAACTTCCTCATATTTTTGTAAGAAACTGTAGCTAAATTGTTTGCAGATTGGCTTTGGAAGGCAGCAGAGGAGATCTGGTGGTTAAAGGTGTATATCTTATTTACAGTCTTAATAATTTAGTTCTGAGTATTTTGAAGAAGAAGTGCAATTTCAGCTGTAATCTTCATTAAAGGTTTTTATCTTGGAACTGCTAAACAAAGTGCCAAATTTATCTCACGTGAACATATTAGCAGTCTGTAGCTTAAATGTAGGATAAATTTGTCTAACACAATCGTTGATGTCTCTCTTGACGTGGTTTTATCATGTTATGTTTCCTGTTTCATAATGTTGTCTACATACCACAGTGTTCCAGGAGCTGTGAAAGAGGTGTCAGAACCAGAGAAGCTTTTTGTATGAACAATTTGGGTCGTCACCTTCCTGACAGAGAATGCCAGGAACTTCCAAGAGTTGTAACACAGAGTTGCAATGAATTCTTATGTCCAAGCTGGTCTGTTAGTGAGTGGAGCGAGGTAATGAACCATGTAGAACTTAAGATGCCTTTGGTCTTGATCATCAATATTAAAATAAGCTGCCTTAAGTGTTGGGTTTTTTGTTCTGGCTATTTTGGGACACACGATAATAAAAATTCTGAAGTCCTAGCATTTGGCAGCTATACATCCCAGATGTACAAGTGGCATCAGAATTTCTGAAAAACACACCTAGAATTTATTTTTCTCTGCAATTTCGTTACCTTAAAAGAGGTAGGGTAGCACTTAAAGTAAATCTGTCTACAGTAATATGCATACCTTCCTTTTTTAGGAAGCAATGAGAACCATCCAGCCAACTGAAGAACAGAATTGTATCTGTTTTCTTATAGAATATATGGGTGTAAAAGAATCGTGGGTAGCTTAAACATTTTTCCTGTGAAAACTGTGACGTGCACTCATACTTTAAACAAATATTCTTTATTCTAATGGAAGTAAATGGTCTGTACATTGTTCTTATATTTTTGTAGCTTTAGAAACTTAATAGTGGTTCCTTTGTATTATCATTTGGGTTGATGTTTACAGGAAATTGAGGGTTCGCAAAAGAACTAGTTTTATTGGACTACTTACCTTCATGGAACATTTTTGTTATTTATGTGATCTTTAAAATCCAACAGCTTATTAAAAGAAAGTGAAGCCATTAATGCAGATTCATGTCTTTACAAACTGATGACTCTACTAATTTTACAGTGTCCTGTCACGTGTGGCAGAGGAATGAAGCATCGTCAAGTGTGGTGCCAACTTAATGATGAACAACTGAGAGATGATTTCTGTAATCCGAATGATAGACCAGAATCAATAACACCATGTGAACTTCATGAATGTGCATCTTGGCAAGTAGGGCCTTGGGGATCAGTGAGTACATAAGGATTCCTGGCTTCTTGTTTTTTGGTTCAGACTGAGTGATCACAAAACAATACCTTTTAAATATTTTAATTGTATCTTAAGCAGTTTCATTAGTTGAATCACATGTTTGTTTGCTCCTACTGCCTGTCTAACCGGTAATTAAGGACATCCACATACAAGTGCCTGGAATAGTCATTAACCCTGAGCCTTGATATCAAAGGTGCTTTTACAGATGAATGTATTTCATCTCCAGAATAATGAAAATCTAGATGACAAACCGTTTAGATGAATGAGACAGGTAAAAGACCAAATATTTATAGGTGTGTGGGCATATTTAAGTGGTAGCTTTAAGATCATAGAAATGTATATGCTAATAATGGCAGGCAAAAAACCCCTTATAGTAAATATAATAAATATTATTATTTAAATAATAATTTAAATTATAATAATAATTTAAATTTAAAAATAAATAAATTTAAATAATAAAAATAAAATAAATAAAATAGTATTTTGTTGTTGTTATGGTTTGTTTTGACCTTCAGTGATAAAAGATCTGCTATCTCTTTATGTGAAAGTGCTGTTGAAAAATATGTTGCTCTGTGTAATGATGCTCATCTAATGTATATCAGAGTGCCTTCAAAATTCTGGAAAAAATGAATTAATTTGCGAAGGGAACTTTTGTCACCACATAGATGAGAATTAACTGAAAAATAATAAGGTACTCAATTTCATAGAACTTTCATAAGATCAGGTTACTCAAACCAACAGAAGTGTTGGATTATTCAGTGTTTCTTGGCTGTTAGTGAGAATTCATAACTCAATAGCAGCTGATATTTATTTTTTTACATATAACCTGTTAGTAAAATATGGAATAAATATAGCTTTGGAAATTAAGTATATTCTTAACTTAAACATTTCTTTTGAACAGAACTTTTCTCATGTAATATTTTTTCATGTGAGAGACAACCACACTGTTGTCTAACATAATGTTGAATTCCTTTTGAGTAATCTTTTGATCACAAGGTGCTGGCTTTCCGTTGCTACAAGCCAAAAGCAAAAATGAAATAAAAAATTAGTTCAGTCCCATGATACAATTCTTCTTAATAAAAAAATCACTGTGTATGACCTTGCTGGAATAGCTTGTACAAGCAATTTACTAATACACGTCGCTGGAGCAAAGTGTTCCATTGCAGCTTTTCCACTGTGCCGTCTGCTAATAGCTATTCACAACCTGGGTTTTTACCCGTTTTAGTGCTTGAACCACAACATTTATAGGATGGGCTTTATGGCACAATATTTTCAGCTATCTAACATTTTAGGTACCTTCTTTGAGTGTGCTCTTGTCAAATTCTGTGTTGAAGGGAAAGACATTTAATAGTTGCAGCTTACTCCCTCCTCCCGCAATTCCTCGACTCCAGTTTTTGTTGCTGAGCATGACATTGCATAGCGTGGATTGTCCCTTTGATCAGTTTGGGTCAACTGTCCTGGCTGTGTTCCCTCCCAGTTTCCTGCCCACCTCCAGCCTACTCACTGCAGGGGGTAGAAGGCGGTAAAAAAGAGAAAACCTTTATCCTGCACAAGCACTGTTCAGCAATAGCCAAAATACTGGTGTGTTATGGACACTGTTTAAGCACCATATGGTCTGCCATGAAGAAAGTTAACACCATCCCAGTAGTCATTCCTATTCATTCTAGAGAGAGTTTTAAGCTAGAAAATGTAATTAAAAATTACGCTTGATTATAAATAGTGCTATTTCAAGTGTGTGAAATTATTGACTTCAACAGTGTGCTGTAACATGTGGACGTGGATACCAGATGCGTGCAGTCAAATGTGTTACTGGGACTTACAGAGTTATTTTGGATGATGACAGGGAATGTAATGCTGCTACTCGTCCTAGAGATAACCAAGTAAGTTAAAAAAACCCACAACCTTTCAGTTGATTGTACTTTTTGGTTAAAAGTATCTAAATACAAGTGTCTACTGACTCTTTGAGGGAACTTGCAGGAAACCGGTTCTAAAATGAGAAAAAAATACTGAAACTATCTGCTTTTTTCCTGAACTTCAAATTTGGCCTAGGGTAATTTGGAGATTGGAGATTTGAAAATTTGGTGTATGATTGAAGGGATCCAAAGGCCTTTGATTATTTGACGTTCTTTACAATTGTGGTTGTATATAGTTCTTAAAAGAACAACATGGTTACTTGAAGAAAGCTTCAGTTGTTGGAATAATACTAATTCAAAACTGAGTAGACATGAATTATGATTCAATATGGTATTGATACAGTACTTTACCTTTTCTTCTTATCTCAGTTTACTTACTTCATCACTTCTCTTAGTTTAAATATATCGTTTTTCAGAAGAAAAGTTTTTGATACGGTCAGTGGGTTTACCTTTAACTAAAAGCAATTGGTGTCTTAGGTGCTATGTGTTAATATCTTGGCCTGGCTACCAGATTGATACGCCTAATTTATATCCAGTTAAGCTGGTAACCACATACCTCCTTGAGGGCATACTCTGCTTCTTGTCTCAAGGAGAAGAGGGGAAAAAAGGATTCTATGGTCACAGAAATCACAGAACGTTAGGGGTTGGAAGGGACCTCGAAAGATCGTCTAGTCCAACACCCCTGCCAGAGCAGGACCACCTAGAGTAGGTCACACAGGAACGCGTCCAGGCGGGTTTTGAATGTCTCCAGAGAAGGAGACTCCACAACCTCTCTGGGCAGCCTGTTCCAGTGCTCTGTCACCCTCAGGGTGAAAAAGTTTTCCCTTATGTTAATGTGGAACCTCCTGTGCTCCAGCTTGCACCCGTTGCCACTTGTCCTGTCATTGGCCATCACCGAGAAGAGCCCAGCTCCATCCTTCTGACACTCGCCCTTTTTGTGTTTATAAACATTAATGAGGTCACCCCTCAGTCTCCTCCAAGCCAAGGAGACCCAGCTCCCTCAGCCTTTCATCGTAAGGGACATGCTTCACCCCCCCAAGAGTAAACCAGTCACAAGGTACCAGCCCTCTGATGGCTTCTTGAATAAGATTTCAAAGTATAAAAGCCAAATAATTGGTATACATTTATTTCCACTTACATGTGAAAACACTGGATTTGAGTATGCTTTGTATTTTGAATTGTGGTACCTGTTCAACTGTTGACTGAAATTTTTGTGTTCTCTGAAGATATAAAAGACAGGACAGCACAGCCACTGTCTTCTCTCAGTTCTTCTGTACTGGATGTGGCTATGAAACAGGGCACAGTAATGTCTATGCCTCATGTCTCCAGCAAGTTACCCAACACAGTTCTTCCTCAAAGTGCAAATATTATTAGTTATTAATAATACAGCTTTAACATCAAATAAATTTTCTTTGCCTCTTGATTTGAAACAAAACAACACAATTCAAGGAAAAGCCTTTGAATAATGCTAGGAAAAAGTTAGAAGGCATTTATTTGTTAATTAATGCTGGTTTATTGTAATGGTAGGATCTCTGCGTGGGAGCCATTTACTTTACATTTGGCTGTTCCAAAATGTGTATTTTGAAAGCTTTTATTTTTTTTCTCACTCCTACAGGAATGTGAGTTGCCCTCGTGTCCAGAAAATACAAAATTATGGACTACGTCGCTTCCTCTAGTTCATGTGGGGAAGGTGACCCAATGGAGATATGGATCATGGACCCCAGTATGTAATGTAATAGCGGTCACATCTTGCAGAGCAGTCCTCCATTCCTTCATGCATTTTTCCATAAAGCTCTCAGTAATATATTTTTCAGACTGAAATTTGGGATAAATTTTAAAGGAATTCTATTTTTTTTTTTTTTTTTTTAAAGAACTTGAATCTTAAGGAGAAGATAGACACTCCCAGCAAATTCTATGTACTTCAAATCTAGCTAGAGAAAATAAGGAGGGGGAAAAAACAGCGTTCTAGGAACTGGTGTTCTGAGCAAAATAGTTTGCATATGACTGAAAGTGTGCAAGGAAGTGCTTTTTTTAAAATATTTGGTCAGTTTCAGTTCAGCTCCAGTTCTGGAGAACATCTTTCATTCTAAAATATGATTTAAATCTTTGATGTGAATAGCAATACTAAACTGTTTGGGTCTGTATAGGTCTAATTATATATAATTTGTAAAATAAGCAGCATAAAAAATGGTGAATCCCTTGAGGTTCTTAACAAAGCATATAACACAATTATATCTTCACACAACTATTTTAAATAAATAGCAGTAAAGAGTGCATAGACTGAAGCTACACGGAAACGCTTCACTAAATCCACCATGAACTTCTCGGCTATAAAGGCTTCAGAAGGGGCTCAACATGTGCTAATATAAACTAGAATGGCAAATGGATTGTGAATACCAGTTTTTATTTTATCATTTTCTGTATATATTGCATCACTGTGGAATAACTAAAATGTTCTGGAAGTTACTTTCTAATGTTTCTATTGTTAATAAATAAAAAAATTGCCTTTGCAACTGTATAATTCCGTGTTATAGTTAAAATGCTACCTATTCAGATACGCTGAATTGCCTTGCAAAAATTAAGGCCATGCAATTCATTTCCAAGCAACAGGAATTCTTAAAGCCTAAACCATCTGGCAATATTTCACTTTCCTTCCTGAATGCATGGCTCCATCAGTGTGAGATGGAAATCGGTTCTCAGTGTTTAATTCTAAAGTTGAACTGATAAAAAGCTGTATTAGTATTTCAGAGGCTTGCATGATCTTGTTTTGGTCTCCTAAAGTGCAATGAGCTTGGATTGTTCTCTGACAGTGCTCTGCATCCTGTGGGAAAGGCGATCGTGCTCGCTATGTGAGTTGTAGAGATGCTCATGGAGGAATAGCAGATGAATCTTTCTGTGCTCATTTACCACGACCAGCTGAAATATCAAGCTGCTTTACCCCATGTGGAGAGTGGCAAGTTGGAAATTGGTCCCCTGTAAGTATTAATTGTACCTTTTTTTTTTTTAATGTGTCTATTTAGATTATTGCCCCAAGTCTCTGGTTAGAAATTGGGACTTCATATTCTGTGCAAGCATGACTGAAATTGCATCCCTTGAAAAAATGAAGTATATGTTTCTTATTGTCAAAAGTAAATATAAAATGTCTTTGGTTATTAACTGTCAATGTTATGTCACAAATGTTGGGTTCATTTTTGGTCAGTGCACAGTTACATGTGATAGTGGAATAGTAACAAGACAAGTTATCTGTGTCAACTATCATCAACAAATCAACGAGAATTACTGTGATCCTGAAGGCCGACCTTCCAAAGAACAAGAATGTAACATGCCACCATGCCCACCAGTTTATCATCATATTCCGAAAATACATGACCATCCAAGCCGTTTTCCAGAAATAGGCTACCTTCCAATACACAATCTACAAGACAATATAAACCAGTGGAACCGTCCCTCAGTGGGAGGATATCAATGGAGAACTGGACCCTGGGGAGCAGTAAGAATTTATCTATTTTTTTTTTAATATATTCTTTTGTTCTCTCACAGGTGTGTTGACATTTCTCGAAATGTTATTGTGGTACAGATTTGGTCAAAAGAGAAGCGCATCTATTTTAAAAATTGTTGTTATCGTGAAGAACATATTAAATTGAGAATATAATTTTTCTGTGTTTCAACTTTAAAATACTTCTACATAGTAGTAATTTGTACTTGCAAATTTAAGTTTTGAAAGTTAACATTAAAAATTAATAATTTTAAGTTGTTTTAACCAACGTGTTTTACGTTTTTCTAATTATGCAAAGGTGATACATATGTTCACATGTTTTGGCAGTGCTCTAGCACTTGTGCAGGTGGATTTCACCGTCGAGCTGTAGTATGTCAAGATGAGGAAGGAAGAAGTGCTAGTTACTGTGATGAGGCAACAAAACCTCCAGAGTCAAGGCACTGTGATTCTGGACCCTGCCCACGATGGAACTATGGGAACTGGGGAGAAGTAAGATCATTTAACTTTCAGAGGAACATTATTTACCGCATAAGCTTAGAAATAGTAACATAATTATTTGACTGTGAATGGTACTGAACACCATTTTTTTTACTTACTTAAAAAGAATGAGTTTCTAAACTTTGTTCTTTGATCAAATCCAGAACTGTAGTGCAAATATGAGTACTGTAAATATACATCCAAAAGAAGTGTTGTGTCAGGCTGAGGATATACAACATTTAATTGAGCGTTGCGGTAGCATCTTGAGTCTTGAATCATACAACATTATTTTCTGTTACAGAAAGATGAATTGTATGCAGAAAAACCTCGGTGTAATAGCTAGTCTAAGAAAAAACTGAGCACAAGAAGCTATAACGAAACTTTATTACATCAAATTTCATAGGTGCTGACTAGAGTAACTGCGAGTATCTACTTGGTTGTAGTTTCAAATGTAGAAGTATGAAGATAGGATCATGCATCTGAAAGGGGTGCCTGGGTTAAAATGTTTTCATGAAACATTATAGATTATTGGACAAAGAACAGTTTCTCTATGCCGTGTAGTGCCATATCTTGACTACATGTTCTTGCGCAAACGTTACAGAAAAAGTTAAAGCTGGTTAGTTTGGCATTCATTCCAATCTAACCTCTTGTGAGTCCTCTCGTCTTTTCTTGATACATCAATATCTGGAGTTCGGAAAAGAAGGAAAGTTGTTTGATTATCCCCCCCCCCCCCCCCCCCCCCCCCCCATTTTGGCCAGATCTAGCCATTTAGTTCTAAGGCCATCTGAGTGTCATGGTTTTTCTGTCTGTAGCTGCAGACTTGGGATCCAATTAATGCAGATGCTGCAGTTTTTGTCTGATTTAGAATCCTCTGAGATACAGTAAAAAGCTATGAACTATTGGAACATGCTCACTTATGATCAGATTGTTTTTAATAGAAAGGAGAATTAGTATTTTTGTCTGATATTGCAGAATTACAGGAAAACTGAAACCCATAAAACACATCCTGTAAGTATTTTACACTTAGTCTGTGTAAGTTAGACTATGAGAAAGCGTGCCCAGTGTCTGAGTTTTCTCTTTTCTGGAAGGGAAAACTGTTTTAGGACCGATTTCCATCTTTTTCTTCTATGAAAGAGAGACAGATATGCATGCTTATTCTCAGAAATGGTTACTTCTCTTTGACAGAGCAGATTCTCTGTAACTGAGACTTTTTGCAGAAAATCACTTGATAAACTATAAAAATGTAGTTTGGTAAACGTTTTGGTCGGAGAATTGCTTTTTTGTTAAATGAGAGTAAACTGTAAATCCTTATTCTTGAATTGAGTGTCCAGGGAATATGAAAATAGACATAGTAAATATGAACATGTACTGATTATTGCTGTATCTTTTTGGTTTAGTGGTATGTGATGACTCCCTTAACAAAAATATTGCATATAAAATTCTGTATTTCAGTGTACTCAGACTTGTGGAGATGGAATAAAGACAAGACTGGTGATTTGTCAGCTTCCTACTGGCCAAATGTTGGGTGATCAAAACTGTGAAATTCTAGACAAGCCGCCTAATATGGCACAATGTAATGTGCATTCTTGCCCTGGTGATGTTTCATGGCATCGGGGACCGTGGAAATCGGTACGATAGCATTCACTAATATTTTTTTGCTTTCTTGTTCTTTCTGTCACTCTTATTTCCCCTTGCCTTTTAAAAATGATTATTTTATTTGATACCAGTGAAATAATAATGCATGTGAAATATGGTCTACGTAGTTTTATTCAGCAACTGTTCCTGCAGTCATTGAATTAAATGGGAAACAGCCATTTACTTCAGTGGGAACAGTATCATGCTCTGTAAAACATCATAGGGAATATTTTTAAGATTATCAGAAATCATCATAGCTGATAGCAATACCTAACAGGTCGTTCTATTTTGAAGGGTTATGATTCGATCTATGTTTAAATTTAAAAGTATATGCTGTAATTTATACTGTAGTATTATCTACGTATTTATATTTGTAAAAAAAAAAAAAAAAAAGGCTTTTTGGTGCATAACTTTTCTAATAGTATATTTAAGTATAAATTAGCTCACACACATGTATATTACACTCTGTCATCAAACATTTTACTCCCTATTACATGTACATTTGTGTATAAAAGTTTATATTTGTGATTTTAAAACAGTGACTAATTAAAGCTGTCTGTAAAATTATGTATGTAACTATAATATGTTATTGTCTACATGTCACTGTCTATTAATGTGTAAAATTGCCTACAGTAATCACCACTGATCTTTAAAATTGCCACTACCAAATTATTAACATACTGAAGTAATCATAGCAAGCTCTACAACCTAGAGTACGTTATATTTCCCAAGCTGTGCATTTGACAACAATATTTATTATTATGCTCAATTCTGAGGAGAATAATGGCAATCAAAAGGAGACAGGATCCAGTTCTGGTTCCATTGAAATCAGTTAAAAACCTGTCATTAACATCCCTGGGAGATGGACTAGGACAAAAGTTCTATTATTTATTTTTTTTTAATTAATAAAATTATGTAATTTGGTTCTTTGAGTTAACGTGGAAACATTTTTTAAAATATTGTCCAATTTCAACTTTAAATAATTTATTAGTATTCATATAATCTATTCTAATTTATTGCAAATTGACTTTAAAATGGAAGTTTGAACTAATAATTTACCACAGTTATCTCTTTCTTCCACTGTGCAAAACAGAGTTTCGGGTTTGTGTTTAACAGACATGACAGTAATCTTATTTAGCCATTAGCCAAATAATTAGTAGTGACTTGCTAACGCTTATTTAATCTGTATGCTTCAGGTGCTGAGAAGACAAGCAGGGCATTCAGCACACAGTTGTCTTTGAACTCAATGTTTGTTTTCCTTTTAGACTGAAGTTATTCACAGCCTGTTCGTTCCCTGAGTGATGCAGTTTGTCCTGCACTAATAGGTTACCTGGAAGCTATTGTAATGTATTGTAAGTGTCACATATGGCATGGTTTGTTAAGTATGCTGTCACTGGTTAGATATTTAGCCAGGTTGAATGCTGCCAACACATAAACTTCAGTTAATTTTTGTTGCTGTTTAAACAGAGCAAAATTTATTCATTGAGGATGACTATTATGAAAGAGCAGTAAAAGCTTTAGTCACAGAAACACTGTTGTAGCCTAACACAAAGAGCTTTGTTTAGCCTTCCCCTGTGGGTGGTGGACTAGTGATGTGGTAGTTTGTCAACAGATCATGCTTCTGCCTGTCTTATGCCTTTCTGGCATACAGTATGCTCTAATATAGGGGACTGTTAATGACTGGACACTCTCTGGAGGCCAGAGTCATCAAGCATGTCACATCTACACTTAACACCCTTCTCTATAAAGACAGCAAGAACCAGATAAAACACTATTTGTATTTTTGATAAAAGTATTGAGTAATATTTCTGTGTCTGGACAGCAATGCATTGCACTTTTACATTTACTAGTGAGATTCTACTGTCAAAACTTAGGTAGAATCTGAAATGTGAGACTTCCCCCAGGTAGTGTAATTTGCCATAATAGATTCTGCTGTCTTTTACTTCTGGCCTGCAGAGCACAAATGTAATACGTGGAGAGGGTGGGTAGAAGTGAGCAATTGCTTTACCTGGAACAACTCCTTGAATATTGGCCTGTCCCTGGCCCAGACAGTTCAGAAATGGCTGTCAAAATGATGTAAAAAAACCCTTTTCCTCATTCTGATGTAGATATGTCTAAACCATGTCTGAACTAAGAGCTTTGATCGCAGATTATTCCAGCTTTTACATAGCCAGATGGTTTCCTCTTGGATTTTTAGATTCCAGCAAAAATAGATTCAGAAGAAGTCAAATTAGCTAAGACTAATTCAAAATCCTGAGTCAAGAACCTGATACACCATGCAGAGGGTTTGTCCTAATTTATCGGTTGTCAGCATCTTTTATGTTCTCTTCCATATTGGGGCATTCTAACTTCTTCCAGTATCTATCACTATATATTTGAGGATAGAAGACTTTTAGCAATATGCTGTGTAAGTACATTTCTTTCAGTTTTTGATTCATTTTGCACAACATAATTAAAATAAAACATATCTTGTAAATGCACAATAGGGCCGTTGCAAGGAAGGCTCTGTTTATGATTTGAAGCCAGAATTCTCGTTGATGCTTTCTGCAGTTTAGCAGCCTATGGGCTGTTACTACTTTATAGTATCTGTCTCTGGCTACCAGAGCTGACTGTTACAAAGCTTAAAGGCTATGTACTCCTCTGTTGCTGGTTTCTGCAGTTGTCCAAAGGGATGTGAGGCAAGTAAACCTCAAATTCTAAAGGCTTGTACCACTCCAGGACACTTTCTCAGAAATATGCATATTCAGAAACTTTGATTCTTTGAATCTTTGGAACTTTAATTCAGTCCAGAATTTTCGTATCATGATATCCAAGCCAGAAAGACACTCTGAAGTTTTACTGCGAGGATGGCTAGGAAATACATCCTTTTGCCTGTAACTTGAATTAATTTGATTTGTAGGTCATTGAGAGACTCTCAAGAATAATCTTTTTAGATTGTAGCTTACGTCTTCTGCCCTCTTAGTTTTATACAACTTTCTAAGAGAATTTTCTTTAGTAAGAAATGAATCATGCTCATCTTTTTCTCTTTTTTTTTTTTTCTTCCCCTCCACTGCCTTTTTATCAAAACCCAAAGGAAATGGAGGGGGTTTACATCCAGTCCATGCTTCTTGAGGGACTCTGCCTTGTTTTCAAAGAATATTGGTGTCAATTCTTAATGTAAATGAGGTTGATAAATGTTGTACAAACATCCCTAAAGTCAAGTGCTTCAAAATTTGAAACATTTGGTTTCATTGCCTAATTGGAATGTGTCTAAGTACACTAATCGACATGTAGCTCAGTACACTACCTCTTTTTTGATATACAAAAATTACAATACAGATCTGTATTTTTGATATAAATACATTATAAATATGTATATAAGTTAAATAATCCTTGATGTAAACATAGTTAGTATTTTAAAGGAATTGCGCCACCAGTAAATTTGATCCGTATATCTTGGATATTTTTCTTTTAGACTATTCTGGTTTCATTGGTGAAGGGATTGAGGCAAATTATGGAAACCATATGTCACGTTATATAACGTCAAGAAAAAATCCATAGCATTCTGACAGCTGGCTAAAAGTACTTTGTTCTAGTATAGATTTTTATCCCTTCTTTCCACAGTGTATTACTGGATTTTTCTGTTTAGTCCATGCAGTAAGACTTCTGATTTATTGTATTAATTTTCATCAGAGTGGTTCAGGTTTTCTGACCTAAGAAGTTTTTTACAAAAAGCATGAAAAGAGTATTACAGATTCACAAAGGTACTACAGAATCACAGAATGTTAGGAGTTGGAAGGGACCTTGAAAGATCTAGTCCAACCCCCCTGCCAGAGCAGGACCACCTAGAGTAGGTCACACAGGAACGCGTCCAGGCGGGTTTTGAATATCTCCAGAGAAGGAGACTCCACAACCTCTCTGGGCAGCCTGTTCCAGTGCTCTGTCACCCTCACAGTGAAAAAGTTTTTCCTTATATTAATGTGGAACCATAAGGTTTTAAAACTGAAATGTAATGACTAGATTTAATAACGTTGTGCTAGGAGAGTTGTAGAGTAATCTATCCTAACAGAGTTCAAGAGTGCTGCTTTGTTTTCAATACTGAGCTGCTTTTCCTTTGAACAACATTTCCCATATCCACATGCTTTAGTGTTCTAGACAAACAATTGTCTGTTACCTGATGAAAAGTTATGTGGGAATATAATCAAATCAACTGAGGGTTGGATCAATGGTTATGTTTAGATACAATGAATCTTCCAATACATAATGCAGATACATACACAGTCTTGCAAAGCTTTCATGTATAGCACCAATGTAAAGTAGTGATACTACTTTACTATTTTTAGCAGTACTTGGCTGGGAAATAGTTTGACAGGCAGTAGCAAGTTAGATTTCCAGTGCCAAAGCCCTGACCTGGTACCTGGGCAAAATGTGTGAAGTGAACTTACTTTTTGTTTTACTCTTCTTTCTGGGGTTCAGCATACACATCTAATATGCTTTTCTTAGTGGAGTGTTTTTCTGGTACCTTCCCTTCAAGGATCGTATTTGATTACTAACTGAAGCTTCCCCTTTTTTATCTTGGTTTCTTTTAAGACTTTAGTATTTATCTCTTGGTTTATTGGTCATATCTTCCTTTCTAGTCCCTTTTTCCATGCCTCCTAGGTTGTTACTGGATAATAGATAACAAGTGTAACTTTCTCAAAATTCCTGATACATACATGCTTTTACTGTGCTGTGTACCTTTCATTTTAGATATTTTCTTTAAAATATGGAGTTTTATGGAGTGCGAGGAGGAATTACACTGGAGAAATAAAGTAGTCTATTCATAAATGGGAAGACAATACTTCCAGCTTCACATAATGAGGAAAGTTTGTTCACATTTTTGGATGAATTTTGATAAATTTAGGAGTTTGATTTTATTTTTGGTCCGCCATAGTTTTTCAGTGCTTACCAAGACGCTTGGAGAGCCAGGAGGCCAAAGAGCAAGGTTCCTGCATAGGCAGTTGGTGGTAGCAGTTGATGCTACCTTGAAGCTTTATATTTCAGTAGGGTTTTCATTTTTGTGTGAGTGTGGATAGCAACCTAAATTGCTAAAGTCATTTTTAACCAGGTATGTCACAGCTGGAAATATATGTCGGGTTTTCAACCTTATTCTCATTCCTTTGGAAAGAATATGTGGCTGGATTGCTGAATCCAGACTGCAACTGAGTGTTACCTAAAGGTCATTGAGGTAGTCTATTATCAGTAAATCTTCATGGCACATTTGAAACCAAATAGCTTACTGCGTGCATGTCTTATCTGAGCAGATGCAGCACAGGAAGCTGCTATAACTTGAAGGTAACAAATATTGCCACAAAAGCAAACAGTTATGCCTTTGCTCTGTATCATCCTGAGTTTTACCTCAAGCAGTCAGTCTTTTTGAGGTGTTCTAGTTTTCCCATCTGAACAGTTCCACATAGAGTCATTGTGCAGCTTTGTTGCTAAGCACTGCCGGTTATGGTTCAGAGCATAGCAAAGTTAAGGTCCATCTTGAGGTTCTTTATTTTCTGGTAGATTTTCTTGAAGACATCTACATTTGGAATTTTATTTGAATACTAATGGAAGAGGATCTGTACTCTCTAGTGTGAGTTAATTGTAATGCAGTCATTAGCACTTTGTTTTCTTACATTTGCTTTCTTAGCATGTGGTCTTCATGCTCTTTTACTTCACATTTGTATTGTGAGTTGAGATATGACTTATGAAGGATTTGTCCTAAAATTTTACCATATACCAGTTGTGAAGTCAGATAATAACTGTAGAATTCTTTTCTTAATTACTTTAAAGTTTTTGAAGATACTTTCTGTAATTAAAAGGAGCTGAGATTAAAAGCGGACAGACTCAACTTTCCCAAGAGTAGTACTAGTGCAGACTGCTTTTGCGCTGTTGTAACGCCATTAAAAGAATGAAACACTGACTTACGAACTAGTTATGTCAATTGTACTTTGTTGTTAGTCAAGAAATTGAGTATCACAGACAAGTGTTTCACTAACTGTTCAAATTATGTTAAAAAAGAAGTTCCACAAAACTACAGTTTTAGACTGTTAGTTTTTCTGAGTTCTTTGGGAACAGTCTAGATCTGATTGCGCTGAGGTGACTTTATGGTCAGTGATACAGGCAAGATTTGACCCTTACAGAAGATAATTATATTTTGTTTGTCTGAAATGTTAATAAAATAAAGAATTTTTTTTTCTTCTCACTGTTCGGATTTTTATGTAATTTCATAAGTGTTACTTGTGATTTTGGAGAAAATAGAAATAAAAAGAGTGGGTCAGCTCATCTTCCAAGTCATCTTTAAGTGTCAAAAATATCTTACTGCTATTTTTCTAGTTCTTCAGTTTTCTTTAGTTGCTCCAGAATAATTTCAATGTAATTCTGTATTTGCACTAGTGGAAGAAAATTATTATTACTTTTAATGAATATAAATTTATTTTTTAAGAATTGACATCCCAGTCCCCTTCCAGTGTTTTTACTGCCGGGCATCCCATTGACTTCTGCAGGAGCAGAAGCAACTCAAACTTGCATAAGATATTTATTTGCTTTAATTTTAATGCAAAAATTCTTGCTATGTATGATAAGTGCCTTCATTCACTTTTTCTAATGTGTAAAAAGTATTTATATCTTTAAAGATAATCTTTTATATTAAAAGGGAATTCAGAATCACTGAACTTGGTTTTCAAAACCAGTTTCAGTCTTTTACCTCTATTTCCACTGCTGCCTAATGTTGAACTTCAGAATACCTCATTACCAATACAATACATTTATTTAATATTCCACTGGCTGAAATCTTAATGTTAGCATGTGCTATTAATTTTTAAAAACTTTGGAAATGGGGGTTGCCTTTTCAGAGATAACTGATAACATATGTCACTACCCAAATAATGTCATAAAACAGACTTGGGATAGTGGATTTCATTTAGGGTAATTCTGATGAAAAATGAAAGAAAATACTTGTTTCTAAAATTGCAAAACAAATACTTGTGTACTGTTCATCAAGTTTAGAGGAAATTTCTCCATTTTGGTGCTATGTTGCCTGTATAGCTTGAAATAATAAATAAGTTATAATGTATGTGTTATGATTTAATTTAATGACTGTGACTTGTGTCTGTGAAATACAGTTGCATTTTAACCCTTCTTTTTTATGCATGTTGTGTGGCTTTGTATTTGTATTTGATGTGTCCTTTATTAAGGAATGCTAATGTTTAAAGTCCTTAAAATTTTTTTTTAAAAAGTGGGGGGAGGGAAACGAACCACTTTTGCCAAAAGTGAGGGGGTTTTACCATAGAGTAACCTTTGTGTTGCAATGAACTTCATATGATATTTTAGTGTTTTCATGGGAGAATATATCTCTTATACTTGAACAGAAAAAGAGTACAGAAACATCATTACTGATAAAAACCAGCAATTGATGCCATTGGACAACTGGACTGGAATAGGTGGTTGGCACATGATCTTTGATGATAAAGCTTAAAGATACTAGCTGTTGAACCTTTTGCTGGAGCTATAATTATATGGCCTAGTCCTGCTCCCGCTTAGTGACAAAAGACACGGAAAATTGAGGATTATAATGTGATGCTCAACTCAATCTCGAAGACATAACATAATTCTTTACATTCCTAAGACACTTTTGCATGAGGAGGTTTGCAGAACTTTCAGACTACCCATTTAGAAAAAGGACAAGTAAGAGTGGAACATAGTCAAAGGAAAAGAAAAGGAGGAAAAAACCCAACAACCAACCAACCAAACAAAAACACCCCACCAGCCAGACTATCATGGAAGGGGGGGGGAAAAAACAGGTGGTCCTTAATACCATGCGTAAATATATATAGCCATTTAATGAGAGCAAATAGAATGTGAAGGTACTGACATGTTTAGTTCTTTTTTTGCAGAGTTAGAACTTTCAGAAAAGCTGAAGGTTTCTGGGTAGTCAGATCCACGTGAAATGCATTCTGAGCTGTCTGTATATACGTGATAGTTTTGAAAACCTGAGTCACAACTCATAAATATTGGTTCAAAGTGTTTTTGAGACCTAAATTTAATAGTTATTAAACATATATTAAAGTATTAGCATTTCCTAACATTTATGAAGGTTAATACACAAGTATTTTGGTTACCTGGTATGGGTTAGGAAATGAACAAAATGTTCTGTAGTACTCTGTTCTGGGAGTCCCTAGTCCTTTCTTTGAAAACCAGTAATTGTGGGAGACTGGTGACTCCACTAAGATAGACTGCTGTATTCATCAGTATATGTTCTAGCATATGCATCTGTCTATGGCCCTTTCACTTCATTGAGAGCAGCATCAGGCACTTAGATTTCCTGCTGAGTCAGTCCTTCAGGAGCTTGCATGCATGCTTACATTTATGCACATGACTGTAATGTTGGAAAGATTATCTGTAAGTAAATTGAAAATATACAGAAGAGTGGCATAGGTTGAAAGCAAGATTGGAATGCTACATGTGAAGGTAGGTAAAATGTTGTATTTCTTATTATCTAAAATACGAATATATTTTCATAGCAAATTCATATTTTAAAAAATTGTGTTATTTTTCTTAATTCTTTAGCTGATATTTCATTAAGTGCCATAGAAAGAGTTATATTTTTGTATGCTTCTAAAAGCTTTGAAAAATTTCCGACAATACTATATCATTTCAGTATATATTGCTTTGCATTTCGAGCTATCTTTAAAGTTCAAATACAAAACCTTAGTTTTTAACCAAATGAAAAAAGCAAAGTGATACTTTTTATAGAGCAGACACAGAGAGAGCTCAGATATTTGTCATTCCTTTAATTTCTGAGCCACTGTTTTGCTGCTGATAACATGATTTAAAATGATAAATCAGAGATTGCAGTTCCTGGAATCCAGTGTTTCTGCTGCTCATGTTGAGGTTTTTTGCAAACTTGGCTAAAACTAATTGGTCTGCCATTATAAGAACTATTATCTCTAGTTACTTTTGTAATTGTTTATTTGAAAAGACCTTGTCTCTTAAGATAAAGAAGAAGAATCCATAAAATGAAGTTTTAAATTGTGAAAAGAATAAAAACAAATGCTTTTTTCTGTGCAACCCCTTTGATTGTGCAAATGTAGCTTCCACACCAGAGATCATCCATCATGTTAAAAATCTGATCCAACTTTTATTGTGAAAACCTATGAATAAAATGGGGTGAACGTTACTTTTCAGTAGGAATGCAGGTTATGTCATTCCCATGCATTTGTTCAGTTTTCCCAAGCTTCACAGAGGCAGAATGCCATCCTCCCTGTGATGCAGTCTGTTAAACTGTGTCCAGTTGTTGGAAGCAACAGTGGATTCACTTTGGGTTGCTGTTTGGTTTTCGTGGAGGTTTGTGAACACAACTGCTGGATGGACACAGATACAGCTGTTCTGTTTGGAAAATGTGTCTAGAAATTTATCCATTTATTGGAAGCAGAGAAAAAAAAACCCTGCGTTTCTTTTGCTCACACTGGATTTCCCTGAGGTCTCCTATCTCCATTTCTGCTGCCCTTCTTTCTTGATGCTTGCACTTTACTCACTGTTTGTCTCCAGTGCTGCTGCCTTCATGTAATTGCTTAAAGGTGTTACTAGTGTTACATGACTGTGGAATAAAGAGAGACAAGACTTACTGAAGTCTGGCCAAGTCAACAATTTGATGTCTGCAGTGACGTAATGGTAAAAGTGCCTGTACCAAATACTTTCTAGGAAGTATCAAAGGCAAAGAGCAGGATTGCTGTTCAGTCTTGACACAAATTTATACTTGTAGATTAAGATTTTCAGAAAGACCTAGTGAGAGTCTAGCTCTGTTCCTGTTTGCCACAGTTTTCAGAAGGAAAGGTAAGGCAGAATTGTCAGTTGGTTTTTTGGTTTTTTGATTTTGGGGTTGGTTTTTGGTTTGTGTTGTGGGTTTTGTTTTTGTTTAATTTACTGCTGTTCCTGCATTTTTAATTGTGATTTACCTCAGTCATCTGTCTTCTGTATGTATCACTCAGCTGAAAGCTGTTAAAAGATAGGTACATGTAGCAGATATGTTGTTGCAGGAATTCTGGCTGAGCAAAGTAGTTTATCTGTTCCTGCCCTCCCAGCAATTTGTAAGCGGAGCATACTTCTCATTGTTTTAATATATGCTGTCATTAATTACAGTGATAATGTTGCTTGAATGAGGGCTGATGGTGAAGTTCTTAGCAGAGGTACGTGCAGACCCTTCACTGACATTTAAGACCTGCACGTGAGGTAGCAGAGCCTGCCAAATGGCTGCTGAAAGGTGACAGAATACCTGTTGTTTTTCCGATTCTCAGGTGGTAGCCAGATGCAATGGATTCAAGTCAAGCAAGTAAGGCAGGAAGAATAACTGTACAATTCAATTTTTACTGCAACTGAGAGATGAAATGGAACCTATAAAGGAAATGTTAAATGAGATGCCAAATGTGGTATGTCATTACTGTGGAAGGAGAACATATTAATCATCAACTCATGAAACTGTGTTTATTGTTTCTAAATTTTAAAAAATATCAAGCAGACATTAACAGAAACACAATATATCTTCAATTAGCAGAAGGCTTGTTTTGACAGCATTTGCACAATGCTGTCATGTAGCAGTGTTAACATGCGTGACACTGGTATATGGATCTCTGTTAGGTTACTGTTGTGTCTGATAGCGAGCTCTTCTTCCAAGGAAGCTGAAACCTGAAAGAAAGTAGTATCTGGGGGACAGGTCATGACTACTGAGTCTTATTTTGGACTGCGTCTCAACTATCCATGTTTGAGTCAAATAAAGCATGGTACTGATTTTCTGTGAAGAATTTCTCTCTTTTTCTAGCTTTTCTTGTGTTTTTTTGCCACTGTTCTGTTAATCCTATTTTACTCCTCTTCCACTGTGCCACACAACCTTCCATTAACACCCATACTAATATCTCCATAATCCATATGAAATAGCTTTCCCACAACATGGAATACAACATAATTGTTCTCTGATGCCTTGGATTATACTTTTATGGAAAATGAGAAGATGGTATTCTCCTCCCTGTATGCCATGTTGACTTATTCTTGTCCAAAATTTGAGTCAAATTTGGTTTCTTGTTATGGGACTTAGAGTTAAATATTACCTGGGCCCAGATTTTCCTTTCTGAATTACATGATTAGTGGGTTTTAGGCTTTACAGTGAACTTCTATGAAAGGCTTTTGTTTTGATCAGTTCTCAGTCCCCCTAAAGCTTGAGATTTTTACCTGGCATCAGGAATTTTCATACTTTATAGCAGCAGAGTACTGGAGTCACCTCCAAACAAGTTAGACAACACTTTTATTTTGAAAGAAAAAGGATAGAACTTTGTCTAGAAACAAAATCTTGTCACCTGCAAGTTGTAAAATAATTTATTTCTTAAAATGATGAGTAATAAGAGTTTTTAAATTTGTCATGAAAAAGTAGAAAATGCAGGAAGAGTCATGTAATATGTAAGTATGATCAGCCATTTACAGAAAAATGTTTCTGGAAGCTTCTTTTTCTTTAATCAGGACACCTGAAGCAGCACATCTGAAATACAGTTCTTTGGGGACTGAATTATTATCTGATCATGCCCTTGAAAAGGACTTGGATATGACTGAATATCCACCAGGATCTAAAGATATAGGTAGTGTAAAAGCCAAATCCTACAATTGCTAAAATAATGTTGCAGCTATTTTGGAAGTTCTGTTGTGTTACTGTAATAGCTAAAAGCTTGTTTGAAGATTTAATTGTGCTGTGTGTATTAAGTAGGTGAAACAAAGTTGCTGACAGGAAAAGCTTACAGTCTCATTATGAGATGTATGTAGACAGGATGGGAATACGTGGCACAGTGAAGCCTTGCTGAGTATTGTGGTGGGTGGAGAGCTGAGCGTGGTAACACCCTGTTTTTCAAGTGCTTTGTAGCTGACATCAAAAAGGATGCCAGGCTTTAGGCAGTTATGGGTAAAATGGTGGTGGTGTTCATCATGAGGGGGAAAGACATGACAGGGCTTTCAAAGAAGGACCTGGTTATCTGTTTTGTTTGTGCTGAGCTTGAGGTAATGGGTAGTGCTTTGAGATGTCAGAGAGATAGGCCAAGTTAAAAGACTTATTCTCGGATCTAACTAGAAAGAATAAATGAAATTCTGTGCATGATCATTAAGTGGAATTCCAAGAGTTCTGGATTTGATTTTTTTCCAACAGCTGCAAAGAGTATGGTTGTTCATCTCCCATCCAGGCAGACTGCTGTTTTGCTGTAAGGTCTCCCTCATTAAGGCTACTGCCAGCTGCACGGGACAAAAAATTTTGGACCATATGGTGGCAACTTTAAATAGTGTCTAAAATTTCTCTGCCTCCTTTTGCTGTTGAAAGGAGTGAAGTTAAGAAGTTCCAATATTAGATGACGATACTGGCTGCAGATGATGATACTTGGAACAGATTGTTCTCTGGTTTCCATTCCCCTGAGAGCAGTAGGTAATGGCAGTTACTTTGCATGAGGACCATCCTTCCTGAGCCTCTGGGTTCAAGAGAATGGCTTCTGAAAAACAAAGCATCATCAGTAGAGTTCAGCTTCTGCAGACATGAAATCAGCTTACCTTCAAGATCTGTCCTGTTGGTTCTGGCTTCAATATGGTAGAGAGGTTTGTTTGAGTTGTGTTTGTTTTAATCAGGATGTCTTTAGTTTTGAGAGGAAAACATTAACACTTTCCTGATGGATTCCATATATATCCTCTCATAGCAGTTTTACCTTCCTGTTATCCACATTAATCCTAAAATCTGTCTTTAATCCTCTTTATTCCTTCTTCATTCCTACTTTTTTGTATGTGTATATGTGCATGTACATAGTTTGTCATTTATGTCCACCTGTTAGATATGCTTCAGCAGGCTTGGAAAATATTCAGGAGTTTTCTGTTATCCTTCAGATGAAAATTGAAACAAAAGTTGTTATCTTAAAAAGAATCTGACAAAAGCTGCCCTTTTATGGAGCGTAGAGTACTCATTCCTGTCAGAAAAGGCATGGCTATGGACACTGAACAGGTTAGATGACCTCAAAAGAGTCGCTGCTGTCTCTGACTGTTCTCAGCTGCCGTGTACAGACTGTTTGGTCGTACTGCAGTGCACTCCAGTCTCCTACACCCACACTAGGATCGGTTTGGAGAGCACATATGTTCACATCTACACTATGTACCTGGAAACCCTGGAAACCAACATATGGATGGTGGAAACTTGGTGTGTTTCTGCTTCTCACCCTGTTATGCATCCAGAGTACGTAGCCAGACCCAAAAAAAAAAAAAAAAGTAGAAGTGCTTCTTGGGCTGACTTAGAGAAAATGATTTCTGCCTCCTTTTGCTGTTGAAAGGAGTGAAGTTAAGAAGTTCCAATATTAGATGACGATACTGGCTGCAGATGATGAGACTTGGAACAGATTGTTCTCTGGTTTCCATTCCCCTGAGAGCAGTAGGTAATGGCAGTTACTTTGCATGAGGACCATCCTTCCTGAGCCTCTGGGTTCAAGAGAATGGCTTCTAAAAAACAAATTTACCATTATGAAAAATAATGAGGAAACTGACCTTTAACACAAGTTTTCTGTATGTAGTCTACTTCAAATTTACCAATTTTTATATTCATTACAAGTAATTGAGGTGAAATTGTTGGGGAGGAAAAATGGTTTCAAATTGAAGATTTTGAAGTAACCCTGTGAGTAAGTTTAACTCAGAACAGTACTTTTACTTGAAAATTATTTGAATACAGAAGAGGTTCTCCTAAGTATTGTAATTTTGATGAAAACTGGTTTATGCATAAAAATAATATCAAATGATACTTTCTAAATGAAGTTTAGCTCAATGTTAACTAGAAAAACATTATTGTTTTCTTCAGAATCAAGCTATAACTAATCAGGTGTTAAGACTGCAACTGAAATACTAGAGTATGTTTAGAGGATCCACTCGCAGAGGAAGGAGGGTGGCTTTCTTCATGTGTTACAATAAAAAGGCTCTGAGACTCTCAAGCCCACCTACATATCTACTCATAGAAATATCTCAACAAGTCACAGCAGTGTTGTTGCTTATATTGGATGGAAAAGGATTTGGGGATAAAACTTAATTTCAGAGGCTGTAACAAATTTTTCTCAATAGTTTAGGTGAGGTAAGGTGGTTGTGGAATCGTGGGCCATCCAGGCTTAGTAAGGAATCAGAAAGGACTTCAGGCAGCTCTAACAAGTTCATGGAGGATTCAGTCTTGGACAGCTAATCTAAATCTGTATTTTTGTAGGTGGTGGTACTTGCAACAGCTAAAAGTTTTGGCTTTTTTCATGGTGTAGAACTGGCAACCTGCATATGAAGTCTCACTGTAGAGCTTGAACAGAAGAATATCCATATTTTTGACCTCTCTCTGCCTAAAGCCTGGGAAAGAACAATGTTAAACATCACAATTACCTGTTTGGCTTAAGGGGGGTTGATTGGAGCATACATTGCTGGGTTGTCTGTACCTGGTTTCATTTTCAGATGTGCTACAGTACCTCATGGCACACTTTGCAAATGGTTTTGATAAGTCCAGCAGTAGGAATATGGAGATTTGCCCTGTGTTACTGACCTCAGGGCACCATTTGTCAGTGTCGTGGAGCCAGAGCTGTGCTGTAGACTGAACTTCACAGAGTGGTTTTGGGATGATGTTTGTGTTGTGTCTTACTGAAACATGGGGAGTGCTAGTTTCTCACCTTTCCCATTTTTGATACACAGGAGGTGAAACAGAATCAAGGGGTGCTATATTTCCTCATGCAAAGGGAGGAATTTGCAGTAACTGTTGAGGCTATTTGGAGCTTTCTACAAGTAGATATCACTCAGCAGTAATTCATCAGCTTGAGAGAAAGGGACCTGTTGGAACTCGCTGGGCTGAGCTGGCTGTGCATTTGGTCATTAGAAATACAGTCTTGCTTGATTTAAAACAAAAATGTTAATGAGCTTAGAGATCCAGTCCAATTGAGTGGTAGGAATGTCATCTAGGTAGTGTTTGGATGGTCGTGAGGGTAGTATTGCAGCCCTAGTGGGGGCTACTCACAGGAAGGAAGTGCACTTATTAATTTATGTTAAAGGTCCCATGACAGTTGCAGTATGATTGCCAATATTACTGCAGAAAGTAGTTTTCACTCTAGATCTTATCTTCCAAATGTCATCTAGAACTCTGCAAAGTGGGGAGGCCACAAAGAACTTGAACAAAGAAGACTAATACTGGGTATATGCTTGTTGGATATACGCTTTTTGATCTGGCATATTTTAACTCTAGTGCTTCAGTTGATACACAGCATACAGTCTTGGATACCTCCTTGTAAAAAACATGCAGAGAGTTGGAATGCTCAGAGGACAGCAACATGAACGGTAAGACTTGGGTAAAGTAAGAAATGAGGAAAGCTGGGGTAGCTGCATGTTTCAAGACCAAGTTTATAGAAGAACGTACTGAATGAGGTATTCTTCCAACATATAATCAGTGGTTATAAAGGTGTGAGTGTTTCTGAGACTATTAAGGGTAGAATGAGAAGTAATCATCTTATTTAACAGTAAGAGATATCATCATTAAATCCTAAGATACTTTCTCTAAGGGTGGTTATACAGTGGAAAAATGCATGCAAGGGAGGCTGTAGCATCCCCTGTCACTGAAGACAAGACTGGCAGACTACTGTCAGGAATGGTCCAGGTATAGCTGATCCAAACTCTGATGAAGTCTGATGAATTGGATGAAGTCTTTGAGTCCTCCTTAGCCTAGCTTTCCTCCCTTCCAGTGCTGTAGCTGCAAAAGCACATATAGAAAAGTAGCAAAGCAGACTTACAGACTGCAGCTGCAAGGAGGACTGAATCAAATCAAGACATTTTTCTGATCACCAAAGGAATGTGCTATAACACTCAGCTTTTGAAACAAATCTGTACTCAATGAAGTGCCTTATAAATATCTTCAGTGTAACTTCTGTAGTTAACATAGGTGTAACTTAGATGTAACAGTAAATCATACACATACCTCTTGGAGTTCAATCCACTTTCTCAGGAGTGACGGAATGTTTGATCTTTTGTAACCTGGTCCTTATTGTATAAATTTGTCATTTTTTTAAAACTGATCTTCCTGTCCAATCACAGAAGTGCCTGACAAGAATAAAATTAAAAAAAAAAAAAAGACAGAGAGGAAGAAAATATCTTTTAACATTTGTAATATATTTTATCCTTTTTTGGTGCTACTGTTGTGGCTTAATCCCGGTAGGCACTCAAGCCCCACACAACCGCTTGCTCACTCCCCTCCACCCCACCCCACCCCAGGGGGATGGGGGAGAGAATTGGAAGAAAAAAAAGTGAGAAAACTCATGGGTTAAGATAAAGTAATTTTAATATGTAAAGCAAAAGTAAAATAAGGAATTCATTCATTACCTTCCATCAGCAGGCAGGTGTTCACCCATCTGCAGGAAAGCAGGGGTCCATCATGTCTAATGGTTACTTGGGAAGACGAACACTGTCACTCCAAACATCCCACTTTTACTGCTTCCTCCCCGAGATTTATATTGCTGAGCATAACATCGTATGGTCTGGGACATCCCTTTGCTCAGCTGGGGTCAGCTGTCCCAGCTGTGTCCCCTCCCAGACTCTTGTGCACCCCCAGCCTGCTTGCTGGTGGGGTGGTCTGAGGAGCAGAAAAGTCCTTGACGCTTTGTAAGCACTCTTCAAAAACAACTAAAGTACCCATGTTATCCACACTGGTTTAGTCACAAAACCTTGCACTATACTAGCTACTATGAAGAAAACTAACTCTATCCCAGCCACAACCAGTGCAGTTACAGTACTGCTTTTAGTCACAGTCATTTATTTTTTTAAGTCCCCGTATATCTAATATGAATACAAAGAGAAACTGTTACATGTTTTCCATTTACTAGTCTGTTTTCCAGCATCCAGAAGCCTGCTGAGCTATCAGCTAAGCTACACAAAACACTGCCTTGAAAGAAAAGGTTAAGAAAATTTAGAACAAAATCCACCAAAAAATCTGAGGTCTTCAACTTTTCAATTAAATAATAGCAATAACAAAAGAATCAAAAAGCTTTTAGTGAAACTCTGCATGTCGGCTGCAGAAAGAGCTTTAATTTGGTAGGAACTGATGATGGCATGCCCATCTGAGAGTCCGTCTGTGCCACAGAAAGCACCAGGAGTTCTGTCAGGCTGATCCTCATGGAACTTTATTACTATGAAAAAAAACCCCAAACAGATGAATCCTAGTTACCAGCGTTATGGAATGACTTTGAACAACAGTAATCAAGTCCAGCTTTTTACTGTAGTTTTATGTTTTTAAAAGAACTTGACATATGGGAAATATTACTTTAGCCAATGTTGAGACAAGTGCTAGAATTTCTGTGTAAAATAGTTACAGGATGTATTTTTTTAACTTGTTTTTTTTAAAAGAAATATTCATATTTCTTTTGGGATTTAAAGTTCTTATGGATTTTTTTTTTTCTACACGTGCAATCTGCAGAAAATATGTGGAAAATTTACTCCACATTCCATGTGGATTGTCATACAAGTGAGGCCACATTGTAGACATGTTGAACCATAAGGACTATGTTCTTCTTGGCCATATTCAAACTTGAATGAAAGGAGGTCAAGCAGGAAGAGAGTTAAGTGCAGTTGTACTTTTCCCCAATCAGGAGAGTTAAGCCTTGGGAAGATCACTACCAGAGCATCTCACAGAACCAAGTGGGCACCAAGCAGCAAGAGGACATATTCCAGAGACAGCCTGTAATAAAGCATTAAGAGCTCCAAGAAAGAACACAGGTTATGAAGGGCAAAATTTCAGCCTTGTAAGAAATGCACTGTAGGCTAAGTGCACTAAAAGGACATGAGTGGCTTCCAGAGCACAGAACAAGGCCTTGTTCCTGTACAACTGAGAATTTTTCTTACAGATGATGCAAAGCTGAAAGGAAGCTAGTCAGGCAGGTCAGTGTGTGCAGTATGCAGCTCTCTAAGGAAAACACTGGCGGTGGGGACAGAGTTCAATGCAAGATGCCTCCCTGTAAGCTGTATTTAGATGCCCTTAGCCACTTGGGAGTCACACTCAGGGATCTTCTGTGGAACCTATATTTTTCATTGAAAGAACTGAGAAGGAGCTATGCACTGCCCTTACAGAAAAGTTAAAAGTTAAAAGAGGCATCCTCCACTTTATATTGAGTAAAGCTTTTGATTCAGCACTTGAGACTTGGCTTCCTTTCTTTGGTATTCATTCTCTGTGCTGGAGGACAGGGAACCCTTATCTACCTGTCAGGACTCTCCAATGAGAAGCTGTGTTGGACAGGAGTAGTCTTCATTTCTCTTGCTGAAGGTGGGTCACTATCCAGCGAATAACACAGCTGAGCCTGCCTGTATCTTATGCCAAGGCATTCTGGGAGGAAACAGTCCCTTTAAGAACTACTTTTATATATTATCTAAGGAATGAAGCCACAATATGTCCAATTTCAGGAGAATATCATATCTACAGAGTAATATACCCTCTTCAACATTCCATTGGTAATCCTGGATCATCTACATCCAGGGCGAGTGCATTAGCTTTTTCATGTGTTAAAGAAAAAAAATTAGCAGCCTTTCTCTTTCTTTGGTTGCACTAAATATCATGTATCACTGTTTTGTAATGTGCCTCATTCACCTGCTGTGCTCTTAGTGTACTTTTAGAACAGTTGCTTTCTTTTTTTATCTTGTTAGTGGAAACAGAGGAAAATCTGTTTTCAGGATATTGGTCGTCCTTGTGGGCATGTAAAGCACGGAGGTGGTCAGTTTGTTAAAAGGATTATGCACGCTTGTAGAAGGAGGCCGGTCAGCGCCAAAGGAACTTTTTAACGTCTTTGTGGCTCAGGGCAGCCTAGGTGCTTCTGTAACTGGTATGTATGCAAGGCTTTAAGAATAACAATCCTGCAATTAGTTGCCTAAATCTTAACAAGATCCCATTGAAATTGTGGAGGGTCTGATCCTTAGAGATATTCAGGCTTCTTTTCCTCACACTGGTGTTGGTGGGAGATGCTCACTGCAGCAGATGAATCTGCTGCAGAATCGGGCCCTGTGGAACTGCGCTGAAGGGGGCAGGAGCTGCTGTATGAAATTCCAGGAGACACAGTACCGCAAATACCTGATTCTAGCAAAGCTGCTTGGAGACACTTCTTAGTTTGTTGGTTTACTTGGTTTTAAGTTTGGGCAATAGTATTTAAGCAGAGGTTTACAGGTGCTTAATGTTTGGGTTTTGAAGATTGTTTTAAATGTCAGGATCTTTTATTCCTTCAGTGAAACAACAAACACATTATGTAATTGTATTTAATATAATTAAATTACATTATGAGTTTATTATAATTGCATTATTAATGTAATGAATTAAACTTCAATGTTCTTTAGTGACTTAAGTGAAAAAAACAACAAAACCAACCAAACAAAAAAACCCCCACAAAACCCACCAAAAAACAACCACCCCCCCAACAACTTTAAAAGCTCATAAGTTGAAACCCATAATACCAGGTCACTGGTGAATTACCTCTTGCACAATGAAGTTTCTTTTTCAGTGTAAGATCTATTCAGCAGGAGGTTTGGATACGTGGAAACACAGGATCAGATCTTTTACTTGATGAATCTGTGAAAGAATAAGATGACAAATCTATATACAGAAATGCTGTCTCTATGTTTCTGGAAAACTTACATTTTGTAAGGATTTAATGCATTTTAAGATTTTTCAACATAATTCCAACCTGTTGAACTTCTTAAGTTGTTAAAGATAACATTAAATTAACATGGAGTGAAAAACCTCCCTGGAAAAGGTTATTTAAATGTGGATATTTTCTTTGGTATGCGTTGGCAACAATCTATAACTTACTGTCTCTTACAGCAAGAGAAACAAAAAAAATCAGGTCACTTATCCAAAGTTACATTACTGGAAAGTTGAATTATATTCCTCATAATTAAATGATTTTTTTAAAATTAAAAAAATATTTTTAAAATAATTGAAAATAATTTCTATCTACAGATATTAACCATCTTTCATTTGTGTTTCTGCCTTTAACATTAAGGTAACAATAGGTTTCAGCTAGTTTGAGTCATCAAAGCTAAACAGTATTTGAGTGAAAGAAAATTTAAGTAGTATTTGAAGTAAGTGTTCATAAAGCCTCTTTTATTCTTAACATCTGAACTGGTCTTTTCCTTTCTGAACTCCCTCTTCAGCTTCCTATCTAATATGATTGAAAACAAATGTGGATTCTCTTAATTCCTGTATAATTGTACTCTAATTACAAAATTTGGTAGAATATGTTTATGAAGGAGAATGACAAATAATCTCTTTATAGAGGCATTGCTCTGTAACTAGTAAAAATATCTTATAATAGGCTGACTTAATGCACAAATCTTCAGTTTCTTTCTTTAGAAGAATGGCACAACTTCTAAAGATTAATTTAGGCCATTTAAATATGAAAGAGATGTAACTCAGATGAGCTGGGACCAATGAAGATGGGGAAAAAAATAAAAAAACCCCAACCCCCAGACCCAATTCTAACCTATGTAGGAGTAAACATGTAATGTTGTGTCTAGTGGGTAGAGATGTTATTGGAAGGTCTTTAGAAGACTGAGATGCAGGATAAGAGATTTCTTTGCATATTCAGTTGCTGTTAGCAGCCAGTAGCCCTGTACAATAAATCTCATTTTTGTTGAATAAAAGATATCTGCACAAGCTGATTAAACAAATAAGTATATATGCTGAAAAGTGTTGTCTTAATACTTAACGCTGAGGGCATCAGAAATTAGAGAGTGAAATTATTCTATGCTGTTGTAGCCTCACCTCCTGAAGTGGAGACTTCTTAGGACACCTTATTTGGTGGCAGCTTTGTCTGGAACGCCATCCCCACAAGGACTAGGAGGGCTCTGTCTGACAGCCCTCTGGAGCCCAACTTGTGCTTCACAGGGGAAAGCCAGTGAGAAAGGAGGGGCATGTGGTGTTTTCCTAACAGGTTACGTGATTCCATGCTGCACTTCACTTACATGCTACTGAAGAATAAAAAGGAAGAATCTTCAGAGTTTAGGGGTCCTTTATGTCTACATTTTGTGATTGAAATTCCTGGAAAAGAGCTTTAAGGGAGAGTAGAATCAATTACCAAGATAATATCAGTATTGTAGTTTTCATGCCTGTATGTTATCTTGCCTGCTTTGATAATTAAATCCTTTAATTAAATTAAAATTCAGAGCTGAGTTTTCTGAAAGGCTCTTATAATGATATAGTTTGCAGTGTTTCAAGTTTTCTGACCTACATTAGTCATAGATAAAAGTTTCAGGTAATTTTTCTTATCTTCCTATCTTAAAGTAGTTTCTAAATTAATGAAACATAAATTGTAAAACTACATGAACAGTATTTTAAAATGATAAATTGAAAGATTTTGCTAAGAGCAAAATTATTTAATTTAGAAACAGACGTTCTTATTAACTGGAATTGTATAGAGACATGTAAAAGGCAAGTTGTGGCCAAATCAGTACACTTATCTTTTTGCAAATATAGGTGAATAAGAGAAACATACTATCCATTGTATTGTGTGATAAATTAAATTTATTGCTCTATTCTGCAAAAATTTAATTTTAAACACATTGGCAGTTTCAGTTAAACCTTTAAGATTACACATATAAGTGTTTAAGGACACATAGGAATCCCTGAGGTATTGAGGACAAGTTAGTCAGCTGAGATTCTGTTTAACAAAGTGCAGTTATTCTTATTGTGAAAAATGTTTCTTACCCAGCAGGTTAATTTATCATAGTTGCTTGTTCTATATTTTAAAAACTTTTCTTCAGCTATTGTACTCAGGCCAATATTTGCCAGGTTTTGTACTGAAAGCTGTATGATCTGAACTTCACTTTCTGAAAATAGAAGGTAAACGTATTTTAAAGTGCCTGGTTAAGTCAGTGTGTAATGCTAGTGAGACAGATGACAATGTAACATAAAAGGAAGAGAAATATCTTTGCTGCTTTTGAAGAAAGTATTTCAATCCTTTTTTTTTTTTTCACATGCACTTAGAAATTAAACATTGATTTGAATATTAATTCTCTACCTGATTGTGTAGGAAATGTTTGTCCAAGTATAAGATAAAGTATGGAGGAAATTCTAAAGCAAATTAAGCATGTTCTCTTTCCAGACAGAAAAGAAATTGTTTCCATTGATCAAAACTTTTTGATAGGATGATGTAAAATAGGAAGATTAATGACAAGAATTAAAAACAAACAAATAAACAAAACAAAACAAAAACAAACCCACAAACAAACCCAAGTGCTTACATTCAGTTGGTCCAAGATAAGTCAGCTGAGTAGCCATCTAATTTGGAAGTGCTTCGGATGTTCCTTGTTTGACTGAAAGTTCCCTAGGACCTGCAGCTCTGCTCTGCAGGTGAATAGGACAGCCCTGATTTGAAGAATTAAATTCAAACCTCACTGAAGTCTCACAACAGTCCAGCAATTTGTCAGAGGAATGGCTCTTTCTCCAAAAGAGGCCGGTCTGTCCAACACGCTCTAATAATGGCTGGTGCGTATGGCCAGGGTGGGTTTCACAAAGCGTATCTGCAGCTCTGTTGGTTTCACATTGGAGGGAGGGAGCAAGGGAGAAAGCTCCTAGAGCCAGTGTGTATTGTAGCAACTTTCTGGAGGAAACAGAATACCGATGCGGCAGGACATGTCTATGCCTCCAGGGACTGCACTATAACCTACAGTGTCTATTTTATACCTCTTCTCTTACCTCTTTGTCGCACAAAGCAAGATCAAGATACCCAAAACTCCTGGAAGGGAGGTGCCAGAGCAAACATGACTTCATAGCCACTCATGCCCATGATTTTGCATTTTCCTTTCTTTAATGCTTATGATAAGCATCATGCTTATGTGAAAATAGCAATATACGTACTGGAAACAGGCTGCTAGAGCATGTTTTTGTGAGATTGTAATATTAAGCTGTCTCCTGCACGGATATGGGTGGCTGATCTCAGGAGTTTGTCAATGACAAGATCAATGAATGAACAAGATGTGAAGAATGTTTGGCATCTGATCGGTAACGCTCCGTACGAGAAAGCTTACACAGAAATTTCAGATACGTACAGTAGATGTTGTGTCATAACAGAGAAACTTATTCCTATAATCAGAGTCCATTTTGGGCAAGGCTGCAGCTTCTTTTGGGTTTTGTATTACTCTGAGATTTTTAATAATGAAATACACTTTTCTTTTCAGTGTTCGGTTTCCTGTGGAAAAGGTTTGAAGTTTCGTGATGTGCATTGTTTTAATAGCTTCCAAGCTAAAATAGAGGAAGGAAACTGCAGACATTTGAAAAAACCACGGACATACAAAATATGTAGAGCTGGAAGATGTCCTGCTTGGAAGGCCAGCAGATGGAAAGAGGTATGTAAAATCTGCTGTAATTTTGTTCTCTGTGAGAGTACAAGACAAGATTATTCATGACACCCTGCTTCAATGGAAGTAATTGTCAGAAAGCTTTTTTTTATTTGCACATTGCAATTAAACCTACAAGTTAGTAAGTAGTTCATTATATTTTCTTTTTCTTTCTTTTAAAAGTAATTAAAAGTAAATATCTGTGAAAACTAAAAGTATTTGATGAACTGAATCTTGGACTGGATAGGTACTTAGGACTTTCCTCAACTTACCTTGTAAATTCAAAATAACCTGGGGCTCTTTAGCCTGGAGAAGAGAAGACTGAGAGGGACCTTATCAATGCTTATAAATATCTAAAGGGTGGATGTCAAGAAGATGGAACCAGGCTCTTCTCAGTGGTGCCCAGCGACAGGACAAGGGGCAACGGCCACAGACTGGAGCACAGGAAGTTCCACCTGAACATGGTGAAAAAATTCTTTACTCTGAGGGTGACAGAGCACTGGAACAGGCTGCCCAGGGAAGTTGTGGAGTCTCCTTCTCTGGAGATATTCAAAACCCACCTGGATATGTTCCTGTGCGACCTGCTGTAGGTGAACCTGCTTTAGCAGTGGGCGTTGGACTAGATGATCTCCAGAGGTCCCTTCCAACTCCTACCATTCTGTGATTCTCTAACAGTACATTTTTAAAGCTTGCTTCTTACCTGAAGTGATGAATTCAGTAGTATTGGTGTAATTGCTATCATAGCCTGAATATTGAAGTGAAACCAGGTTTGTGGGGGAAGGGCAAGAAAAAGGGCTTGTGGACACAAATGCTGACCTTT
Source organism: Leptosomus discolor (assembly GCF_034619465.1). Taxonomy (NCBI): domain Eukaryota; kingdom Metazoa; phylum Chordata; class Aves; order Leptosomiformes; family Leptosomidae; genus Leptosomus; species Leptosomus discolor. The sequence continues at coordinate 185,837,276 of NC_141391.1, forward strand.
TCCCTGGTTTGGTCTTGTAAAAGAGCTCTCACTTTGTGAAATTGTGTGTAACTGAGCACGTGGCAATATTTTGCATTTCACTCACTCTTTCAAAATGTAATTCCCCATAATGATAAAGTCACATTACCACTCTCCACAATTTGGCCACACTTCATAGAGCAATATCTACTTTATGATTAGGCTTGAGTCTTTAGGCAGGCTTTGGGACATAATTGTGCTTCTTACTGAGGTAAAAGGGGGCTATCTGTATCAGCAAGCCTTAATGTTGTAGTGAAATAACTTTGGCCAGGAAGAAAGAAGAGGCATGTGGGAAGGATTTGAACCTTTTTAAGCTCCTCAGGATTCAAAATCCTTAGTACTACCTGTAAAAGAAAGAGAAGTATCCTCAAAATACTGCATCATTTGCAAGATTTTTCTAACCTGAAATACTGTTGGTTTTTTTTTTCTGTCATGCATTTGACAACGAAGACAAAACCGTCAGTGTCTAATAAAGGAATGATGTAAACTCAGAACTTAAACTGATGATTGTTCAAAAATGTAAACTTTTGCTTTGCATATGCCTATAGTGATTGTTCCTACCGTGAATTAAGCAGACAGATCAGTTTAGGTAACTTGGATGCATTTATTGTCCATATGTCTTACAAATTTTTATTTTAGTTGTATTTTTTTTTAATTTCAATAGTACTTTTACATTTCCACATAAATTTCTTCTGATACCATGAAACACTAGTATGGTAGGGGCTGTGAAGTATATTTTAAATGATATCCTACGAATTGTAATAATGGCAACCATACTAACTTCTGGGAACTATCTCGTTTCACACTAACTAGTTTTGATCAATTTTAGTGTTCTGCATCCTGTGGAGTGGGGATTCAGCAAAGGGACATCTACTGTCAGCTGAAGGGCCTGGGTCAAGTCAGTGAAGCAATGTGTAGTCATGATACCCGGCCTGCTAGCAAGAGGCACTGCTGGCTGCCGGCCTGCCTGCAGTACCAGTGGTTGGCTGATGAATGGGAAGATGTAAGTAAGACTTTCAGGTTGTATGAAGTAACTAAGCGATGTCATAAATTGGTGGGGATTTTTCACACTTGGATACATTTCTAATAGCTGTTATGTTGCAGAATAACAAGTGACAGTGCTGGATATTTTTAAGATCAAGCTTACAAAACTAAAAAGAGTGACAAAAAATATCAAAGGTTTTGTTTACTCTCCTATACAAGATTTGCTTGTCTACTGTTGTAGACAAATACTCTGGTAGAGCTCTGAGCAGGTCCCTATTGATAAACCATGTAATTTTAACACAAAGTTGTTTATATAGTGCATAGAATGTTTAATAAACCTCATTATGAAATATCATTTTTAAAAATCACTTTTTAAGAATAGAAATACAAATGAAATGTCAGCTGGAAGGAAAAGCCTTGGAGGTAATACCTTTGGACAAAAGTGTTACCAAGAAGATCTGTATGGAAGACTTACTAGAAAAGATAAGAAGCAAAATGAAACTCAATATTCTTCTACCAAATATGAAGCAAGATAACAACATAAAACTTAACGTTCTCCTACCAACTATGTATTTTCATATTTAAAAAGATCTAAAGATACCTTCAGGAGAGAGCTGTCATTTTTAAAGATGTAATGACTATTTTCTACATGCTAAAAATTTAATAACTTTTATATCTATGTATGCAAATAAACACACTTATATATGATGAGAGCGGGACAGAGAAAATAAAAAATTATGTATAATGCCTGAAATGGTGCACAGAAAAGCCTGTCTCTTACTGTAACATTAAACAAAAACTCAGTTTGTGCAGTTGTGACATCTTAATAGTCTGCACTGTTAAATTTCCTAGGGCAAACCCCCAGAAACTTTGAATATGGAGACTCAAAAGTCTCAGGGACACAATGCTGCGGAAATGACTACTGCTAAAATACAAATCATTTGTTGGTGCTCTGCAAAACCTAGGTTACACTCGTGCAGTTTGGACATACATATTCCCCTGTTAAGCTATAGTGAGGGAAAGCCAACAATGTGTTTCTTTCAAGTGTTCTGTTCTCACACGAGGCTGTTAAAATCAGGAATTAGTGGAATTGGCCCAGAATATCCTTTTAGCACAAAGATACACTTTCAGAGAATGAGGGTGAATTTTCCTTTCCCATCAAACATTTGTATATTCCAGCTGGGTAGTCGGAGCTCTCCACTGCAATACGCTGTTTCACTACATCTTCTGGCCGGTTCATAACTTCTTCCACGTGGATATTGCTGTTTGCTTGAAATTCCTGTGTTCAGTTCCCTTCTCTCACCAAACTCCATGTATAGCCCTGTACATCTAGTATTAATAGTAGTTCAAGTGTTTATCCATCTGTATTCCACTCCCAGAACAGTCCGTCCTCCACTGAACTTGCAATATTTTGCCCAGCTGCCTCAGCTCTGAGTGCTTGTGTTCGTTTCCTCACCTCATCAGTCACAGCATAGCAGAAAAATTCCCAGATCTAGCATTTCTCCATCTTACAGCTGGGAGCTGGCTGATAGCAGCAGCCAGCTTTCTCCTACCAAATATGCATTTCCATACTAAAGAGGAGAATGCTTGCAAGACTAATGTATAAAGCATAATGAAAATTATTCCTCTGCCTGTCCCCATTTACTACATGACTGGGCTATTCCTTATGTGCCTAATATTCTGAGCATCTGTTTTTTCTTCTTCAAGTTGTCTTTTGAGTCAATAATAATAAAATTTGACAATAGGCTTGATCTGTGTATCAGACCTTGATGAGTCTTCTAGTGGACTATTGTTGGGTCCAAAGTAATATTAAGTTAGCTTCAGGTCTGACTGTAGGTGGTATTGATTATTGCCTCTGCTGAGACTGGGGTTTGTGTATTTGAGCCTTCCTTCTTTATCACAGCAAGTTCAAACAGCTTAGTTTAAGCACCTGTAGCTGGGGACATGCTGTTGACATGTGTTACTTAGCCTGTACCTCCATTTTTCTGGTTCTGGTAGCAGCAAGTGTCTTACCGCAGTTCCACCAGGACAGGATGCCTTTCCATCCCACCAACCTGCCACAGGGGGAGGTCTGAGGACACTAAGGGCAAAGGCACAGGCTCAACAGATACTGCTGTCCAAAGCTGCAATTGGCTTTGTTAACAGGCAGTTTTATTTCCTTTTGTTTTATCAGTATAATATCACATACTTATAGGAATTCTTTCTGTTTGGTTTTCAAGACTGACTTATTTCATTCATATTTCAATTAAATCCTTTTTTGGCTCATTCCATTTCATACAGAAGAGCTTTGTCACTCAACCTATCATCTTGGCCTGACACTTTCTTTTTCTCCTCGGTCTCACCCAACAGTTAGGGTGTCGTGTCATATCATTATACACTACTGGCTTTTTAGCAAACAAAGTAAAGGATTTTGATTCATTGAGTAAATCAGTCCCACGCCAATAACAGATGTCGTAAAAGTTGTTGCTACCTGGGTTTTACTGGTGTGTGACAATTGGCAAATAACTTTGTTTTGTAAATGGCTAGTTTAAGTACAAAAACTGTGACTGTTTTTCTCACTCTCAGTGCTTGGCATCATATAGAAGAAAGGAAATATACCGGAGGGTTAAGTGTGTGGATGAAAACCAGCTCCAAGTGGATGAAAGCTTCTGTGATCCTGCCACAAAGCCTCCATCAACCAAAAACTGCAAGATAGCTCCCTCTAAATATGTTGTACTTACAGGAGAACTGTCGCAGGTAAACTAATTATACTGCTCACACATCTTTTATAGGAATTTACATTCAAGAATGTCATATTGCTGTAAGACATACATTATGTGTGTAGAAGAAAAAAAAAGTATGTTTTCATCTGAACATGGTGCCTAGACTTTCTACACATTGAACCTTCCAATCAGCCATGATTTACTGTAGTGACTGTTATCAATCTTCTGGTAGTCCCCTTGGGACCTACAAACACCAGCTAGAGGACAGCTGCCCCTACCGCAGGATTCCTTTGCTGGTTCCCAGGAAACTCTCTTGTAAGCTGATCTCATTGAAGTAAACAAAAATATTTTCCTTGATTTCAATGAAGTGATGGATCAGTTCCTTGTTTCCCTTTCACATCTGCACTACCTATGAGTGTGTCCGTGCGTGTTCTGCAGCTGAGAGGGAGCTGCTCTGGAACCTCCCTGAGCTCTGAGAAAAGGGCAGCATGGGACTTCCCACCTCCTTGCATGCATAACTATTGTAGACCTTCACTTCTGCACACTGCTGTACCAGCCCCGAGGTGGCACGCACCGGATTACAGGCTTTTGCCAAAGCGAGGATCAGCTTGACTTATCTGTAATGCAAATGCTGCAGAAAGGTTGTTTCTCAGAAATAATGCCTGTGCTTGGGGATTTTATTTTAGTGCTCAGCCAGCTGTGGGTTTGGTTACCAGCAGAGGATCACGTACTGTGTTGGAACCTATTCTGTTAAAAATCAGCACGCCCATGGCCTTCGAACTGTAACATACCAAGAATGCCCGGTGGAGCCATCCCCATACATTTATAAATGTAATATCAAAGGATGTTCACAAGCAGCTACCTGGAGAGTGGGGAAGTGGACCAAGGTGGGTACAGATGTTCAAGCTCATTTTTGGTAGCTGCCTCAAACACAAATGAATGCCAAGGCTACTTTGCTGAAAATATTATCTTAATTATTTACTACCTTCTGAACTAACTCTTGATGGTTATCCACATCTAGTGCTCAGTGCCTTGTGGAGTGGGAGTAAAGGAGAGAGTCGTAGAATGTATGACTGAAAATGGCTCATCCAGTGACTTGTGCTTGCCACGTTTAAAACCAGATGCCAGAAAGATCTGCCGTGAGGAAGAATGTAAGTGACAGCTGTAATTTTCAGCTGAAGTTAATATTTTCCCAGATTACTTATATAAAAGCTATAAATACATTTAGAGCACAGTTATGTTAAAGTACATCCTAATACTAAGCTCTGTTCCTGAAATATTAATATGATTTAATAATTCATTTTGAAGGTGAAATTCTTGCCACCTGCAAAGATATCCAGATTAAAAAAGGGATTAGAAAGGATGGTGAATACCTACTTGACATTAAGGGAAAGATGATAAAGGTACTCTTAATATTTGTGAGTTTTTATAAGCACATATTTTTATGCAATAATACTTTTCTAATAAAGATTTTGCTAAAGAGTTGCATTTTCTTTTCAGATTTATTGCTCAGGCATGCACTTAGAGAATCCCAAAGAATATTTGACATTGGTAAAAGGTGAAGCAGACAACTTTTCTGAAGTATATGGATTCAGGTACAAAAGTGGTTTTGTAACTTTATGAATTGCATTTATTGCTTCCAAAGTAAAAGAATAAAATAATACTTACGTTTTGTGAGAACAGATAAGCAGATTTTTTTTAACTTTTTTTTTTAATATCCAGGCATATGAACACATATGCAGTTATGTGGATACTTCCAGGCTGAAGTTGTGTTAACTGCACCAAATGTTTATAAAACTTTCTATCTTGACTTTACTAGAAATGGCTTCAATCCACATTAGTGTTTCAGTTGAGCCAAGATTAACATCTGAGCTTCTTGTTCAGTAGCTGTTGTTTAGTATTTTTTAATGTGCATAGTGCAATGCAATTATTTTTCACTATGATGTTATGGAAAATGTCAAAAGGAAAACTAAATCTTTGTTATTCTCTAGGCTACAGAATCCGTATGAATGTCCTTTCAATGGAAGCAGAAGGCAAGACTGTGCCTGTCGAAACGATTACCTTGCAGCTGGCTTCACGGTTTTTAGCAAAATAAGATTTGATGTAGCTTCTATGCAAATTAAAAGTAAGCATTTTGGTAGCTTTAGCCAATGTGAGTGTTTAGCAATGTGAGGTCATGATTACCGAGTTACCATTTTGACCCACTTATAGATCCAGTTGTGCTATTTTTGGGCAAACAAAATTCTTATTTCCTTTAGGAATTCAATGGGATTTCAAAGAAAAAATAATTGAGGAACCACCACTACTTCCCTTGTTAGTTTGTTCCAAGTGGTCAAGTGTCATCAGTCTTACAGATTCATATTTTGTATGTGAACTAGGTTCAGTTTCTAAGGTTTTGTTCCCATTATTCCTTTTCCTTTTAGTCCCGGCCTGTTTTTCTTGGGCAAGTCTTCCTATGCTGTGGTTAGTCCCTTCTCAGACCTGACAGACACACTAAGTGGACAGGGAATCTTGCAGAGCTCTCAAGCCCCTGCCTGAAGGTGGCAAGGTAGCCCACAGTCAGCTTGCTTTGATGAGCTTTGTACGTGCCTGTCCTCTTCCTAATCCCCTCCTGTCTCAGAAGAAAACTGGGCTTGTAGGTTGGACTGATGTTACATTAACCAAAAGGGACTATTTTAAATGTAGTTTCTAAAAAACCAAACCAAAACATACAAAAAACTGCAACCCTCCAAATGAGAAACAAACAAAAAACCCCTCCCAAAACAAACCAAAAAACACCCATATTGGTGCCTTTTCGCACTGTGTTCACATGAACTTCTAATGCAGCAGTGTCAATGTTGAGTAATTTTCTGTTTTCTAGCCACAGATTTTCTTTTTGCTCAGACTATACTTGGGAGAGCAGTTCCGTTTGCTACAGCTGGAGATTGCTACAGTGCTGCCAGATGTCCACAGGTATTTATGATTTCTTATCCCCTTGAAATGTGCATGTAAGAAGGGAAGAAAAATAAATTTCTGTGACTGGCTTAGAGCTGTAAGGTTCTAAACCAATCACCTATTCTGTCTCATCTGTGTACTGCATTAGTAAGAATTTTTTTCTTACCCTTTCTCTCCAGTTCTACCATGTCTTCTCCCCCCTGCCCTGTTTTTCCCTCAAATTGTTTACTCCACCCTTTCCCTTTAGGCTCCATGTATGTGTATCCAGCTCTTTATGTATTTCATGTCTTGCCCTCTGTCTCTCTGAACATGACGCATCCTTTGTTTCCCCTAATCCCTTCTTAATCTTTGTTCTCCTCCAGTGCCTTTCCTTTTCTATAATCCTGCAGAATTTTTCTTATCTTTTCTCTGCTTCTCTCCTGATGCTTCATGTCTTTGAAGTCTATCAGAGAGAGGAAATCAATCCTGTTTAGCAGTATAATTTAAAATGTATACATCCATTGGTGTGTCTACATTAGTGTTTTATTTTGGGTTGGATGGTGTTTTTTAAATTAATCTCTGTATTGTCCCCTGAATCTTACTGTTTGTTGGTTTCATCACGGAGCAGTCCTAAGACATGAGCAGAATGCCTTCTGGATGAAACAGAGTCGAACAATGAGCTGCAGAAGAAGGATCTTAATGCACTCTAACTGCTAATGAGGATTCAGTTTACGGGACTAGCTGTAAAGTCCAAAGTAAAACCCCAGTCCATGTACTGTATACAGACTCTGACCCAGCACTTTCACTCTACAGATAGGCTCATACTGTAGGGTCATCCTGGCTAAGGCAGGTGTAGCTCTAGTCTGAACTAGTCAACCTAGGCTGCCTTTGGAGCCCGTTGACAGAAATGGGGTTCCCTAGAAAGCAGTTCAGCTAGTCTTAGCCTATTAGACACCTTAGAATGAAGTCAGCCATCATCTGGAAGTGCATATTCCTTTTCACTGATTATAAAGGCAGTTAAGATGGACTATCTCAGGCTTGCATGGAGGTGAATCCCTGTTGTCCATCTATCCTAGGTGCTTACACTTAGGCTATGTGGTGAACACGTTCAAGGGCAGCTAGAGACAATTTATGTACAATTTAGGTACAAATGAAGTGTCTAAGTTTTCTCTGACAAGAAAACAGTTGGAGTTCATTACAGTATTGGATACCTTCAACTTGCAAACTCTTTGGGCTTAGTACAATACAAATCTGTTTGCAGTCTGTAACTTCTGTTGGGAAGTCAGTCTGCTTACGTGGTTTTGCAGACACATTTCCATCTATAAGATCTACACTAAAACTAACACTTTAATGTAGCAACAAAGGCCTCCATTCCTGCACACTCAGACCTTGAATTCTATTCCTGGCCTTGAGTATGCTTCATGACACATCAGATAGCTGTTAAGCTGTCATTAGAATTGTACCTGGCACTTCACTTTTATTTTTGCAAAAAGATATCACTGTGAATGAAGTTACTTCGGCCCTGCTAATTGTGGAAAGCATCCCTCACAGTTTGTATGAATTTCCTCCAGTTGCTTTATTCATTAAATGGAAATCTTCCACTTTTTGAGCACTTGAAGAACAGCCTAACCTACCTATATGAACTTACGATAGCTCATCCTGAGCATGTGAGTGCTATAAACACAGCAACTTTACACAGAGGTGTTCTCAAAACAAATATGCCATACTGAACAACATAAGACTGAATTTTTTTATGAAGGAATTTCAATGAATCACAGGAATAAAGGCTGAATACTGTATTTTTATAGATGCACACATACACATACCCACACAAATATTTTATATATATATATATATATAAATATCTGATTATGGCAGTATTAAGCAATAAAATGCAGAATCTACCATGCATAATAGAAATGTTGTCTTTGCCAAAGCTTTGATCTCAGGATTTAGGCAAATTTAACTATGTCTGAATATAGAAATTCAGGCCTTTGGTGAATTGTATGGACGTGTCTAGGAGTTTTCTGATTGTAGTACTGCCTAACCTGACCATTAGGCTCTTTGTGGAGATGGTATTTCTTTCCAACATATTGCACTTCTGTGTGAATGCAATTTAATTATATTCTCTGTCTCAGTTTGTTTACCAAGGTGGTGCAGTTTGATTTTAATATATTTTTTATTCCTGCGTTAACTGACTGGGTTTTAAAGCTGGATTTCAGAGTATGTAGCTGTGTGAGGAAATATTTTAGAATCAATAAACTGTTTTGAATGTTTTGTATTGCAAAACATTCCATTTAGCAATTAATTTATTGGTTTTAACCTTCACTTATGTTCATGCTCAATTACGTTATTTGTTATACTGAAGAAGAAATGGAAGATGATAAGATGACGATGCTTGCAAAAATTTGAATATTAGATGGCTAAGAAGTGATCTGTCTGTAATTTCCAGATAACAGTAGGTCCTGACTGTGTTGTTTCCACAAAGTCCAGGCACTTAAAAAAAAAAAAGTTTTTCAAGAAAGCCAGAGTCATTCTTCCATGATGCAAGTCCGTACTTTTTTGTAAATTAAAATTTAATATGTAGAAAGGAGGCTAAAATAATTTTAATTACTTGATGTTAGTCCTGTATTCAGACTCTGCAGACAGATGCTACAGATCAGCTGATGCACAGGTGCTACTTACTGCAGAATAACTTGTTTGTGTGTCTATGTCCTGAGTGTCCAAAAAAAGGGTATAATGCGGTATAACTAACCCAGGATGAGCACACACCTTTGAGTACTTAATATCTAGATATAGCCAAAGTGATATGTGCAGATAGGCCATAAGTGTTTTAGTGTTTTGGACTCTATTTATCAGCTCTGTATTTTACTTTTCCTTTTTTTCTTTTTTTTTTTTTTTTTTTTTTGTTAGGGACAGTTCAGCATTAATTTGGCTGGTACAGGTCTGAGGTTATCCAGTACAGTTAGGTGGATTTCTCAGGGCAACTATGCAACTGCTGACATACACAAATCCCACGTAAGTCAATGTTGTTTTCCTTTACCTGCTTTTATGGCTTCGAATATTATGCCTTCGGAGGTGCAAGTGATGACTCATTAGTGAAAGCTAGTTCTGAATCAAAAAGAGTGCTCAGGGGCTCTGATCCATCTAAGTCTTCTTCCAGATGTAATGCGAAAACGATGTTTAGTCACACCGCCCAGAATCTGATCCAGATCAATACTCCCTGCCAACTCTCCTCTTACTGGTTTTAAGAGCCTATTGTTATATTAATCAGATTTATTTCAAGTTTTGAAGACTACTTTTTTTTAAAAATAAGCACTCCAAAGCCTCATTTTATTAAAGATACTCTACTACAGAGGATCCTTACAGCTTGCTTACCTCTGACTTGATTCATGTGGGGAAACCAAAAGACTGGTTGAACAAGAGCAGTAAGCTTGCACAGTTTAAGACAGCATTGGATGATAAGCTGGGAAAGAAGGTATACAGTGACACTGATAAAGGATCTCTGTGCCCATTTTGCTAATTTGATGCTGTCTCTTGATTTAGTATTTGTAGGTATAACTTGTCAAAAGGTCTATTGTGTGCACATCTCAAGGAGCTTTTTGTACAACTGATTTCAATTGCTTCTCTTGATCAACTGTTCTCTTTTGTCTGTTTTCCAGGATGGTACTAAAATATATGGAAGATGTGGAGGATTTTGTGGAAAATGTGTTCCTAACACAATTATTGGTCTCCAACTTCAAATACAGTGAGAACTCTGATGTGGTAAGAGCATCAAAGGAGCAACATCTGCTGTTTAAGTGCAAATTGTAGGTGCTGTGTACATATATATTTTAATTCTTTCATCTCTGTAATGCTTATTACTGTAACATTACTAAGAATTCCTGTTTTCTTCAGTGTTTATTCAGGGATGTATTATCTGTTTGTGGGCTAGCAAGTACATAAATCACAATCATAAACCTTCAGGTTTTCAGGGAGTGGCATTCATTCAATGTACAGTATATATTAGCAAGTAAATTGCGCTGAGGTTACTACTGTGGGTAACACTCTAAATTGTACCATAACTGTAATACTTCACCTGCAACTAATCAGTGCAATTCTTTATGCAGTATTCGGTAAAATTTATACTCTACTGCTTTTCTTGATCAACTGCACTAACATATAGAAAGGAAAGACTTGTTGCTATGTAGAGAAGACAGGTAATAATTTCAAATACTTCCAATTTCATGGAACCTCTTAGGAATTATCTGTCAACAACTTACAGCAGAATAGTATATAACCAACATACTTGAGATAGTTTCTATAGATCTGTGTGTTTCTCTGTCAAAACCATTTTTTTCCCCATCCCTTTCATTATAATCTTTGTGGTGCTCAAATACTAGCAGTAATCCTGAGAAGTGTGGTTTAACCTCTGTAGTCTCTATAGCACGTGTTAAACATCTAAGCTTAGTTTTGTTGTGGTTACAGGAAAAGAAAATAAGGAAACAAATTGCTTGGAAATCTGATTTTAAATCCCTGCCTCTCATCCAAGCACACTGTTAAAGCAGTGTATTCTGCTTACATGTGACTGCATGGAAATGTATTTACTTAAAACACTTCCCATACACACCATATGCAGGCCAATGCCGTATTAGTAAAGGTTGTAGTGTGTGTCCCCCTTATATTCCATTTCAACATCATTTTCAATAACCTTAGTGAAAAGCCTGGGCACAGGCAGCATCAAGCCCCACCGTGGTTTTAGTGTCCAGCTTTGACTCAGTTTAATTTTTCAGTGTTTGTAAATACAGTTCTAACGTCAGCTAGTTAAAATTGTTTCTTCCAGAGTAGTAAGTGTATGAAAGGGTTACAAGTTTTTTTTTTTTAAAAAAAAAAACAATTTAGCTCTTTGATTTGTTGTTTTTTATTACTTTACAGTCCAGAACTGTAGAAATATTTGCATATAAAGATAATGCATTTCAGGGCCAACTCTCAGGTATTCAGTATAAAATTTTCTACATCGTAATAGCATACATGAAGTACCAGATAACTATACATGATTTTTCTGACAGTATGCATTCTGTAAACCAAATATTTGTATTGCCTACCAGTAGAATTGGTAGATCAAAGGGCAGCTACACTGTATTTTTACCCGCAAAGAGTTAGCCATGAATTAGCAATATGTATGAATTAAAAACAATACTGTACCACAGAAGTGTAAGCAGCTACTTTTTAGATAACACATGTAGGTAATTATTTTGTGATCTCTGCATCAGAAATGTATTTTTGCACTATGTGCCTTATATTAGTTGTAAACATTAATAATAATATAAAACATTATTTTCTTAGAAATGTTTACATTTATAATTAAAATAATGTAATTTATAAAATATTTATATAATAAATATGCTTGTGTGAATGGTATCAGAGTACTTTCATTTCTATTTTTGGTATTGAACACTTAGTACAAAATGTTGCAAAAACATTTCCACTTGATTATATACAGAATAACTACATTCTTAATACTTCTTCACAGTAGTATACATACACTTATACTGGAATAACTGCCACATGAGCAGTTACAGTCACAGGAATATTTTCCGTAGAAGCAAATCCTACTTCAGAGGTTGAAACTGGTTTGTGTGGCAAGATTTTGGTAGCGAGGGGGTTACAGGGGTGGCTTCTGTGAGAAGCTGCTGGATATTTCCCCCATGTACAACACAGCCAATGCCAGCCGCTTTAAGACTGACCTGCAGCTGGACAAGGCCGAGCCCATCAGTGACAGTGGTAGCACCTCTGGGATAACATGTTTGAGAAAGGGGAAAAAAGTTATTGCACAGCAGAAACTGCAGTGAGAGAGAGGAGTGAGAATATGTGAGAGAAACAGTTCTGCAGCCACCAAGGTCAGTGAAGAAGGAGGGGGAGGAGGTGCTCCAGGTGCTGAAGCAGAGACTCCCCTGTAACCTGTGATGAAGACCATGGTGAGGCAGGCTGTCCCCCTGCAGCCCATGGGTGGTGGAGCAGATGGCTGCCTACACCCCATGGAGGGCCCCCGCACCGGAGTAGGTGGATGCCAGAAGGAAGCTGTGACCCCATGGGAAATCTGCACCGGAGCAGGCTCCTGGCAGGACCTGTGGCCCATGGAGAGAGAGAAGCCCACGCTGGAGCAGGTTTGCTGCCAGTGACCCCATGAGGGGGACTCACGCTGGAGCAGTCAGTTCCTGAAGGACTGCACACCATGAAGGAGACTGATGTTGGAGCAGTTCATGAAGAACTGTAGCCCATGAGAAGGACTCATGCTGGAGAATTTAGGACTGTCTCACAGGAGGTCTGTCTCCCATGAGAGGGACCCCACATGGGAGCAAAGGAAGTGTGTGAGGCGTCCTCCACCTGAGGACGAAGGAGCGTCAGAAACAGCAGTGTGATGAACTGACCACAACCCCCAGTCCCTGTCCCCCTGCGCTGCTCGGGGAGAGGAGGGAGAGGAATTGGAAATAAAGTTAAGCCTGGGAAAGAAGGGAGGGGTGGGGGGAAGGTATTTTAAGATTTGGTTTTACTTCTCATTACTCCTTTCTCAGTTAATCGGTAATAAATTACATTTTTTCCCCAAGTCGAGTCTGTTTTGCCTGTGACAGTAAATGATGAGTGATCTCCCTGTCCTTATCTCAACCCACAAGCCTGTAGTTATGTTTTTCTCTCCCCTGTCCAGCTGAGGAGGGAGAGAGTGATAGAGGGGCTTTGATGGGCACCTGATATCCAGCCAGGGTCTAGTTATCACAGAGTTACAAACTTCAAGTCTGTGTGCTCTTTCCAGCCGTCCCCCCGTATTCACCTATAGCTTTCTTGCGGGGTTGCCATGTAAATCACTCACTGAAATAATATAGAAATCTGAAATAATCTTCCTCCCCCTTCTGCTAAACTCAGATCAATCCCTTTATAGCACGGTCTCTTGACAACCGCTTTGGCAGAAGGGGCACTGCAGTCTGCCTCCACCCCCAGGAGGACCATTTTCTCTTCAGCCCTGGAAGTCCAGTCAAGGGCGAGGAAGCACACAGCTCTGCTACAGCCAAATCACTCTGAAAATCCACTACCAAACAAAGTGATTTTTAGCCTAATATTCATCACAGCGTGTTTTTATTGGGTAACAGTAGCGATTTTTGAGTAAAAATGTATTTTCTATAATTAGAGCAAACCCCATGGCCCAATGTCAACTTCTGCACTGTATTGTATTGTGGTTTTTTGCATCTTTTCTTTCTTTTATCCTTGCTTTGGTGTTTTAGCCCTAGCGTAGGGAGAAAGTACTTGTGTGCTCTGGCATTTTGTGAATTCCTTGTGTTACAGGATTTTGATTTTGTTGAGAAAAAGGGCTGAATCAATTACCTCATTTCTACGTATTAACTTTTCATCCTGAGAGCAATTTAAGGAAAACCTGAGCCAGATGATCAGCTCTGAAGAATTTGGAGACTTGATGATGCTGACATGCTAGAAGGCAATAAAATGAGAATCATGGGTTGCATTTGCAGTTTGATGTTTCCATCTCCCTTAATTGACATCGCTGTGGATTTCCATTGCACCGGGCAGCCGAGATGCCTGCCAGAGTAACAGGGTGCTCCCTGAGAGCGCTGCGAGCTCCACCTCGTGGGTCTGTGTGCACTGAGCTGCCCACAGCTGATCAGTCCCTCAGCTCTCCAGCTTTGATAGATGCTTAGGAAATGAAATGCTGAACTATCCCCGCACTATTTCATACAGAAAAAAATAATAATTAAGAAATGGTAATAATTAAAGATGTTTGCAACAATACCTTTCTAGATGTCGTCTAGGACATTTTCAATCCCATCAATGATGGCATAAAATATTAGGTGACACAACTGCATGTACTTGCTTCTGTGTATGCACACACACACATTTAGTGCTTATCTGAATATTGAATGCTGAAGATGGACTGGATGTAAAAAAACCCTTGTTGCTCACATTTATCTAACAAAATGTCATTTGTCGTGCTATGAAACGGTGTACCGCTATGTGGCAGTACCTGTGACATCTCTTGAGGAAGACATCATCTAGATGTCTTCTACCTGTATTTCCCTAAAGGTTGTATATGGGAGGAAGCATAGGAGCAGAATACACCCAGGCATTTGATCCGGGACACAAGTAAGTGTGTGGTACAATCATCCAGTCCCACGTTCACGGGAAGAGTTACAACTGTGTGATTTCAGCATATATATGTCTTATGCAAGTTTCTGATGGATGGTCATGCATTTTTCTTATCTAACTGAAAGGCTACAATATCCAAGACATACTCGAAAAGATGAGGTTTTTTCCTTCCACTCCTGTAAACTGAAATATATTCAGCACAACTTCTTAGTTTTGTTGACTATTTGAAATAAATGTTGCAGGTAACAAGGAGGGAGGTTTGTCTTTGCAGTTTTATTGTAGTAACGCATGAGATCCCTGAGAAATTCAGAATCTGAATAAAATATTACTATCTCTCTGGCAAGTGCTTTCTGTATCTTGCAGGGCTTTAAGTAAGATTAGTGAGGAGTGTGAGGGGTTGGTTTTTATTGTTTCCATGAAGAAACAAATAGATTTCTGTAAACTGATGTTCTGCTAGAACTTTAATTAGAAGTGGAACAGAAATATGCTGTAGTGTTTTAACCTTAACTTAAAAAATAAAGGCTAGGAAAACTATGTACAAAAATAATTTTAAAGCAAGATAATTGAATATTTAAATAAGAAATTAATATTAAAATGAACATCTATATAAACACTGCAGTTGAGATTTCATAGTAATACGTTGGCTTTATATGTAAGTTAAAACAATTTCCAACTGTATTCCAAAGAAGCCCATCAGAACCTTTTGCAAAACTTAACTTTCATGATACAGTACACTTCTGTATTTCCAATTTTGTAGATGTGGTACTTGAGCCGGCTGCACTTAAACGCCTTTATACTTACTTGCATATTGAGCAGTTACATGGTATCTTACTTATTTAATGCAGGTAAAAGTAGAACTGGAGGTCAGCATGGCAGAACCAATGGGAGATTCTCTCTCTCTCTCTCTCTCTCTCTCTCTCTTTCTCTGGTTTGCTTTGGAAATAGGCTGAACAGATCACAGAACAAGTAAGATACTACTTTTGAAGTGCTTCACAATACTGGCTTTCCTTCAGACAGAGCAGGAACTGTGATGATAGCGTTTTATTCAAACAGAAGAACAAGCTATCTGAGTTGGAGTTGAATCTGACGTTTAATCTTTATATCCACAGAAGGTGGTTTTCTTTTGCACAATTAAGTTTATTTTTCAATACCATAGCTTGAGAGGCTTTTCTGGGCTTTGTTTATGCTGGCCTTACAGAAGCAATCTGTGCTCTGGTTCTGATAAATTTCTCCTTGTGTTCAGCTATGACAGATATTCCTTTGAATTGACTGTATAAAAATACTGTAGCAGCAAAGCAGAGCAAAGATCTAACTGTATTTATGTCTATATTCTGCCTTTAAGCATGAACAGCTGTGCATACATTCATCTGTCTCATGTCTGACTCTGTGCTGCCATCCAGAACCTTTTCCTTTTTAATAAACAAATGTTTCCTTCTTTAATCTGTGTGTGTGTTTTATCTCTGTTCCTGCAACAAAATTTTTTTGTCCACATATGTTTTTCAACGCTCATTTGTATGATTAAACAAAGCATGCAACAGGGAGAACCCGTGCTGTAGATGGTAGAGAACTACTCTCTCTCCAAGTAGCTGAAATGAAACAAGCTATTTCTGTCTTGCACACCATTACTATTTTGTTTTGGAAAGCAAGACCCTGCATTTATGAATACTCAAAGACTCTTTTTGAAATCACTGTACAGTCTTATTTTACAGTCTGATTTGCAGAAGCAAGGAATGTTCAAGGAGAGCTCATGAATTTTCTATATGCAAAAGGCTAGAGTCATTCATAGTAGCAGCATATATTTATGCCTGATGGGATGAAAACCTTTCTTGCAATTTATTTATCTCTGGCAGCCATTCATTGATTATGGTAATAACATTCATGGTCAGTTCATTATTCTCCGTGAGTTTTTTGATGTTCCTCTAGAAGCTGGAATAATTAAAGACTGAGTTGTAGAGAACACAAATTGAAATTCGTGCTTGCAAAATCAGGGGGCACAAAATTTCTTTTTAGTGCTTTGTATTTAAAACATCTTGCAGAAAGGGCTTGTTGTAAAAACATTTATTTAACACCTCAGTAAAGAAAAGAGCAGCCGTGTCTAGTATTTGTGCTCCTGAAAGTCTACAACTCAGACAGAGCTAAGAAAGCTGCCAGCAGTAGCCCCTTTCATCAGGGTTTACAAGGTATTTAAACTAAGAAATCTTTTGCCCTTCAATTATTGTTTTCTGTCTCGGGTTTATTACTACTTTTCCTGGGAAAGAAACACTGTCCTCAGAGTTCCTGCTTCTAACTTCTGAGAGAGAAAGGAAAAAGAGGAATAAATTCATAGTTGTAACCTCAAAGGGAAAACAACCGGTGTGCTAACATAGAAGCAATACTTGAAAGTACACAGTAAAAAAGATACTATTTGCTTCTAAAAAGCCCTCTCTTCCATGCCAGGATTAGAGATTCATTGCTGCTCTTTCTTATGTGGCCAGTATATTTTTCATATTATGCTGCTAAATATTTATTCACAGGGATTATTTTGAGATGGATCTATGGAGAATACAGATAGGCAGGCATAAAAGAGGGAGACTTTGGACTGGAAGTACGCCCTCCTGCAATGTGTTTGCTTGGCCAGCTGTCGACAGCATTGCTTCATATGAAATTCAACATTCAGAATATTTTCAAAGCAGCGAAGGAAGTGAACTCTGGAGCACTGTTGCCAGCAGTAACTTACACTGCTGTAAGTGGGTGGGCTTTATCTCTAAGATGGAAACAAGCTTCTGGCTACCTGAAAAGCTTACCTAGCCCATAAACCAAACAAAACCCCCACCATTGTTATCAGCATTGTGTTATTACTGCCATAGTAATAAATATATAAATAAATCATATATAAGCTGTAAGAATCATAAAATTTTAATACAAAATATATCTACAGGCAATTCCGTACTGTGCAGTGTCTTTCTCTCTGTGTGTTTTGTTCCATGCACCATGAACATTGTTTCATATCTTTAGGATAAGCCTGACTTTTCTAACCAAAACAACCTTCTTTTGGAGAAATTAGTTCTTCAAAATTTTTTCTTTCTGCCTTACTTGCTGAAAAAAGTGAGGTAGCATATTTAATGTTATTGCCCTAAAAACACACATTCAAACAACTGTGTATTTAAATATTTCTACCCACCCCCCACAAACACACCTCTCAACAAGCCTGTGGCATTTTCCATGTCATAAGGCAGAAAATGGCACAAGCATAAGAAGCAACTTGACAAATTTTTTTTTTGTTTTTTTTTTTTTGTTTGTTTTTTGGTAATGTGGTACATTACAAAAAAATATGTGTGAATTGGTGTGACCACTGTTCAGTACAATAGAAGACTTCTGGCTCTGATCCCACAAGTCAATGTACCAGGGTGAATTTCTCGCCCTTCACTGAATCCCAATAATATGCGTGTAATTCTGCACTGGTGCATGGATCTACTATGGGGGTCCAGTTCCCCATGTTTGAGACTTGAGGCTGTGAGGTTTTTTGATGTTTGTTCCTGGCCATGTGTCTTCTTCCAGTGTTGTGTCTAGGACAAAGCGTGTAGCTATTTTTCAAAGTATGCTATTGCTAATAGGGAAGCAGGAGAAATGGTGTAACACGGTAACTCTTGTGGGCTTTTTAGTCGGGAATTGCTATTTAAAATTTCTGTCTAATTAGAAATGTTGCCACTTAGATTCCCCATTGCTACACAAGAATTACTCACTCTGAGAGCAGGAATTTCATGCACATCTGAGGGCATATTTTGCTTTAAAGGTCTGTCTAGCTATATACTGTGCTGCTAATTCACACTGCCTTTACTATATGAACAAAAGCTAAACAATTGTCATCAGGAAACGGCTCATCCATGAGCTGTGAAGGAGGGAGCTGCTTCCACCCAGCATGGACTTCAGTCTTCAGTCTTAGAGTCTATGTGGTAGTTGGTTCCCCAGAAGTGCTTTCTGTTGATCTCATAAAGGAGCCCTATTTGTTTTAGCAGGTGTTGTCAAGGAGCCTGGGTGTCCTGTGTGCAGCTGTGGCTCACATGACATGGGCAGAGCACCTCTGAGGCTCAGCAATGGAGTTATTTGCTGTGACTTGCTCAGGACAGATCTCCTTCTGTTCCGCTGAAGTTCAGGAGCCACCTGTCTTTCAGCCTATTGGAAGGGACCTTAAAGATCATCTAGTTTCAAGCGCCCCACTCCACCATGGGCTGGGACACCTTCCACTAGATCGCATTGCTCCAAGACCCATCCAACCCGACCTTGAACATTGACAGGGAGGGGCATCCACAGCTTCTCTGAGCAACCTGCTCCAGTGCCTCACCATCCTCACCGTAAAGAATTTCTTCCAAATATCTAATCTAAATCTCCCCTTTTTCAGTTCAAAACTGTTAGCCCTCATCCTGTCACCACATTCCTGATAAAGAGTCCCTGCCCGCCTTTTCTGTGGGCCCCCTTTCAGTAGTGGAAGGCCGCTATTAGGTCTCCCTGGAGCCTTCTCTTCTCCAGGCTGAACAACCCCAACTCCCTCAGCCTGTCCTCATAGGGGAGGTGCTCCAGCCCCCTGATCATCCTCATGGCCCTCCTCTGGACCTGCTCCAACAGATCAATGTCTTTCTTATGATGGGGGCCCCAAAACTGAACACAGCACTGCAGGTGGGGTCTCAGGAGAGTGGAGTAGAGGGGAAGAATCACCTCCCTCGACCTGCTGGCCACACTGCTTTTGATGCAGCCCAGGATGCGATTGGCTTTCTGGGCTGTGAGTACACATCGCTGGCTCATATTCATTTTTTCATCTACCAGCACCCCCAAGTACTTTTCCACAAAGCTACTCTCTATCCACTCGTTGCCCAGCCTGTATCTGTGCTTGTGATTGCGCTGACCCACATGCAGGACTTCACACTTGGCCCTGTTGAACTTCATGAGGTTCGCACGGCCTTCCTGAGATTTGTACAGGACATGAAAGACATCTTCAAATCTCCAACTGTCTGGTTTACAGTTCTTCACTGTTCTTAACATTTATTACTTGTAACAAATTTCACAAGTTCGTTACTGTAATAACAAGAGGCTCCAGCTGACATCAGTGGTCTGTTTTATAATCTCCTATAGAACCAGAGGCCTCAGGGCAGGAGGACTTAACATACTGAACAATGAAAGACTTAAGATGACTTATGCTGTTAAAAACTGGGACATAGTCTGTTGGATGATTTCCCATCCAGCTTCCTACATGCCTGCATTAGAGTTACTTAACAAGAAAATGTGACTACCAATCCAGACAAGAAATATTAAACAGGTCATGCCAGGCATCAGATAAAATCTGCCTTCATGGCTACATCTACCCTACTAAGTAGGGGCACAACATAGTTCACCTCCATACATCTATAGGTATAAATCCCCCCTCCGATGCAGGGGTTCCTGCTTGCTGCAGGGAGCCTCTGGTGCATGCTGCTCCAAAACATGCCCACCTGCTATCTGGAGAGTGGTAGAGGCCAAAACAGCACCAAGAAATGTGGCCACAATGTAATGCCACAGCCAGTGAGGCAGAGGCCAGCCCATGCCCCAGCCCTGTTTAATTTACCAGCCCTGGAGCAGCCCCAAGGCTGAGCGTGAAGAGACCCTCCTTGTTCCTCTTGTCCTATAGCTTATGCCCTTCACCTCGACTGCAGAGCATCACTCCTATTGACATTTGCTGCAAAAACCTTTTAACACACCCAGGCAGGGGAGATACAGGGATGAAACACTTGCTGATGTATTCCTGTGCATGGGGCTGTTGTGCTGGTTCACTCTTACCCTTCCCTTTCCTCATTAACAGCAATGCTAAATTGGATCACTAATTTTCCCTCGGTGCGTTTTGAAGGAGGGGGATGCTCACTTGAGGAAAACATCTTGAATTTTTAAGAGCTGCAAAAGAATCTGTAACTCTGGCAGATCACAAGGGAGAGGAAATTTGTGGTTTTGAATAACATAAAGTGGCGCCAGCTTCTCTACTTTTATTCCAGGGGAAATTTTATTAACAGTTGGGAAATATAATCTGACTCCAGATTTCTCTGTCACAGACCTCTCAGACACGGATGTCCTCAGCTAGCGCAGCAGCAGCAGGAGGGCTGGCTGCGAGGCATCCCCAGGCAGAGCTGGCACAAAGGGATTCCACACCAAGCCCGTGCAGGCTTGACACCTCTCACAGAAACCCATAGCATGGCGTGATTTTTCACTACAAATCTGGTTTGCTGTGATGACTACTGTACGGTAGCCCTGGAAAGAGTGTGCTCTGTATTTTGGTGGACGTGGGCAGTGAGGGGCGAGCACTGCGATGGCTCTGCGAACGGGGGTCTGGAGCAGCACCCTTACCTAGACAGCCCCTTGCCGCTGTGCAGCTCTCTGAACTACTTGCTCTGGCTCACGGTAGAAATCTGGGACAGAGGTTCACAAGTCAGGATTGAGGAACATCTGGTTCACATTTACCCAGAAAAGTTTGCATCAGACACCAATTGCTTGGATGGATGGAGAGAGCGAGTGTGTTTCTCAAGCATCTTCATACTAGGCACAGTTTCTGAACTTGAAGTAATAAATTAGGGCTTAAGGAAACCATCTGAAATCAAATGGCTGAAACAGAGACATTCTCTGAGAAGACATAACTGTTTACGTTAGCAATCTGATTTCTCTTCTCCCTTTGTTATGCCAACTTTTATAAGAATCTGCATACAGCCTTTGGGAGAAATATTTGGCCTGCAAATGGGAAAGTTTGCTGAGCAGCCCAGTAAAACTGCAGGAGCTCTAAAATGCTCATTTTACAGTATTGCATGCACTAACACCAGTGTAATATTTAGAGCAATCACTTCCTCACCATTTTCTTCAGCACATATTGGACCCACAAGCTGAAATCAGGAGCACACCAGATTTTGCCCTAACATCCCACAAGATGGTGACAAAATAATTCTAATTACACAACACTTTGATTTGTGGTACATACAGACTTAGTGACTCCAAATATTTTCTTACCATGCAGTTGCACCAAACTCTGCTTATATAACATACTTTGGACATATTTTAATGGCTTACTCATTTGGCAAAGGTCCATTCTTTTAAGTACTTTGTTGATTATATTTTAAATTAACTTCAGAACTACATAACGAGTTTCAGCCCTCCCACATTAGGAGTCACAAGTTCCCTAGATGCTGGAGAAGGAAAAGCACTTTTATTGCTTCTGATCCATCCCTTCGCCAGACTGCTTCCCCTCCCACCCTCTGTGATTTTTTTGTGTGAGGTCTTATGGTCGATAAATTCTTCTCTTTCTGAATCAAGCATGAAAAAAAATAGCTGAGTAAATTAGGCATAAGAAAGGTGGCCGCTGTAGAGCAGGTACATGACCTCCAGAGGCTAGGCTGGGAACAAACACGGTGGGGAAGAACTGGGGCTCCAGAATCACAGAATGGCTGGAAATCACTTCCTCTACCCTTAGCCTCCAGATGGTTTATTAGACTGACTTCCTTCCTTCCTCCCTTCCTTCCTCCCTTCCTTCCTTCCTTCCTTCCTTCCTTCCTTCCTTCCTTCCTTCCTTCCTTCCTTCCTTCCTTCCTTCCGCCCTTCCGCCCTTCCGCCCTTCCGCCCTTCCTTCCGCCCTTCCTTCCGCCCTTCCTTCCGCCCTTCCGCCCTTCCTTCCGCCCTTCCTTCCTTCCGCCCTTCCGCCCTTCCGCCCTTCCGCCCTTCCGCCCTTCCGCCCTTCCGCCCTTCCTTCCGCCCTTCCGCCCTTCCTTCCGCCCTTCCTTCCGCCCTTCCTTCCTTCCTTCCTACCTCCTTGAAAATTATGCCCTCAAACTAAGCACTGGAGACAGAGCAGGCATCCCACGTTACAAACGGCTTGTCTTTTGAGGGTAAATGTATTGTCTAATATTAGAAACAGTTGCTTCCCTGCATTCTGTTGGTTTAGATACAATAAAGGAGGCAAAGCCTTTTTTTCAGCCTGCCCAGGGACAGTAGAAATACTCTGTAAATGCTAGCTCTTCATTTCAGTGAAGGCAGGAGCTGATTTTCATAGACTGAATGACTCCAGCCATTCAGGTGCCTGAAAATATTTGTAAAGAAAATACATTCCCAGCTGTAGCTGTGGGTTTCTATCAATAGCTGGCAAGATCAGACTAGCCCTTTGGCTAAGACTCACCAGTGCATTTCAGTGACTTGAAAGCCATAGGATCAAATTTTCAAAGGTGTTTAGACACCTAATTCCCAGTCACTGAAATATGAATTTTGTGTCTAAATGTGTTCTATTTCTGACCAGAAATACCACTTAAAAATTACTTATGCAGTCAGGAGCCAATGTTGAATGCAAAGCTTGTGTGATAAAGCAGGGCTGCGCAGAGACACCCAGCTTGTTCTGAACAAGCTTGCTTGGCTATCATCAGCCATGGCGCACCCACATGAGCACGGCAGCCTGCCCAGGAAAATCAACCCTGCCGAGGCATGTACTTAGATCATCTTCAGAATCTCACCTCCCGCCCTCAGCACTGCAAAGACATTTGCTGCGAATTTCTTCCCTGTGGATTTTGGCCAGGACCAACACAGGCTGATTACAATGCACTTGTCATTTTTAGTACTGCATATGAGATTCGGTTGGATTTATTGTGGCAATGTTTAGCTCCTGCCCTGGGAGATGGGATGCAGCCAGTTGGAAAAACACACTTTGATGGCAGTGTAAGCAGCAGCGAGATCGTTTGAGCTCAGGAACAGCCCTATCCTCAGCAGCAGTAGCTTAGCCAGGCTTGGCAGGACGTATAATTTTCCTGCTTTAATTCTAATTTTAAAGGTTATTCTTCCTCTATCCATCTCTCCCTCCGTCTGTGTGTCTTTCTTCAAATGCTACGTAATCTCCATCCCAGGCCTGCTCTGTGGCAAATTCCAATGCAGGTGCATCTTCATGTTGTACATTGTTCCACACCTCTGCTATTGTCTGATGCTGTGTTTGATGACTGGCAGTGGAGGAAACACTGCTCTCCCCTGCTGGCATGGACATGTTGAATGAGCCCCTGCTGTCTACACCCACTTTTAGCAAGTTTTACATACAAGCAAAGCGAACTATCACAAACACAACCATTCTTGTCTGGAAGCAGGCTGTTCACACTTGCATAATTTTCAAATAAGAAGCTAGATGTCTAAACCCATGTTCGACATATAAATAAACATGACCTAATTTTAAGCATCCGCCATTCCCATGGCGTTTGCAGACATTATTTAAATGTGCAGTCTTTGGCACCCAACTGGGAAAGTTTTGGCTTATGTTTCCAGAGGCCTGTAAGAAATCTCATTTGTGTGCCATTATTTTAAAGGCATAAATACAGTGATCTGAAAGCAGGCTTCTGGGCTTACCATTAATCCTGGGCAAAACATCAGAGTTACTGCTAAAGAGTTCATTTCACAGGAGAATGCTATCAGCTGTGCCAGTTGATATGGTTTTGTGGAAAACAGCTCCTGTCAGACTCACCTGGTATCATTTTTCAAGTTGTTTTATCGTGGATGTTTTAATAAAATAAGTTTGGTCGATAAAGGTTTTAAGACTGATGAAAGTTATTTAGGTTTCTGCAGGGCATTTAACACAACTGTTGTGGGTTTTTTCATTAGCAGAAGTAACAAAAATGTAACTGTAGAAGAGAAAACATCCTCAGATGATTGTTTTTCTAGTCAGTCCCCACAGAGACTGGTTCTTGGCCCAATACAGCAACGAGGGCAAAAATCATTAAGATATGAATGAAAAATGCCACAGAAAAGGCAGAGCCCTGCCCTTCCATTCTTAGTTGGCTTTCCAACTAGAAGGCAAATTAGATCAGGTTGCTCAGGATCTCCTTGTATAGTTGTTTTGAACATCTCCAACAATGGAGATTCCACGTTCTCTGGGCACCCTCTTCCAGTGTTTGTTTATGTTCATAGCAGGGAAAAAATATTATATCTTGCTATCTAATTGGAATTTTCTGTATGGCAATTTGCATTTTCTGCCTTACGCGCTTCCAAAAGGAGTATGGTTTCTTCTTCCCTATACCCCCACTAATTTTTCGTAGACCACAATAAGGTACCCTGCAAAACCATCTCTTCTCTGGACTGAACAAGCCCAACTCTCCCAGCTTCTCTTTATACACCTTGTGCTCCAGCCCCTGGCCAGCTTTGTGGCCCTCTGCTGCACTTGCTCCACTTTGTCAATGACTTTCTTGTACTGGAGAGGACCAAAATTGGACAAAGTACATCCTACCTGCTTTCACAAATGCTGAATATAAGGGAATTTGACATCTGTGAAACCACTGAGAGTGTACCTTGTCCTGTTGTCAAGATTTTTAGTAAAGGTGTTGAACTGTATTGGCTATGGTGTTGAACCCTCAAGATGCCACTATTAACCAGACACCAGATGGACTTTGCCCTGATGCTCACCATCTGTAATGAGTTTGCATGGCCAGGTTTTGGTAGCAGGGGGGGTTACAGGGGTGGCTTCTGTGAGAAGCTGCTAGAAGTTTCCCCTATGTCTTGTAGAGCCAATGACATCTGGCTTGAAGATAGACCCGCCACTGGGCAAGGCCAAGCCCATCAGCGAAAGTGGTAGTACCTCTGGGATAACATGTTTAAGAAAGGGAAAAAAGTTAGTGCACAGCAGTAATTGCAGTGAGAGAGAGGAGTGAGAATATGTGAGAGAAACATTTCTGCAGCCACCAAGGTCAGTGAAGAAGGAGGGGGAGGAGGTGCTCCAGGCAACAGAGCAGCAATTCCCCTGTAACCTGTGGTGAAGACCATGGTGAGACAGGCTGCCCCCTGCAGCCCATGGGCTGTGGAGCAGATATCTGCCTACACCCCGTGGAGGACCCCATGCTGGAGCAGGTGGATGCCTGAAGGAGTCTGTGACCCCATGGGAAGCCTGCACCGGAGCAGGCTCCTGGCAGGACCTGTGGCCCATGGAGAGGGAGAAGCTGACGCTGGAGCGGGTTTGCTGCTAGTGACCCCATGGGGGGAGCCAGACTGGAGCAGTTGGTTCCTGAAGGACTACACCCCATGAAGGAGACCCACGCTGGAGCAGTTCGTGAAGAACTGTAGCCCGTGGGAAAGACTCACTTCTCAGTCATGGAGAACTGTCTCCTGTGAGAGGGACCCCACGTGGGAGCAAAGGAAGAGTGTGAGGAGTGCTCCCCCTGAGGAGGAAGGAGTAGCAGAAAGCAGTGTGATGAACTGACCACAAGCCCCATTCCCTGTCCCCCTGTTCCGCTCGGGAGGAGGAGGGAGAGAAATCGGGAATAAAGTTAATCCCAGGAAAGAAGGGAGGGGTGAGGGGAAGGTGTTTTAAGCCTTGATTTTATTTCTTATTACTCCTCTCTGAGTTGATTTGTAATAAAACACGTTTTTTCCCCAAGTCGAGTCTGTTTTGCCCATGACAGTAAATGCTAAGTGATCTCCCTGTCCGTATCTCGACCCACGAGCCTGTTGTCATACTTTTCTCTCCTCTGTCCAGCTGAGGAGGGCAGTGATAGAGGGGCTTTGGTGGGCACCTGGCATCCAGCCAGGGTCAACCCACCATATCATCCTTAGTCTTGCTAGCCAGTTTCAACCTGTTCTGTAGTCCAGGTCTCTTGCCTGTGTTTCACCAGTTTGTCTATAAGGATACTGTAGAAAGCCTTGCTAAAGTCAAAGGAAACAACACGTCCCGCTCTCCCCTTGTGCAACTGCCAGCCATCTCATCACAGAGGGCTATCAGCTAGGACATTGCCTCTGGCAAATCCACTTTGGTTGTTCCCAAGCATTTTCCCATCTTTTATGCTCTTGGAAATGGCTTCCAGGAGGATCTGCTCCATAAACTTCCTGGGACAGAGGCAACAGGTTCTCTTCAATCTCAGAATAAATGAAAGTCCAAATATTTCTCTACATTGGAAACAACTCCTAATACTCCTCTTTATTTATGATCTGGATGATGGGATTGGAAGCACCTCTCATCAAGTTTGCTGATGACACTAAACTGGGTGGTAAGGTGGACATATCAGAAGGGAGAGCCATCTTACAGACAGACTTGGACAATCTGGAAGAGTAGGCACGTAACTACAGTATGAAGTTTAACAAAGACAAGTACAACGTCCCACATCTGGGACAAAATAACCAGAGTCCAGTACAGGTTAGGATCTATGTGGCTGTAGAACAACATTGCTGGAAAGGACCTGGGGATCCTGGTGAACAACAAGTAGTGTTGGATCCCAGGATGCGTCTACAGGGACATTACTAACAGATAGAGTCACGATCACCCCACTCTACTCACCGCTTGTCAGACTTCACCTGGAGTCCTGTGTCCAATTTTCATCCCCACAATTCAAAAAAGGTGCATACAGACTGGACAGGGCCCAAAAGGAGGGCCACAAAGATGATCAAAGGGCTGTAGAATCTGTCCTTTGAGGAAAGACTGAAGGAGTTAGGTCTCTTCTCCTTTAAGAAGTGAATACCTCAATGAGGTTCCCTCTGAGTTGGAATACTCATCACAGTATTCCAGTACTTAAAGGGCAGTTACAAAGGGGATGGAGGCCCTCGTTTCACAAGGAGCCACATAGAGAAGACAAAGGACAATGGGTACAAGTTGCATCAGGAGAGGTTTAATCTTGATATAAGGAAGAAATATTTACAATAAGAACAATAATTCACTGGAAGAACCTTCCCAGGGATGTGGCAGAGTATCACTGAAGGTTTTCAGGATGCAATTGGACAGGGTGCTAGATAATCTTATCTAGTCTCCCTTTCCCACAAAATGTTGGACCAGATGATCTTTCAAGGTCCAAGGTCCCTTCCAGCCTGGGCTGTCCTGTGATTCTATGATACTAAGGCACTAAGAGTGTGTGATTTGTAATTATTCAAATTATGAGATTTTAAGACAACTATAGAGTAAAATTGAATCAGAATCAAGAAAAGACATGAATGTCCTGAGTTCCTTGTCACTGCTTTATCCAAAATGTGGCCAAATATTTTTTGATCATCATTCCTTTCCCCCTTGTGGGCAGCATGATACATAGTCTGTTCACTTCCAGTGGACATTATTCCTGATATCTGTTTCTATCCACACCAGTCTGCTCAAGATGGAAATCGCTAATTAGAGCAGAAGTGGAGGACAACTACAGTCTGGGGGTGTGTATGAGCCACTTTCGCAAGCCAACATGTAATCTCAGGCCCTGGGCCCTGGGGACCAATGGCGATGGGAGCAGGCACAGGCTAAGGAACAGCAAATCTCTACAGAACCCATGGCCTCTGGGAGAGATGAAGTAGCAGGAAAATTGGTCCACAACTTTCCCCTGTGCTTCGCAGCCTGATAAAGAAACAAGCTTCCTCCTCACAGGCTGGCAGGCTGGGTGTGAAATGCAGTCCCCTCCACTCCATGGCACCCCACACCAGGATGGGGACACCTGGCAGAGGAAGGGAAGGTCAAGGACAGAAAGGAGGGAAGCTGTGACCTCTTTAACTGCCTCAGCAGGATCTGGCAGAGCTCCCCAGCCAGAGCCCTTCAGCACGGCACAGGACCTGGTGCGGTACAGCAGTGCCATTCCCTCTGTATCTTCAAAACTGAGCTCTGTCATCACTTCTGCTGCCTGCCTCGCCTGTCTTCTAAAGAAAAAAGGCTGCTTTCTGAAATCTCTGGAGCAAGATGTTCTCTGAAAGCTGCCTTTTGCTGATCCCACCCTAAAAACACAAAATGTTGCCGCATTTGGGAACGTGCATGAAGAAGAAAAGCTCAGTGCTGGATTAAAGCCACTTTTGGCAAAAGATAAAAGACGGTCTTTCCCTCTCTCAAACACACACATATAGACAAATGGGAAGAAAAGCTCTCAGGGGCACAATCAATTACAGTTCATATCTCTTCTGGGCTGTCAGAGATAGTCACTGGCCTGGGCCCTGCTGGAGTGCAAACCCAAAAGGGATTTATAAAAACAAATCCTCAGCTGGTGTATACCTTGTATACCAGCATAGCCCACAGTAATTTGTAGGACAGGAGGAAGACGACTAATATATGATGATACGTAAGCACAATGAATATTTTTCTCTTAATTGAATTTCCTCTGGCCTACTGTAGTCAACTGAATGAAACAAAGGCTCTGTTGTTTCATGCTGTTCATGAAACGTCCAGGATTTTTGGAAATTTGACTCAGTCATAACCAGGACAGACATAATCTTTACACATAGCTGTATGTATAAATGCTGATGCGAACAGGAAATTCTAAAAATATTTAACATGGAAAACTGAATATCTGATATGAAATGTAGACCTACTGCTTGCGTATTGTCTTGTCCATTCTGCTGCTGCTGGAAGTGGCTGTAAAACTAGCCAGAGTACGGATAATAAACTCAGAGAGAAATCCCACTGGAAGGTAATCTGAAAATGTCAACAGCCCTTCCTTGACAGAAATGACAGCATGCATTTTATTAGTTACAACCAAGAAATACAGCTCAAGTGCAAATATTTGCAACCAGCCCAGAATTAAATGTTTGTTCTGTTGTCCGGTGATCAGTGCTAGGTCATTGTGACAGCCATATAAATCCAGACTAACACGGCTATTGTGAATGATGGGGAGCTGTGCTGTGGTCGTGTAGGAAAATGCCGTGTTGGCTCGACTTTGTTATACAAAACATTGTGACAAGTAGTGGGAATTTTTCCGCAGGAATATGTGGTTTTAATGCTGGAGAAGGACTGAAAACAAGCTAGGTTGAAAAGCAATGAAAGCGCCATCCTCATACAGCACATGTTTTGGGTTTGTTAAGAGCTGAACTGTGACTGTAAAATCCCTGTCCCTCAGGCTCTCACTGCCAACAACCTCAGCATCCTTTGTCAACAACAGATCAAAAGAGCTATAAATACTTAATAGATTCCACGGGGCAGGCTGAGAAATGTTGTGGGCCATCATGAGGGGGATGCAGGTCTTGGCATCCCTGGTGTGCTCCCTACTGGGAGGCAGCAGCATGTGCTCCTGGCCAGGGTGACCTCTTTGTGGTGGCAGCAGGAGAATGTGAGGGGTCCTGTGTCGGGGATGAGACCTGGGCAGGGGGTTGCTTAGACCAGACCTGCCACGGAAAAGGACGTCCAAGCAGCCCCAGCCACAAATGCTCCTCAGAGGAAGTGCATGGCAGATGCTTCCTCAGCCTATGGTTTTGAAATTGTTTCCTCCTGCAGTATGGTTTACTCCTGCTAAGTGCCAGAAAGAGCTTTGATTAAGTAGAAATCACAGGCTGCTCACAAATGTGTCAGAAGAGGGAGACTAACAGTAGCCAGTGATTTGTCATGAGTTAACTGAGGTGAGACGCAGGGTTTGCAAGGTACAGAGGAACTGACGTGTCAGAGACATAAAAAATAGTTGAAATCCTCTGGATAAGTGTTATCGTCGGTTACTCCACTTCAGCTTATAGGCCAGTGTTCAAGGGCAGATGCAGTATTTCAGTCATTTCTCTGAACGTTTACACCAGAGAAATCACAAAGACTGCAAGTTATACAAAACTGCAAATGCTTGTGAAGGTGCTTGTAAAGGATGCCTTTTGGGGTCCCTATGGCTGCAGGGCCAGTGCAGTCTGCTGATGCTAAATTCAGCTGGGGCTGTACATGCCTGAGCAGACCTGGAGCGCACTAACATGCCACTCACGGCTCTGTTTGCCTGCCATACCCAAACTTCTGAGGCTTTCCCAGCACTATGGGCTGTAGTCAGCCGGTAGTGCAGGGTTGTGTGATAGTGTTCTCCATCTCCAGCCAGCTCCCTCCCCCTCCCCACCCACCCTCTTCTCAAGTCTGATGGAAATGTGTTGCTTATTTATTTTGATGTTAACGTTTAGTTTATCTCACACCCTTCTTAAATTTTCATTTCTGGCCTTATTGCAGCTTTTTGCTATCCAAGTGCAGAGGTGCTGTGCTTGAGTGCAGGGAGGGAAGCGGCAGAAATTGAGAGCCTGACTTGGGGTATAGCAGGGACCCATCTCACCCAAGGTGGCCTGGGGAGCTGCTTCGGGTGTTACAAGCTGAGGAGACCCTGACCCGGGTGGTAGAACTGCAGTAATAAATTGGAAAAAAAATCAGTTTAAAGCTGCAATGAAGACAAGTTACGAATGTAAATTAGAACCCTAAATCCTACTCAAGAGTTCTTAAGATCTGGGGCAATGATTTGAGCCACACGTCTGATTATAATAATGGCATATTTTAACATTGCTTGTAACTAAGCTGCATCTTCACCGTACTTGGTACCTCAATGTCTACAAAGGGCAATCTCTACATTACAAACCTGGTCAACAGACACGGGCAGAGAAGCCTGAGGGTGCTGTTGGTCCAGGGAATGGGATCAGGATCAGACCTTGTGGTTCTGAGCAAGGGTTGAAGGTTTCTGTGGTTATAGAGGAAAAGTGAGCTGCTAGAGCAATTAACAGCCTGGTTTCTGGTAAGTAGACCTTTCTAAGGGTCAGGGAGATGGGCCTGACCAGCCATTTTGAAAGCATTCCAAGCTGTGCAATACTTGGTGGGTACTGTCACCAGTGTCACCCCTGTTCTGCAAGGCAGACCAATTTACCCAGCCTGAATCAGGATGTTGGGGCTCTGTCGGTGGCTTCGGACACACATCCATCCCAAGGAAGAGTTTGCAAAATGCTGTTTATTCAAATTTTCACTAATTGATACTGATGGTTAGTATACACATGCTCCAAACTCTGCTGGATGTGAAACCTTTGTGCATTGCTTTTCATGTGATCACCTCAGAGCATGGCAGGAGTTGTTGAATTCAGAGACGTTATTGAAAATATAATCAGCTGAGGAATATATGAGAAGAAGAAGAATTGGGGAGGGTGGGCTCAGTTTTCCTTTTTTTTTAACTGGTTTTCTAAGTATTGTGGGGCATGTTGTGGAAAAATTTTAGGCATCTGTCTAACGGATATTAGTAAAGTGGAGACTGTGTTAAAAATAAAGTGCCAGGTTGTCCTCTGCAGAAAGTTAATAAAAAGAAGGAAGTGAAAGACTGCTCATTATTTTTAATGACTTTGCTTTCCAGCAGAGTGCCTGTATCTCCCTGCCTTTACATTCTGCCTTATTTCAGTTCATTATGGCACATTCAACTGCTCTGGAGAAAGATGGCTTTGTTCTAAAGCACTGAATTTATCAAGAGGCCCCTGGCCCAGCCTGGCTAGGCTGTTAATCACAGCCCTGCTGCCAGAAGGAGGATGCTGAGAAGAGCCTGATGCACAACGAGTCCAGCCATGACGACTAGGAGCTCTTTGGTGGGGAGAGCTGTGCTGGGCACTAACACTGCTGAATGCCATGCGCAAAGCCGTCATCGGAGTTGATTAAGCAGTGCTTGGCGACTGCCTGAATGTTTTCTGTGTACACATCTCTACGTTTGTTTCTCTACTGGCTACACCTGACATGAACCTCTCATTCCCTGTCAACGAATATTTGCTTTATTAACTTTATAAAACACATTTTTCAGTTCAGATGATGAAGATTCATGAGTGTGCAAATCAGAGCACGATGCCAAGGAAAGCACCCAGAGCATTCAGCTAAATCTGCAAGCTCCTCGTAGGGAGCAGACAGCAGGTAGAAAAGCTAAAATCAGAAGCTGCATTTCCAGATTTGAGGATTGATACATTTCTCAGCAGCCTTGCTTGTGAAAATCCATGCTGTGATTCTCTTAATCTAAAGCTCTTCTGCTATGCTCTTTGCATAATTCAAGGCTCACATTACAGTAAGGTTTTTATAGCACTACAGTTACAGAGATTTATTTGGAAAGAAGATGCACATTTTCTATGGTTCAGAGTAATCACCAAAAAGGGGTTCACAGCCAGGCCCCAGGGTCTTTCCAGCGATTTTCTTACAGCTCCTCACAAACTTACTTGACAGCAGATTTTGATGTCATGCTCTGTCTCCTCTTCTTCCTTACTGATGGTTGTGGCCCTGCAGCAAAACCTGCATTATGCTTCTCGTGTGTAATGCAAGTGCAGAAGTCCTAAATGTCATGGAGAAGCCACCGCATGGCTTGGGACAGCAGCAGGGGATGCAGGGAGGCCCCACACAGCTGTGATCACAGCTGGAGCGCCTCCCTGTCTCTTTCCATGCCTTTCCTGTAGCTGCTGCTCCCGGTCTCAGCTGCTGCTCCTGGGAACATGGAGGCTCGTGAGAAAGTGAATTTAGGCAATTCATAACCCCAAGGGCCTTCCATCACAAATGATGCTCCATTGGGACAATGGCCCTCGAGATCAGCTTTGTCAATGGGAGGAGGATTGGGTTTTCCTGGGGCTGGGGCAACGGTTGGATGAGATGGCAAGGAGCTGGTGCTGATCTGTTAAATTCTAGGCACAGCAGACTAGCTGATATTTTGAATTTGCCTACCTTTTAACGCAGAACAAGACCAAAACTCATTTTTTGCCTGTCTTAATCCGGGAAATTAAAACCATGACCAGAAATGTAGTCCCCTTGTCTAAACACTGGCATGACAGTGTGTAGAAAAAAGGACTCCACCATGATTCTTCCCAATTGCCTCTGGAGTGAAATGAGAGCTTCAGCCAGGGAGCAAAATAAGCCTGTCCCGGTGTGGAAACAGCATGGATTCAGGCAGAGATTTGGAGGGGTACAGGAGGTTGTTTGTTT
Organism: Leptosomus discolor; assembly: GCF_034619465.1. Lineage (NCBI taxonomy): Eukaryota > Metazoa > Chordata > Aves > Leptosomiformes > Leptosomidae > Leptosomus > Leptosomus discolor. Next base: position 185,870,621 of record NC_141391.1, read on the forward strand.
GCTTTCCACCCCTACCAGACACCAAACTTAGCTGTAGCCTGGCAAGATGCTACAAAGCACTCTTCTGAGTTAACAAGAGAAACATTTGATAGATGCCTACTGGCAAGCTAATTAGAAGAGAAGGGATTCACTGAATTGCAGAAAAAACAAAGAAAGGAAATCAAAATATTCAGACAGATCATTTAAAATCCTCATCCAGGGAGTGGGAGAGTTACTGGTTTCATTTCCCAGAGGCTAATCCTGCTCTAATTGACTTATTATTGGAGTCCAAAGGAAAACAATCCATATGGCCATGCAGAAGGCGTGATTGTGGCTGCTGGGGGGGGGGGGGGGGGGGGGGGGGCACAGAGAGACAATAGATTGCAGTGTGTGAAGTGACACTGGGTAACATTGATCGCGTGTGGATATTGGCAGCGTAAGAGCCCTAACTGGGCACAGTGGTTAGCGTTATGCTGTGGACAGGGGGCATTGAGAACAGGCTCATCATTCATTTTGACTCAGTGGTTTCAAACACATTAGTCTTCCACAAGAAAAAGCTCAACTGCTTTCTAAGCACAGCCCAGACGACCAGGGATCAAACATTACAACACAGTAGCTATAGCTTACTCATGAACTACAAAAACCAAATCACATATTCACAAACCAAACTCAGGACAGCGAGATCCTGGTTTTGTGAGGGGTGATGCTATGCATGTTGTATGACAGAGCTTTAAGGACAAAGCTGCGTCGAAACACAGTAGGTCTGGGAGCCAAGCAAACGCTGAGGAGATTTGCATTTTTCAGCACTGGGAAAATCTCTTGTGCTTTCCATTAACACTGGAAAATAGTTTTGAGTCCCTAGTTTGCATAATTAAAATTCATCTCTAGAAAGGAATTCAAATATGGGCTAAATTATGCTGAGGAAACTATGTTCAGTTTTGATAATTTTGCTTGACAAGGACTTTTCAGTATTAGAAATGCACTGAAGATGTATTATTACTAAAATAAGAACTATTATGGAATGCCTAAGGGATACAATTCATTATCCAGATAAACTTTCAAATAAGTAGACATAAATGCATGCTAAGTTACAATACAATTCCTGTGGAATTACATATTTCTTCCATAACAGGCCAGATGATCTCATCTCATGAATGTTATTGCTGTGACTACCACAGTTCTCAAGGGAAGTTCAGAAGACACAAGTGATCTTCACGTATGGCTAGATAGCACGACTATATGGTAAATTAAAGAAACCAAACTCAGTAGAGGAAAATACAGCAAACAGAACAGCTGAGTAGAAAAACAACCTTCCTCCTCTCCAGATAAACTTTAATGTAACACATATTTTCCTTCCTGAAATTGGTAGAGGTGCCTTTTCTCCGGAAGGGCTTGAAGGGAACGAACAAGTGCTGAAACAGGTGACTATGTGAAGATCCCATCAGATATTTGATTAATAGCTGTGGTTTGGCAAGGAAGGTGTAAAAATCTGGTACCTACTGTTGCACCAGGTATTCTGAGATTTTGGGCCAGGCTTTTCAAGTAGGATTTTTTTTTGAGTGTTTCCAAGGGGAAACTGGTAAAAAAAAAAAGAATAGCCTAAATTTAGCAGACCAGAACCATTTTACATTGCTGGTGTACATGTATGTGCAGGCAATTGGCATTGCTATGTAAGGGAAAAGCTCATTGGAAATCAAAGAGCCAAGGCACATCACTCAAGTTTGCAGATTCACCTGGCATACAGCTATGGGGAGACAAAAAGTTAGAAATGCTCCTCTCTGAATACAGCACGTTGCAAATGGGAAATAAGACATGTCATCCGGCTGAGTGCAGGGACTCATTTCACTCCACTCGTTCAAGGCAGGAACAATTCTGGCAACACTTGGGGTTCTGCTTCGCGACTGGGTGAAACGTTCGATGTGTAATTTGGCAGGGAGGGCTTGTAATTTTAACAGATGCTTCAGAGCCATGTTTTCTTGGCCTACAAAGAAATATACCTGCACATTTTCCTAAAGTACTCTGAAGTTAGAAAATTTCAGAAATTCTAAATATCCTTTAAAACTTTGGCTTGACTGCAAACCTTTTCAAGTGGAAGAACCAGCTGTTGTACCGCATAGTAAAGTAAAAAACAAAAATAAACAAAAGCGATAGAGGCAGAGAAAAAAGCTCTCAGAGAAACTGGTGCATTTTTCACTTATTAGAACATTTGCTTGATTTTAAGCATAATTTATTCTTTCAGCCACATGGTTTCTGCACATTTCCTTTGAAACATCTGTAATTATTTCTGGCACAGATCTGAGGCAATACAGTGTAGTCTCATCTGGGAACAGTATTCTAGGAAAGTGAAAATATCCCAAAGCTGTAAAGAAAATAAAAATAATAAGTTATCATCGAAGGGCTTGAATGAAAAAAGGGACTAGATCAGAGACAAGTGAATCTCCTCACCTGGTGCCTTGGGCAAAGTGGAGGAGGAGGAGGAGGCAGCTGGTGTCAGCCCGCTCTGCGTGTCAGCAGGCCTGGGAGAGACATCCCTTCTCCAGCCTCTGGGACCCATCAAGCCCCATTTCTGGTGGACTCGTGTTTCATGGCTGACTGACTTTTTAACTCAGTTATAATAGGAGCGAGGCATGAACTCTCATCTCAGTGGAATCCACCCAGGAGGGAGAAACTGTGACCAAGGAGTCAATTATTTGGAGATTAATAATGCAAAGCCCCGAAACGAGCTTTCCACAGAGCAGGTCTCGCCAGTTGCTATAGGATCATTTGTTTCCCCAGGAGAGGACTCCAGCATGAGCAAAGCACTCAAGCTCCTCAGTCATCAACTAACTCTGGGGGTTCAGCAAGGGCTGAACACTGAACAAACGCCACGAGTGCACCTACTGCATCCTGCACAGTGCAGGGTGGGATCTCAAACCCCAGCAAGCCGTCAGGTCCATGCAGCGCAGGCCTCGCAGAGGTCCCAAAGCAGCATGGCCATATCAGCGTAGCATCCTGCCTGGCCTAAATAAAGAATGGAGCTAATTAGGCCAGGTACAGTGCCATATTGATTAGATGGTAGAGGCATAGCCCTGACATCTAGATGTGCTAGTGGGATAACACAGGACTTGCCTTGCATGTTATCCAGACAAATCAGAGCCTTTATTCTCTCTAACTGTCAGTGTGGCGCTGGTCACAAGCACTGTCTTCACATGGATTTTAATGCTGCATTGTATTTTGTTTTTCTTTAATATTACCCAGAACTCAACAGTCATCTCCCTGTTTTGTGGGCACAGTTCCTGAAATAAGATTAACTTTGTCTCCAGGGGTCACTTTCCAGCCAACAAACGAAAAGCTGTGCAGGAGAACAAAAACAAGGCAAAGAGAGGAAAAAAGATCAGGTTGTTTTGCAGACCTTTAATTTAAGATATGAAAACCTTCCAAGGCTCTTTATGGGGAATTACGTAAACCCACAGATTAGGATTTTCATGTTCAAGCCCTACATGTTCATCTAACTGCTAGGAGCTGATAGTTTCCTGGCGAGGGGCTCTCCCCGTACATATAGGTAGTTGCATGGATCCACTTCCCAATGGATCGTACACCACAGCCTTCTCTGTGCAGACCTACCCTCAGTGCAGCACCCTGACAGCAGCCGGACTACCTCTGCAGATGTCTTGAAGATGACAGCACAGCTACAGTAACTGTGAGTCGCTCTGTCCTCCTGGCAGTTCTTTTGTGTGGCCTCCATTTGCCACTTCCATTCTTATCACCTAGGACATTTCAAAAGCACAGACATATTTTCTTTTCCTAAATTATTCTAGAGGGGCTGTGAGACTGTTAATATTTATGGATCTGACTAGCTGGGAAATCAGACTTCATATTACGGCATAACCGTTTTGAAGATCCTGTTTCAAGGAAAAGTGAATCCCAAGGTTCAAGCAGGGCTGAGAAAAAAGAGAATATTTTATTATCTATGGTCTCTCTGATCAAAGCAATATCAAAAGCATTTCTCTGTCTGCAGAGAAAACAATGGAGAATGTGGAGTAGGCAGAAAAAATAATGCTCATTCAATAATATGTGTGCCTGTACTTCTGAACTCCCTCCCCACCAAAAAAAGAACAGCACAGCTTTTCAATCCGCAAGCATGTGCTTGCATCTACATTTATCAAGCTGTGAATATCTCTATTTTATTCCATTTCAGTCTGCAAAGAAATGCAAATGGATTGATTAAGAAAAATTACTTTATTCTACTCTCCCTCCGTGGACAAGGTGACAGAGCTGTTTTACCTGAGAACAGACAAGAGGGGGCACTCATGCATTTCCTACGTGAGAGCTTCTGATTTATGCTATGTCCTTGGGTAGGAAAAGTGTCTGAGAGAGTCCTTGTTGAAAAAGGTTGCAGGAAAAATACCAAATTAACATAACACCATAAAGAACCAGAAAATTTGTCAGAAAGGGAAAGAAGAAAAATGGAGGTGCGTGTTAGATGTTAGAAGACATCCTGGTGCCCTGCACTGGGAGGCCTGACTCTGCAAATCTGCTTAGGTGGGAGGACGTGGTGCTGCAGAAGCAGAGCTGGAAGCAAAGCTCCTAAGGGGGTGAAAGAAAGTCTGGGTCTAACGTGTAGCCCACACCAGTGAGCTAAAGCTGGCCTCAGGCCCCTTGCAAGTTCTTAAATTTTCAGAGTAATGAAAATGGTCAGGATAGGGGTTAAGAATAGCTGCAAGAGATACAGTTTGAAAGGCGGTCCTCGTTTTACTAATGAAACCGTTTGGGCTGCCTACACAGGGTCACTCAGGAAAGTTAAATAAATCAGTCAGCTAAAGGTGTGAAGTCAATTTCTATAAGTTATGGCATATTAAAACTCCATGTGAATAGTTTCATTCAGGGTAAATAGCCTTAGATTACTACAGCTTAATTTTCTAGATTAGCAGAAACAAAATATGTTTTGATAGCATAATGAAACAAGATGGAGGGAAAATAAACATCCAGTTAGTAAATTAGTCCTGCATCTATGGTCGGTCTTTGTTTTCGTGAGCAGAAATTCCAAAGCTACTCGGATAGAAGAATAAAATTTATCATGCATTGTAAATATCAACTAACAACCTTAGCTGCAAAAGGCTGTGAGAAGCAGAAAGTGTGTTACAGCAACTAAGTACAAACCTGACAGTGTTTGCTGTGCCACCGCGAGTCTGTTTTGCTTCCCGTGTTTCTCTGTGGGCACCCCGAGTGGAACTGAACCATGTTCCTGTTGCAAACAGTAGAGTCAATTAACTATAAATTAACTCTCAAATAACAAAATTTAACTAAATTGCTGGACAGTGATGTTAAGAGAAACATAACTAATTCTTTTACTAAAAACAACATTCATATGCTCAGTTAAGTGAAATATCGGCCAATTAAAAACTCTACCTTGATCAAGCTTCAAGGGGGAAAATTCCCCTCTCTTCCCATAGCTTGCTGTCAGGCTCTCCTCAACTTCTTCTTTCTGTACCAGTAAAATGAGCCGTGCTTGTGTCTCTTTTATCTTTCATAGGCTTCCGCCATTGGTCTCTTCACCATCCCAGGCTCTTCAAGAGGATTACTCTACTGTACGAATGAAGAACTTAGAACTTCTGATGATGCAACTAAATAAGTGAAACAAAAATAAGGTAATTGGCATCAGTATGTGCTTGTGGACACTAGTTTGTGAAGTGTACCTTCATCACAAGGAAACCTGAATTGTAAGCAACTTCTGAAAATCATTAGTTCCCCACTACAACTTTGTAGATTGCTTATTAAAACCAAGACTGGGATTTTCTAAGTACGTGAGTTTCACTAGTCACTTCAGACTCCTTGCACCAAATCCCTGCCTGGGGATGAAATTACATTAGACAATGAAATATTGTACAGCACAGATGTGAAAGCATCATAGGTCTGATTTTTTTTTTTTTTAATTAATGGTCATATGTAAATTATTTTTTCATTGAACTATTCTATTGTTGAAAATAAAGTCCTGCTGCAGGCTTTTCCCTAGAACACCCTAGCTGCAAATGTGTTAACGCTCTCAAAGTTCACACTTTCCCCTTGGAAAGGGAAAAATATCAGGCTTGCTTTAGCAAATTTCTAACTTATTTTAACAAGACAGGTTTGGAAATGTAACCCTAAACTGAGTATTACTCAGTTTCCATGACTCTCAGCAGAAACTTCACAGGATTATGAAAGTGGGAGGAGCAATCCAATGAGAAAATGAAAGCACTGCAGTAATACTGAGATATTTAGGGCATTCACTTTAAAAAATAGGTGAACTCTTATTTGGTGGGAAAAGGCAGGCTAAAATTAGATTACTGAAAGTTACAAACCCCAGATGTGGCCTAAAAGGTTACAGAACCTCAAGCTCCATGTTCCTATCCCCTAGTTTAGAGGCAGTGTGTATTCTCTGTATAACACTGTGTAAGACTGATTAGATACCCTGTATAAAACTATGATATTACTAATTACATGGATCACTTAACAAAACCATAAACAGCATACAAAACAAGAATCTTGTGATGGCTCTGCACAGCCTTTTCAGAAATCTAAGAAGAAAACTGTTCTCTCCTATATTTATACTTTTTCTCCAATAAGCTGGTAGAAGTGTAATGCAATATACAGCATTCATACAGTAGAAGATAACCGGGTCGAGGCCTATAGGCTCCATAGTGCCATATAATTAATAATTAGGCTATTTCACCAGTCTTTTTCTCTAACTGCTTTGTACTACCTTCATATTCATTGTTGTAAGCTTCCATTGCCCCAAAAGCAGAGTAGGCAATAGCAGAAATATTGTTTACTTTATTACAAGGAAACAGCATTTGAAATTTATTGGAGAGTGAATTCTTCAGGGATTTTAACAGTGAACTTGCTCAGAGAAAATTTGCCTAATCCAGCAGCCAACTAGCTTTCAAATCATCTTCTTAAGGTCTGGGCAGAATATTTCAAAAGGCTTCATGGGTTAGCTAACACCGAGGCATTTGTCTCATCTGTAAAAGATGCCAAAAACAAGACCACACCATACTAAGCAATCAGGAGGTTCTTTCTGGAGAGAAAAAAAATGACATGTGCTGAAATATATCCACAAGGCTTGAAAAGGTTTTCCTTTCACATTTTCACTCAGCTACAGCCCTCCTGGTCTTCAAGGCACCATCCTCTGCTCTTCTAACCCCCATAACACTGGAGTTATGTTCTCAGTGTCACAAACCCTCTGGTTTGCCCAGAGTCTATCAGTGTATGCTTGAACAGCTACCGGAAACCCAGATGCAGCACTGCATTCACCAGCCTCTCTTGGGAGCTGGTGACCCAATGCAGCTGTGCTCTCATCCCCTTGTGGCTCTCTGCCTCTAGTAACCCGTCTCTCCCTGTGCTTTTTCCTTCTTCCTGCCGCTCAATCCCTTTGCTTCAAAAGCATGAGAAGGGGGTTTGCCAAGCATCATGATCATGACCAGGCTCAAGTCCCAGGAGGTGGTAGCCCTTCATCGAGGAGTCCTCAGACTTGTTTTCAACCACAGCAACAAGCAGAATCACAGCAACTTCCAAGAAGAAGGAGATCAAAACTGTTCAGCAGGGAAGTAACACAAAAAGGTGTCTGAAATCCTTTACACGATAGCTAAATGACTGCTTGGGAAAGGAGACACCGTTTTCCCTAAGGACTGTTTCATGCTAAATCCCTAAAAACTCACAGGCAGACAACTGGGGAGGAACCATGGAAAATCCTGCAAGGTACTGTGAGTGACCTGCTTTCAAACAGAGCTTAGTATTACTCAAGCCCCTGCAGCATCAGACTATGTAACAGTCTCCTCAGAGCTTAAAATTACTCCCACACATTTTTGTACTCTCCTACAAATTAGACACATTTTAAGAAATTAAAAGATAGGAAGAAGAAAGACACAATTAAGCTCCAGAGAATAAAACAAATTATTCCAATAGAGAGAAATTTATGCATATATTTGCCCATAAACAACAGAAGGAAATTCATAATACCGACATAATATTTTAAAAGCTATTGGGAAAGCAGACCAAGAAGGGTGAGGGCAAAATGTTCAATCTCCTTAAGCAGCAGCTGAAACAGGCTCTAAATTAATCAGGATTCTTAGAAACTCTAATAAGAAGGGACTGATGAAAAACAGCTGCACCCAATCCTTATAAAAACCTTCAAAAAGAAGGGAATTAGGTGATAATGTTGGTGGAAGGGAATATCATCACAGGATGGTCTCCTGCTGCTACAAGATGCCAGAGCAAAGCCAAGTACTTTTCCAAGGGGAGATAATTATGATGAGTCTCAGCCCTGTTTTCGGTTCCTGGACTTGACTTCCACTCTATGGCGTGGTGATACAGCTCTCATTTGGGCAGACTTTAAATTGTACTGAGAGCAAGTACATCCAGTTCTAATGTTTATTAAAAGTGATATTCAAAATATCTCCTCTGCCCCCACCATAGAGGCTTGTGTGAGATGAAAGATGTGTATCCAAAGTATGGCTTTGTAAAGGGGGAGGAATAGAAGGGAAAAAGAAAATATATACTCACCATTAAGTGTTGAAGGTTGTCAGTACCACAGACTCAATAAAGTTAACTTACAGCCCAGTATCGGTAAGGAGAAAGTATCCTACAGAGAGGCAGGGTATAAGTGGATGTGTCTCAGGAAACTGTCTGCACAAAGACTTCTTTGTAGAATAACAAAAGGTGGTACTAATAGGTTTTAGCAGTATTTCAGCAAAAAATAATATAACAGTTTGATGGGATTAATGGTGCAACAAGGTGATGTTGTACAAAACCAGTAGTTTATGGAAAAAAGGAAAAATGACTTTTTGCATGATTCTCCCAAAAATGTACAGTGATTTTGTTTGACAGAAAAGTAGTCAGCTCTCAGTAACTCCCCTTGCTCTGTCACACTGCTTCTGAGTGTCCTCCAGGACAGACAGATGTACAGCCCACAGAGTTCCTGGCATCCATGGGTTTACAGCAGCTTTTCCACAAAACTCCGTGAGATTTGAGCCACACCAGTGGCCTGCAACTGTGAAATCTGCCTTTCAGAAAACACACTTATGACATCGACTTTACAGATTTAAGCACCCAGATACTGAGGTCTGTGTGTTGCCTTCAAAAGGTCTTTTGGTGACTGTATGAAAGTGTTCGTGTGGGGGACTTTTCATCTCATTATTTGCCCTGGAACAAATTGCTTAATTTTTCTCCTCTTCAGTTTCTGTGGTTTTAAGATTGTCTTAATGCTCATAGCATTAAGCAATGCTCTCTCTATGGAGACCCCATGAATGAAGATTTCAGGACTCCTGTGTGGAAACACACTGTTGCATCGGAGTTGCTGCTTCTCCTCTAACCCAAGTAAGTCATCACAACAGGAAATGACTGCTGGCTAGGAGACATTACATATAAACTATAGACACTCATCTAACATTCCTACAGAAGCTCAGTTATTTCTCTCTGAGCTAATTGTATGACAAAGGTCAATCTCACGTTCAGTAAGATTTTTGCTGGCGTAAAGAGTGTGGAGAGGTAGACAGAGGTACAAGCACTACAGGGGGGGCATCAAGCAGGTACTCACCCCCACGAGGAGGCTACTGTAACTGCCTCAGTGTAAGGTCTCGGCTTCCTCCTCTGTCCACCTTATGCAATCCCCCAAGCCTGCCATAGCTAAATGTCAAACCCTGAAAAAAATGCTTGATAATGCAAACATATTTAGTAATGACAAACCATTCTGAGGAGCCTGTAAGAGTCATAAACATGTTTGTTTTAATTGAGGTAGGGTAGGGTTTGTAGTGCAATAGAACGATGAAAACAGCCCTGATTAACAAGTCCTCTCATCTCCTGCTTTGACAGCCCCTTTCTCATAGCACCAATATTACCCACTTAGAAAATGGATTTATGCCAATGTTTAAAGCACTTCTTCTTTCAGCACACCAGATGGTACTAAAATTTTTAAATATTTCCTACAACAGCTGTATCTTTGACAACAAAATTAATACAAGCCGAAATACCAGTATTGTGTGCAGGCCACAGTGACTAGACTCTTGTATTATGTCTAGTGTAACAAGGCATTTTATAGTTAAAAACTAAATCTGATCAACTCAATATTGCATCAATCATGTGACTTTGGGTTTTCAAAACCAGACGCAAAATTTTGTGCCTTTATAGTTTAACAGCTGGTCTGATAAGAATGTAAAATGCACCTTTCCCTAGAGCTATAATAAATGTGTTAACACTTTCTTACAACCAACCCTTTCCTACAACTCATCAATTTCTTGCCCCGAGCTCCGTCTTTATGTATTTGATGACATAAATCTTTTAAGCAGGTTTTGACCAGAAGCTAACTTCCCTTACTCTCTGATATCTGAACAATAATATGTTTTTTTTCTTTGGTGTTTAAAGCAGAGAAGGAGGAGGAATACTTTCAATTCAGACAAAACCAAAAATGCAAACAAACGTGCTTGCAATTTCAATCTCCTCTAACACAAATGTGTACAGTACACTTTTTTAATAATCTATTTGTTAGATCATTATTTAGATTACTACATATAAGGCAGAAAGCTCTCAAAGTTTTAGTATTTTAAACAGTGTGGTAGCTTTGGCATGCCCTGAACAGTGAGCAATAAGGGTGGGAAACCTCAAGCCAAATAATTTGCCCATCAAAAAGCTGTAATATCCAAGCAACGTAATGAACAAAATTCTGTTATCTGTATGTGTTCCTACACGCAGGTGAACATTCTTGATGCTAGTGCATGAACATCTGCTAAAAAATTCAATTGCTTAACAGTTCTGGGAAGCAAGAAGTGACTGTTCTTGTTGTAGAGAAAGAGGATGGTCTGGTGGTTATTGGCATTAGAGTCAGCCTAGGGAGGGACAATTTCATGTCCCTCTTCTTTCACAGACTTGTGAGACACTGAGCTGCCTCAACAGGGAGCTTTGTATCCCAAAGTTGTCTAACGCCTGAGGCACATGGGGTATCTCTCATGGGAGCAGACACTAAAACCCCAGCACTTCAGCTCTAGACACCCTTTTCCCAGTCAGACCTTGCCTGCGGTAGGTGAGCATCACCTTCTGCACCTCTGTGTGTCTGTCTTTGCTCTCTGCCAACTGCCAGTCTCTGCTTTCCCACCGGCACCTTCCCTGCCCAAATCACTCCTCTCATTCTCCCGCAGTGCAACTCCCACCCTCATCTGCAGGATTCCCTTTCCTCCAGGAATCTATTCCTCATTCAGCACAAGCGTGTGCTTGCACAAGGCATCTGGCATTGAAATGATGCAGTCGGCCTGGCACTGTCATGCTGGACGTGGAGGTGTCGAGCAAATGGTTGCTATTTGCGGCTGTAGCGCTAGAGCTATTTTTAACCATCTTCCTTTTGCACAGCTGCAATGTTGTCATGTTAGTTCAGCATACTTGAAAATTAACATTCATGAAGCAAAGAATGAAATTATGGATTTTTAAAGTATTGATAGAGTCTGTTAGTATTTTAAAATGTTAGTTAAAAATTATGCATGAGTGCACTTGATTTAAAAATTTGCAGCCCCTGCTCTCAGCTGCATTAAAGACACAGCACAGGCTGGAAGTGGAATGAAAGACTATAAATTAGATAGAGGTGGAGAAGCAAGACAGCTCACATCACTCAGGGCTCCCTGCATGTACCTCCCAAAGTTTGCATACTGCCCTGTGTCCTTGCAGGAAGAAGACCACAACAGGTAGGTGGGCAATGGTAGTGCTTGATGACTTATGAAGGCACTTCATTGAAACCATGTGAAGGTAGAATTGATTCTAGTTTTGATTTTGTTTTACTCAATACCAATGCTCCCATTTAAAATTTTTAAGTAATTAATTCTTGTATTAAGTGTGGCTAGTTACAAATGAAATCGTTAGTGTTCCCTTTCAAAACAAATATACTGTTCAAACTGATGATCAGACAGGTGTCAGGCAAATGTGTGTGACCTTAGCAGACATAAACAGACGATTTTTCTGTAGTCAGATTTATCTATAAATCTGGATTTTTGACCTAGACACCTAAATTTGTCTAGAGGGCTCTAAATACCACAAGGGTGATGGCTTCCTGCCTCTCCTCAAAGACAGTGCATCCCCACAGCCACCTTAATTTCAAGAAGAAAAATATGAGTGTCTTCTATGCCCTGGTGAACGCTTGAGCAGGATCAGGAGAACAGACTCCTCTCTTTTATACTGAAGACTGAGCTAATCTTGGAGGCTTAGAGTCATCTTTGTTGTCCTTCCCCTCCAGAGCCACACAGCCCATTGACTGGCAGCCAGGAAAGATCTGACCCACTGTGAAGACAAGGACCCCTTTTAATTCAGGTAATTTTAAAGCTAAATTTGGGAAAAAATTCTCTAAAGGACCTGTTGCAGCTCCTTTAATTTTTAAGGGAAGGAAATAAATGAACAATCTCTAAACAGGGTTTCTGAGTGCTGTTGTGTTATTTTGCATTTGGCCAAGATTTACTTACAGTTGTTTATTTCCATTTCCATTTGCAAGAGCCCAGCTCACTCTCACTCAAATCCCTGTTAATGACTCACGTCTGTAGCTCACTGGAAGCTGAAGGGATGGTCACACTCTTGGTTAAGTCCCAGCTTAGCTGCTGATTTGGAGCCAAAAAGACTCCTCTGAACCCTGACTCTGTCACCCGCTTTCACATTAAGCAAGCAGGAGCCAAGCATCAGCAGAGGGCCAGCCTGTCCAGGAGAGCTTCCCATGTGCAGCGTGGACAGCAAGCTGTGCTAAACTTCAGCCTGTAATAGCTATGGGGCAGAAATTTATTCTGAAACTACTTTTCAGTTGTCTCTTTCATTCCAGTGCAAAGCCAAAGAGGTTGAAACTGTGCCAGTGCTTTAAGCTAATCCATTTGGGTTTGCACAAGAATGAAGGATAGCTGCTCTAGGTGAACCTGCTTTGGCAGCAGGGTTGGACTAGATGATCACAGAGTCATAGAATTATTTTGGTTGGAAAAGACCTCTAAGATCATCAAGTCCGACCATTATCCTAACACTGCCAAGCCCACCACTAAACCATGTGCCTAAGCACCACATCTATATGTTTTTTTGAACACCTCCAGGACTGGTGAATCCACCACTTCCCTGGGCAGCCTGTTCCAATGTCTAACCACTCTTTTGGTAAAGAAATTCTTCCTAATATCCAATCTAAATATCCTATGGTGTTGCTTGAGGCCATTACCTCTTGTCTTATCATTAGTTACTTGGGAGAAGAGACCAAGCCTCACTACAACTTCCTTTTAGGCAGTTGTAAGAGAGCAATAAGGTCTCCTCTCAGCCTCCTCTTCACTAGGCTAAACAGCCCCAGTTCCCTCAGGCGCTCCTCACAAGACATGTTTTCCAGACCCCTCACCAGCTTCCTTGCCCTTCTCTGGACCCACTCCAGCACCTCAGTGCCTTTCTTATACTGTGGCACCCAAAACTGCACATACACAAGATGTGGTCTCACCAGTGCTGAATACAGGGGCACAATCACTTCCCTACTCCTACTGGTTACACTACCTCCAGAGGTCCCTTCTAGCCCCTACCGTTCTGTGATTCTGTGATTCTGTGATTCTGTGATAGCTGAAAGAGGTTAAACCAAACATTTTACAGTTGATTTTTTGCCATCCTTCTTAGTAAGACTCCATTACCAACTGTGTGCTCACTCGGACAAAACCAGAGTAAATCAGATGATGCATTGGGCCACGGCTCTGGACTCACTATTTCATCACATTGCTAGAAGCCAATGCCTTTTTTAAAATTACTTCCTTCTCCAGTGCTAGCTCTGCTAGCCGAAACAAAACTGTGCATCTGAATGATTCCTAGAAGACCATCTGTGCTTCCCAAAGTTTGTCCCTGTAAGTCCCTTTCCCAGCCGCAACACATACATAATCACTATGGCTAACTGATTATTCTGGGAGCGTGTGTGATTCCCAACCTGTCAGATTTTCGTGGTTTGAGATGTTGACATACAGCTCCAAGCTGAACACTTTCAGCTGTAAGATAAAGCTCATAAAGGAAAACAGGGTGAGTCTAGTACACCTGTTCTCCATCCATCCACCAAGAACACAGTCTTTAAAGACTCAAGACAAATTCACCGTAGACTCCCAGAGGTAAAAGGCAATGAATGAAGTCACTCCTCAATATTTTATTTGCTGCTAAGATACTGCAAGGTTGAAGGAAAGCTGACACCAGGAAAGGCTACACAGGCGTCCCAGGAAAGAGTTCAGGAAGCAGTGAACACCACCTGTACACTTTTAGTGTGTTACTAGCTAAGCTCTGCACATTTAATAGCTTGCCCTTCATCAAAGAGATTTATGATGCCCGATAACAGAATGGTATTGCAAAGAGACTGTGCTGCAGGAACACTATCCTTGCGGCGGCATAGAATGACATCACTAGAATAAATGGTCTTGCTCCGTTACTGCAGTAAGTGATCACAATCTTTCTGAGCAATCTGTTTACGGGAAAAGAACTGGGCTGCAGATCAGTGCACATCATATCTGATGAGCAATATGGAGACTCCAAACCCTGTTTCCTCCTTCTGTGAGGTGATGGAGGCCCCAGTTTCACCCAGTCATCTACTTTTCTGATTTGTCCTGAGCAATTCACAGTCTCTGTCATTCTGCTGTCCTTGGTCAGCCTTAACCTGGGACTTTCTTTTACATTCCTCAGGTGGTTTTGCATTCCTCCAAGTCTAAAATCCATTTGTCAAAACCAGAGAGCAACTATGTGTACTTTAAATGTCTTCACACAACCACAGGAGCCGTGGAGGTGTAAACTGCAGGCAGCACTGTGTCTGTCCAAATCTTTATGGCTTGCTGCTGGCTGTTTGTCAATAGTTTTTGTCTTAGTCCTGAATGTATTCTTGCTTTTACTGTTCACTCTGTCACACTTTGTACCAATTATCTGGCACTGGCTGTCTCCAAAGCCAGGATTCATTCTCAGCAGTGGCAGAGCACAAAATGTATTTCTCTGTATAACCAGCACTATGTCACAAACGCTCTGTTTGTAGAATACAATAGTTGAGCTGGGATGGTGTGAGGTCTATGCATGGCCAGTTAAGAACTACTCAGAGGTGAAATGTCTTTTGAAAAGTACTGAAGTGAGGTAGTTGCAATGCTGTGTTCATTTGTATAGGGTGAAAGACAAGAATATTTTCCTGGCAACTGGCTGAAAAAAACCAACAGCATCACTGGCCACATAGCAGTGTCCTCCTCAGATAGGGAATCTGTCTGGGAAAGGTGCTTTTGAGACACAACATGTCTTAGTAAGAGCAGCAGTTTAGCTTGGATGGCACCTCGCTTTCCCCTGTAGCAGGTTTAGTCATCGGGACAGAGGTTCATGCTCTCCAGCTCATTTGTTCCATATTCTTCTATTTGTTTCTTGTGCTAATGCTCTACAGTCCACCCTTGTTTTAATCACATGTTTAGCCTGGGATCTGCTTTTTCATGGCAGTCCCTGAAAAAGTCCCCAAGCCTTGTGCCTCGATAGTTGCATTACTACCTTTCAAGTCACCTTTAGTTCCCTGCAGTGACCTTGAGATGTCCTTAGCCATACTGAGGTGATTGCACAAATGGCAGATATTTGCAGGTCAGTCTGTATGAGGAGGCATGGTCTATTCTTATCTCTGTTGCTTTGCTTAGTGGGTCACCTTAGAGGAGTCTGTTCACTGTTTTTTGCTTCAGTCTCCTCGTAGGTAGGAAGAGATATTTAATACTTCTTGATGAAGAGCAGTTAGCTAAGCTGTAATATAATTTCCCTCCCTAGTTATCCGTCAGACTGCTGTCTGCTGAGAGAATGCTTAATCTATGTGTTCTCATGCTTACAAATACACTGAGGCACTATTGTCTTTTTTCTTAGCCTCTCTCTTACAGTTCTCGGGCACAATCTTTGTGTCTCTTACTCCTCATAAAAATGGGCTGTAATATTCTGTCCGTCCTAAGTCCCACCATGGCAAACACACTCTTTTCAAAAAAAAAAAAAAAAAAGCATTAGAATTTTAATTTATAGCTTAGCTTCTCATAGATGATTGATACTTGAAGCAATATGATACCTGAAGCAATTTGAAGTAACTGATGGCACCCAAGCTTTGCAAAGGACTCTGGCACAATTCTGCTTGACTGTAGACTGCACAGGATAAACAGATCTCAACAAAGCAACACCTGGGATTCTGCACCTTTCTGAATCATCCTTTGGAAGAGCCTCCAGACATCTGGCAGGAGAATGCGCGTGATGTCTCCACACTCTGGACCATGAGTTGTGTTGGTGGTGAGTGTGTGTTCAGAGTAACCATACAGGACCTATTTAAGAAGTCCAGTGTGTCTGGGATACCCCAACATCATGTTTTATGTGCTGTGTCATAATCTGCTATGTGCGATGGCCATGTGAGACTTCTGGAAATCTGACAACTTCATCAGCACTTTTTCTCTTTCTTATTCTCTTTGCATGTCCAGACATCTTTAATAGA